>NC_053490.1:128869132-129213132 GCF_905171775.1 Rana temporaria | reverse complement strand
TTAATCTTCAAGTTCGACATGCTCCCGTTGATTTTAACCCTAGCTGAAGGGGCTGAAAACAAGGTGCCGATCCATTTGAGCAGGGTATCACCGAATCCCACATGTTTTTTGTTTTTTAACCACTTCAGACTTCACCAGAAATAAACACGAGACTTGCTCATGTTTTTAATTGCTTATAGCGTCTCTACTGTGGTTTCGCATCATTTGTGGTTTTCTTTTTATCCCCCCTTTCGTGTTTTTTTTTTTTTTTCATTTTTTCTTTTCTTTTCTCTTTTCCCTTCTTTTTTTTCTTTTTCCTACTAGTCGTAGATACTCCAATGCTTTTCCAAGGTATAAAGTTGACACATATATAACCGTATACATACATTTAGAAAAAGGGCACAGCGCGGTGCGGGTAGCGCCACGTCTGTGCAATCACAAGATTGCAGGCTAGGCGCTACATTGGAAGGCAAAAAATGCCACAATTTCCGGCGCGATGGACTTTATTATTATGGCCGAGCGGGGGTGCACGCGCTATAGTGATCCAAGTCCGACGTCACTCGATGTACAGGAAGTGACGTCGGCACACTCTGCAGCTCAGCGCCCGTGTGGTCCCGACTCCCGGGACATTAAGGTATGCATCCCCCTCCGCTTCTGTGCTCATTACCGCCTCTTATCTTTACTCCCCCCTCGGGACTAATGTACTAATTACATTAGTCCCGAAAAAGTAGCTGCCAGTGACACAATCCCCCTGCCCCCCCCTCCTCGTTATTGCCTGTTTGTCTATCAGTACATTCCTCTCTGCTCCTCTGCTCATTAATCCTATGTGCTGCCGAAATAGCGTCCGTCACCCCCCCACCTACCCCCCCGCTTATTAACTAAAAGTCTTTTACTGTAAAAGACATTTAGTTAATAAGCGGGGGGTGAGGGGGGGTGACGGACGCTATTTCGGCAGCACATAGGATTAATGAGCAGAGGAGCAGAGAGGAATGTACTGAAAGACAAACAGGCAATAACGAGGAGGAGAAGCAGAGGGGAATGTACATGTTACATGTACATGCTCCTCTGCTCATTAATCTTATGTGCTGCCGAAATAGCGTCCGTCACCCCCCCCCACCTACCCCCCCCCCGCTTATTAACTAAATGTTTTTTACAGTAACAGACAGTCGGGGGGTGACGGACGCTATTTCGGCAGCACATAAGATTAATGAGCAGAGGAGCATGTACATGTAACATGTACATTCCCCTCTGCTTCTCTGCTCATTATTCTACATGTACATTCCCCTCTGCTCTTCTGCTCATTATTCTAATGTGCCGCCGAAATAGTGTCTGTCACCCCCTCCCCCACCTACCCCCCCCCTTATTAACTAAATGTCTTTTATTTTAAATGTACATGTCTTCCAAAATTATAGCCGTCACTGCCATCCCCCCTCCCCCCCTTATTAACCAAATGTCATTTATTTTAAATGTACATGTCTGCCAAAATTATAGCCGTCACTACCATACCCACCCCCCGCTTATTAACCAAATGTCATTTATTTTAAATGTACATTTCTGCCAAAATAGCGGCCATCTACACCCACCCCCCCAACCCCCCACGCTTATTTACCGGATTTTATTTACATTTCTGCCAAAATAGCAGCCTTCAGTCCCCCCCCCCCACGCCCACTTATTTACAAAATGTCTTTTACATGTACATTTCTGCAAAAATACCAACCTTCACCCCCTACGCAAAGTCTTTCATTAGGGCCACAACTCACAGAATTACGGGTTCTCTAATGCAGTATGTCTACAGTCTCTGGTAATCTTGTGCAGTATCTCCGCAGTATCTGGTAATCTAATGCAGTATGTCCGCAGTCTCTGGTAATCGAATGCAGTATGTCCGCAGTCTCTGGTAATCTTGTGCAGTATCTCCGCAGTCTCTGGTAATCTAGTGCAGTATGTTCGCAGTCTCTGGTAATCTAATGCAGTATGTCCGCAGTCTCTGGTAATCTTGTGCAGTATCTCCGCAGTCTCTGGTAATCTAGTGCAGTATGTTCGCAGTCTCTGGTAATCTAATGCAGTATGTTCGCAGTCTCTGGTAATCTAATGCAGTATATTCGCAGTCTCTGGTAATCTTGTGCATTATCTCCGCAGTATCTGGTAATGTTGTGCAGTATATTCGCAGTCTCTGGTAATCTTGTGCAGTATATCCGCAGTCTCTGGTAATCTTGTGCAGTATATCCGCAGTATCTGGTAATCTTGTGCAGTATGTCCGCAGTCTCTGGTAATCTTGTGCAGTATATCCACAGTCTCTGGTAATCTCCTGCAGTATGTCTGCAGTTTCTGGTAATCTAATGCAGTATGTCGCAGTCTCTGGTAATCTCCTGCAGTATGTCGCAGTCTCTGGTAATCTCCTGCAGTATGCAGTATCCCGCAGTCTCTGGTAATCTCCTGCAGTATGTCCGCAGTCTCTGGTAATCTCCTGCAGTATGTCCGCAGTCTCTGGTAATCTCCTGCAGTATGTCCGCAGTCTCTGGTAATCTAATGCAGTATGTCCGCAGTCTCTGGTAATCTAATGCAGTATGTCCGCAGTCTCTGGTAATCTCCTGCCTATTTAGAGTCCTTCATTACTAACAGTGTAATTTTTTAGTTTGTTTGCGCCGATCTGTAAGGCTGCGCTATATACCATGATTTGTGATGCTGGGACTATATACTCTGTGCTGTGATGCTGAGCTGTATACTCCTGACACTATGAGTGGAAGCAAGTGGAATACAGGGGACGGAATGGGTGGATTCTATAAGGGGTGTGGCTTATTAGAAGTGGAAGGGACCGACGTGGAGGGGCGGAGTCTTGCGCCCCCCCATCCAAAAACTTCACCAGCCGCCACTGAACGGCACTCTACCTCCTGCCATTTTTTGGGAATCAGCCTTTTAGCTGCATTTAACAGGTGTGGTAACAAAGATTTTTTATAAGATTTTGCTGCTTCCTCGCCTCCATGAAACAATACAGTCCATGGGTCATTTTTTATCTCCTTCCTGGTAATATCTTTTATAGATCCTAAAATCTTTTCCCAATATTTTTAAACTTTGGACAATTCCACTGTAGGTGCGCCATTGTGCCTGGGGCCCTACAGCCCTGCCAACAGTCTGCCGACTGGCCCTCTTTAAATTTACTTGTTTTGTCTGGTGTTGCATACCAGCCCGTTATACACTTATAATTCATTTCTGTGGTCCTACTGTCCATGGCCGAGGAGTGGGTCAGTTTCAACATTTTTCCTATTGTGATATTATCCTTCTGTGTTCCTATCTCCCGTTCCCATTTTTTGATGAACGGAGGAATCTCCAGTTCGTCCACTGCCAATAATATCTTGTATAGCCTTGATATTACACCTTTAGGTTTATCATAATACAAAGTCTTTCCAATGCTGTAAGCTGTTACCCTCACCTTAATGGATGGGGTAGCTTTTGAACAAAGTGGCTTAGCTGTCCATATCTCCATTCATCAATTCTCATTAATTCATCCTTGTGTTTGAAGTAATTTTTGAAAGTTTCTGCCTTTAGTGGAGTGTACCACCTCTCCCTTCTTATTTTTTATTTTTTCTATGTAATTTCTGGTTTTCTTTCTCTGCACCATTTTTGCTAGGTGTTTACTAGGTTTATTTCCCCACATATAACTGTAGTGTAATTAATTGCCTGTTTTTTATTATATCTCTCAGGCCCCGTACACACGACCGAGGAACTCGACGTGCCAAACACATCGAGTTCCTCGGCGAGTTCAGTGTGGAAGCCGCCGAGGAGCTCTTTTCGGCCCGACGAGTTCCTCGATGGGTTCCTCGCTGAAAAGTGTACACACGACCGAGTTTCTCGGCAGAATCCAGCTCCGACCGAGTTTCTGGCTGAATTCTGCCGAGAAACTCGGTCGTGTGTACGGGGCCTCAGCTGTGCTTTGTCATTTTTTATCCAATTACCGCCTACTATTTTTTTTCCTGGTGCAAAGTATTCATTTTCTTTTAACTCTATGAGAGGTGAATTGTATTCCTTGTCTATTTGTTTGTGTAGTGTGTCCCATATTTTTAGTGCATTACGTGTTACCTCGTGAGTATTCTCATCAAGTGCTCTAAACTGTGGGGGGGTTCCAAATTATACTCCTTAAAGGGGTGGTTCACCCTAAAAACGACTTTTTTTTATTACACTGCCCCCCCACATTACAATCCGATTAAGGCTATTATTATTTTTTTGATGCTGTACATACCTTTGTACAGCATATTCACCCGTGCATCCGGGTTGCGAGTCCTGCGGGAGTGGGCGTTCCTAACATGTCTGTGATTGACGTTTTGCCCAAAAACGAGCTCCCCCCCGTCGCGTAAGTCGCGTCGCGATTGGCGAAAGGAGCCGAACGGCGATGCCCATGCGCAGTATAGCGCCGACTCGCTGTAATTTCTGGTTTTCTTTCTCTGCACCATTTTTGCTAGGTGTTTACTAGGTTTATTTCCCCACATATACCTTTCTCTTGCAATAATGTTAAATTTCCTTCTAGTCTTTTGTTCCAGGAGTTCTTTAAGTTCATCTCTTTTCCTGACTAATTTATGGTAAAGCTCCTGTTGCTTGCCCTGTTTTTTATGTTCTTGCTCAATTTTAAATATTTCAGCGGTCAGGTTACTAATTTTCCTACTCCTTTCTTTTTTCTTCCTGGCCCCCTCTGATATCAACATCCCTCTGATAAAAGCTTTGTGTGCTTCCCAGAGGGTTGCTTTTGACACTTCTTCAGTATCATTTGTCTTGAAATAATGAATTAACTCTCTTTTCACCCTTTCTAGGCTTACTTCATCCAAAATCAATTCTTCATTCAGTCTCCAAGTAAGATATGTCCTCTGATGGCCAGGGATATTCATTGTCATACTCACAGAGGCGTGGTCTGACAATGGGACAATTTCTATTCTCGAGTCCACAATCATTTCCAGCAAGCTGTGATCTACCATGATATAATCTATCCTGGAGTATGTCCCGTGTACAAGGGAGTAGAACGTATAGTCCCGCTGTTTTGAATGTAATATTCTCCAGATGTCTACTATCTGACTACTATGCATTTTATTTTTATTTTTTTTGAGCTGTGCGCTGTTTGTCCCCTGTACCCGGGACGTACTATCTATTTCCGGCTCAATTCAAAAGTTCAGATCGCCCATCAGGATTACATTTCCTGCCTTAAAGTCCTCCAGTTTGCCTAAGGTTTCACTGAAGTATTTAATTGGGTTCGTATTAGGGGCATAGATATTTGCCAAAGTGAAAATTGCGAGTGTTGCCTCGTTAGAAATAAATAGCAAAGTATATAAACTGTGCCAACATCCCTATTGTTTGTAGTAAGTGTATCTTGATCGGTGGACTGAAATCAAGGCTGCTTGAGGCCTGACTGATAGACCATAGATCAAGAGAAAAGGAAAGGGAAGTTTGTTTGGGACTTTAAAGGCACTAGTATACAGCAGTATAAAATATATATAAAAATTTATTTAATAATTATAATAATGCACAATGTACAAAACAGCAAAACAATTGGGACAAACCCCACATATCAGATTGATCACAAGACCGTTTTTTCTAATCAGTGGAGTCGTGGTCTCGACCGGTTTCGCAGTGTAAAACTGCTTCTTCAGGAGAAATGTCTTGATTGGCCAAGGTGATCGTGGATTGGCTTAGGCAGTGGCCCCCTAGGGCGCACATGGGGGATAATAAGAACGGGCTCCTCCAAGAACATGTAATCAGTATAATGGATACTGGGGTGGTGGACACATGATGGTGGCAATTAGATAACAGCAAGCAATGAGAGAAAGCCAGTGTGGGTAAACACAAGCAAGACAATCACAGAATGTGTAGTGTCAGTCAATCCCCAGGGAGAGCACCGTGCAACTCAATCCAGTTGCACGGTGCTCTCCCTGGGGATTGACTGACACTACACATTCTGTGATTGGCTTGCTTGTGTTTACCCACACTGGCTTTCTCTCATTGCTTGCTGTTATCTAATTGCCACCATCATGTGTCCACCACCCCAGTATCCATTATACTGATTACATGTTCTTGGAGGAGCCCGTTCTTATTATCCCCCATGTGCGCCCTAGAGGGCCACTGCCTAAGCCAATCCACGATCACCTTGGCCAATCAAGACATTTCTCCTGAAGAAGCAGTTTTACACTGCGAAACCGGTCGAGACCACGACTCCACTGATTAGAAAAAATGGTCTTGTGATCAATCTGATATGTGGGGTTTGTCCCAATTGTTTTGCTGTTTTGTACATTGTGCATTATTATAATTATTAAATAAATTTTTATATATATTTTATACTGCTGTATACTAGTGCCTTTAAAGTCCCAAACAAACTTCCCTTTCCTTTTCTCTTGATCTATGGTCTATCAGTCAGGCCTCAAGCAGCCTTGATATTTGCCAAAGTGCATTCCATCTCCCCTAATTTCCCTTTTAAAAAGAGAAATCTTCCCTCTACATCTGTCTTCCTGTCTTCCAGTACAAACCGTACTCCTTTTGCAAAACCTATTGCCACTCCCCTTGCCCGTTTTGAAATGGTGTCCCCATAGTACCAAACCGGGAAGTCTGGGGAGTACAGTTTAACTCTGAATTCCAGGGTCAGGTGAGTCTCCTGCAGAAAAACTACCTCCGCTCTATATCATCTAAGCTCTCTTAGTATCTTATGCCTCTTAGTAGGGGTATTATGTCCTCTAACATTATAGGACATAAACATAATTTCTGTCATCTCGCCCTCTCTTTGCTCTTTTTGCTCTCTTGTGCCTTGTGCTTTTTTTGCTCCACCAGCCAACGGGGTTTACCTTTCTTTCTTAGTAAAACTGTGAGATAAGCCCCTTCCCCTCCCCCCTTGATCCCCCTCCCTCCTCCCCCCAGTGGCCCTCTGATGGCCTCTGAACCTTCCATGGTCCACTGGTTCACTTTCCCTGAGGTGGGACTTCGATCATGCCATCCCCCCCCCCCACGCAATTCGGGGGGAGAGGGGAGGGGCTGGCCAGACCCACACAGGAGAGCAGGTCCACCGAGTTCAATGGCCTGGTTGCTCCTCTCCCTCCGCCCCCCCCCTCCCTCGCAAAAAAAAGATGAAGACACAAAAACAGAAACAGACAAAAGAAAAAAAAGAAGAAGGGAGGTGAGGGAAGTAAATACCCACCGCACACTCTCTACTGCCTCCTTTTATAATGCATTTTCCCTCTAATCCCATCCTGGCAGCTCTGGTACCTGTATATCTAGCTTATTACAGAATCCTGGAAGTTCTTCAGGGAACCTTAGCCTCGCTGATCTACCCTCTTTCATGCCTATTAAACAGGCCGGAAAACCCCAATTATACTTTATGTTCTGGGCTCTCATCAGCTCCAGGAATGGTTTCAGGAGCCGTCGTCTAGCGAGTGTTTCTGGGGCCAAATCTGTGAATATTTGTAATTCCGTCCTTTCATATTCCATGGGGGGTGCCCCCTTCATTTCCTCCAGATTTCTGCTTTCTCCTCGTAGTATTGAAACCTCAGTATTACGTCTCTCGGCCTATCTGCTTCCGTATTTTTGGGTTTTCCTACTCGATGGACTCTCTCAATCTTTAGAGGGTCCTCTGGCCCTTTATCCAACACGGGATTGAATATTTCATTCATATTCTTTCTCAGATCTTTCCCTTTTACCTCTGGAATCAATCGAATTCTCAGGTTTTGTCTTCTACTTATATTCTCCTGGTCTTGCAACCTGTATAGGATATTTCTCTGATTTAATTGTATCTGTGTAACTTGTTCCCTTAAAGGGTCACTAAAGGATTTTTTTTTTAGCTAAATAGCTTCCTTTACCTTACTGCAGTCCTGGTTTCATGTCCTCATTGTTCGTTTTTGCTTTGATGTTGCTGTAAATCCTCTCTGTTCTGGACACTTCCTGGTTGTCTGTTTCCTGATCACCACAGTACTGGGAGATTTCTCACTGTGGTGACTAATCAAGGAGGTGTGATTACTGTGTGTAAAACGAAACTGGATTGGTGCTGAGGAGTTTTAGACAAAGTATCACTGCCCTCTATTGGCTCACTGCCCTCTGTTGGCTCTCTGTACATCAGAGAACCAGGAAACAACAGCAAAAACTAAACTAAACTGCAGGCACATTATATGATTGATTTTTATCTATTTTTAATCATTTTTAAAAGGAATCAGTTAACTATTATGTCTCTATACCCTGTAAACAGTAATTTCAGCTAAAAATGTTTTTTCCTTTAGTGACCCTTTAAGTTGTTTGACTCCTGGTCCTGTTTGTCTGACCTCTCTTCTATCGCCTCCACTCTTGACAGTAGGTGTCCTAGGTCAATTCTTAATATGTGAATTTCACCTTTGAAGAAAAGGAGATCACCACTCCAGATGAGTGCAATAAGCAATTAGTGTCCTCCTCAAAGGCCGTGGGTGCTGGCAATGCACAAGGCAAAAAACAATGAAAGAATTTCATGGACAGCCGCACTCCAAAATAAACCTAAAAAAGGTAGCCTTTATTGTTGTAAAGGGATAAAAAAGCACTACAAAGCACAGCACAGCAAGCAGTGGGATAAAAAGTTGACGCGTTTCGCACAAGTGTTCAGTGCTTAGTCATAGCTAAAACATAAAAAAATACTTTCCAAATATATACCTATTCAAGGTATGATCACATGGGTCGCTATCACCAATGATGTTAACCTGCTCCCTATACCTAAACAGGTAACAGCTGTGTCCAACATAGGCGGGGCTGGAATAAATAAATTGGAACAGAAACTAAAAACATCAAAATCAATAAAAAGTGTATACATGTAATTGTAAAGAATAATAATAAAGGTGCATAAATGAAACAGATTCATTCCTAAACTTAAACTAAAATCTAAACATAATTGATTAAAAATAAAACCAATGTATATGTATATATGGAAATAATACAAACATGTACAAAGGAATATATATAATTGTAAAGACAAGATCTAGCATAATAAAAATGAGTTGAATATACCAACCCACATGAGTCCCCCTATGGAATCAATGCGTACCGCGCACAAGATACATGTATGATAAAAATCTGTGCGTGAATGAATTTAAATATTGAAATAAGTGAAATAAAAAACTTTGAATGTGAGTGTCATATGAAAAAATAGGGAGAATGTGAAACAAGCAGTCTGACGTCAGACCTGTGGGTAATGATGACATAGATATATGTCAGTGAAACACTCATGTAAATACTTGAACAAGCCAATTATTGCTTGTGGGTTTGCTCTGAAATAGGCTGGGTGAAAGTGTGCCACCGATGGTGGGAGCCCTCTGCGACACTGTTTTGATGCCTTTATTTAATATTTGTTGGTAAATGTCATCATTATACAGGATGGGGAGATACTTGTCAATGGTACGCTTTTTTTTGATTGAACTCCAAGCTGTATGGCGTTGAGAAAACCGGTGTGTCACCAGAAAGTGTGACAAATCGTTTACCAGCTGTGCTCCCAACACCATCCTGTAACACGGAGTCTCGGGAAACCAAACTGGCTTTGGATAAGGCTTTGTTAATTATTTTCTTTGAGTATCCCCTCTCTCTAAATCTACATGACATATCAAAAGCTTCGTTGGTGAAATCCTCTGGACCGCTGCAGAGGCGTTTAAGCCTAAGAAACTGACCATGGGGCACACCCTTGATGGTGTGCCCAGGGTGCGCTGAGTCTGCTCTAAGAAGAGCATTCCCTGCTGTCTTTTTTCTATGCAGGCTGGTGTTAATGCCGCCATTGATGCCTGAAAGCTTGACATCAAGAAAATCAATCATAGTAGTCTGTAGATTGCCTGTAAAGTTAAGATTTAAATTGTTGTCATTTAGATAACTAAGCCAGGCATCCAAGTTGACTGTGTGATCTGAAACTATAAAAAGCAGGTCATCAATATAGCGACAGTAGAAAGAAGTGTCCAAACGGCGAGGGCTACCACATCCAAAAATGCGGGACCTCTCCCACCACCCCATGTATAGGTTGGCAAGGGACGGGGAGAAATTGGCTCCCATAGAGGCCCCGCATTTCTGGAGGTAGTGGCAACTACAGGGTCTGATTCATCACCTGAACGACCCACGACATCATCAGCTTGATCTCACAGTGAAGATGCACGCATTCGTGGGCACCCTCGTACATCAGACAGAAAGTCAAAGGAAAAAAACATCCACCTAAAAAAGAAAAGAAGAGGGGGCAGACGACATAAAGACACCCAAGAAACCCCATTATACCTTGCGGGGTCGGACGAAATGATGAAACCGGTGTACTGAACATTTCAAACAGAGTCCTCAGCAATGAAGAAAATACTTTACTTTCTAAAGGACTCAATTTTTGCCCCACCAAACATTTCAACCTTTTTGGGACTCTTCTGGATGTGAATACGTTTTCTAGAAGTTTAACTCTAAAAAATATATAAAAAAACATTTTTTTATAAAAAATAAATAAAGGGGGCCCCCTATTGGGCGGGGCCCTTGGGCTTGAGCCCAGTCAAGCCCAGTCAAGCCCAATGGTAAGTCCGGCCCTGTCTGTATACATATACCATAGTCCTTTTAGCCACAAAATATACCTTGCACGATTTCACTTTATACCAAACACTTTCACCCCCTTCGTGCACAGGCCAATTTTCAGCTTTCAGCGTTGTCACTTTGAATGACAATTATTCATTCATACAAAACTGTATGCAAATTACATTTTTACTTTTTTTTTGGAGACATATAGAGCTTTATTTTGGTGGTGCGGTATTTCACCACAGTTTTTTTTTTGCTAAATAAATAAAGCCTGAAAAATTTAAAAAAAATAAGTATTTTTTTCTGAATTTCTGTTAAAATTGTTTGCAAATAAATTATATTTCTTCATAAATTTAGACCAAAATGTATTCTGCTACATTCCTTTAGTAATAATAACCCAAATCAGTGTGTATTATTTAGTCTGTAGGAAAGTTATAGCGTCTACAAGCTATGGTATATATATATATATATATATATATATATATATATATATTTGAAAATCAATCAATCCTGATGTACTTGCTTATCAACTTACTACACTATGAGAGTACTTCTCCTCTTGAGATGTATCTTTTGAAAGAGTCTGTGTGGCCATTTCAGTTGGGAAGATGTTTAGCCGAGCCTGCCAATTGATGGATCAGATCCTCTATGTACCTGGGGCTATTGTTTGCCCGTTTTGACCTGTGTGCGTCACTGTATGAGGTGGTGGGTCTCTCTCTGGGTCATATGTTGATCTCGTCAATCATTGCATATGGATAAGGAATTTCGTAAAATGCCAGGACAGTACAAATACCACAGAAATCAACACAATAGTACACAATGAATGGCTATGAATGACAGCCATTCATTGTGTAAAACAGTCATGTGATCTGTTGTGATAGGTGTCACAAGCGAGAGCGTAAGGCCCTGCTTATACTTGCAGTTAGGCAGTGGCAGAACTACCAGAGTCGCAGCAGTCACACATGCAACTGTGTCCTGGTATTCCGCCACTGTGGAGGGCCCAAAAGCCTGGTCTGCTGATCCGCGGTGGGGTTACCACAGTAACTGCAGTTGTAAACAGAGAGTGTCTGTTACATTCTCCCTTACACTGCCCAGACAGAGCCAGCACTGACAGCCCGCTTGGCCCCCTCTCTCCTCACATGGACAGGAGAGGAGAGAGAGCGCTAAATCTACTCCCCCTCCCACCCCTGTCCTGGTGGAGAAGCTGGGGATGAGTTGACAGGAAAGCCCAGCAGCCAGGAACAGCATGGAGAATGAACGTGGAGGATATGCAGACTGCACGAGGCTCCTTTCTTGGGGTGAGTGAGCTCACATCCATTCATTTATCCCCTCCCTTATCTCTCCTGCCTTTGAATTAATACAATAATGTAAGGGGATCTCAGATTTAAGGGGTGCTCTGCAGACTCTAATGTAAAGGGGGCTTTGTTGAGCAGAGATCCCCTTACATCAAAGTTCCCCTTTACACCAGGGTCCACAGCATTCCCCCTTACATCAGAGCACCCCTTTAAATCAAGGTTCCCAGAACACCACTTCCATCAGAGTTCCTCTTTACATTGGCGTCCACAGAGATCCCCCTTAAAGTGAAATTCCGCTGTCTCTGATGTAAGAAGTGGCTCTGCTGATTTTGATGTAAAGAGTGGTCTCTGTGGACTCTGATGTAAGAAGGGATTGTGATGTAAGGGGGACTCTGCTGACTCTGATGAAAGGGGGGCTCTGCCAACTCTGATGAAAGGGGGGCTCTGCCAACTCTGATGAAAGGGGGGCTCTGCCGACTCTGATGAAAGGGGGGTCTGCATACAATGATGAAAGGGGAGACTCTGCGGACTGTGATGTTAGGCGGGGCTCTGCAAACTCTGATGTTAGGCGAGGCTCTGCAGACTCTGATGTAAGGGGGGGGGGCTCTGTGGATTCTCATGTTAGTCCCCCATCTGTCTATTTTTGGTGGACAGGATTGAATCAAATGGTAGTGGGTGGCAGTTGACATATATCTGCTAACATCCACTGCTCCATAGAAGAGACTGGAGGGTACAATCAAGTCTGCTTGAAAAACTGACAGGCGGACCTGATCGAATCGCCCATGTGAAAGGATCCTAACATTCAATGGATATGTCATTTTTTAGAAAGGAAGTGTCAAGTGAGAGAGATTGTAACTATAGCTTGTGGAAGCATCTATAGTTATGGTTATTATGATTGTAAAAAGCTTGGCATAAAAAAAAGCAATAGAAATATGCATTTATCAGGATTGCAGGAAAAGGCGTGGGATTTAGAATATGTGAAGGTTTATACATTTATGTAAATATTGAGTTTATTGGGTGTCCTTTTCAGTTTTTCATGGTATTCACTTTTGTTCTTTTTTTGCATTGGATGCAGAGCACAGATGTTTACTGTTATTGTAGGGAAAGGTAGAATTCATTGTAGGACGAGTAATTTCGATTTTTACCATTTGTCTTTTGGCGTTGCAACAAAAACTGTGTCAATTTTGTTTATGGGAACAATGTATGGTATATCGTGGGAATATTTCATGATGTTGGTAAGTAAAATAGTAATAAAATTGTGAATTAATTTTTTTGACAGAAAAATTATTAAAAAGTGTACTTTTATGCTATTGTTACATGCAAATTCTTAGTACATTCTAGGAACATGCCAGTTCATAAAGAGCATATTTACCAAACTATTGAATGCCTTTTAAAGTCTTTCAAACCCTTGCAGTCCCAGTAGAACTATAGAGACACCTACTATTTACATGTCTGAAGATTTAAAGAGTCTGTACTGTTACTTTAGGATTCAACTCATTTGTGTCAAATGAAACACAGAGAGAAATTACAGAAGCGTGAACACATGCAGTTAGTGAATATACATTCTAGCACACTGCAGCGGCGCTGAAATGTAAGTAAATTCAATTTACCTTTGCTGTAAGCTCCAGAAATGGTTACACATATAGCCTTTCTTTGTGAGGAATGTCAGGAAGGAAGTAGTAGAAGCGTGCTTCCTAAAGCTTATGCTATATTACTCCCTCCCATCTTCCTATAGCACCAATCCCATTCAAAGTTCCATAACATGCTTGGATCTGACTAGTAGCTGTGATAAATTCCTTCGTACTAGCATTTCTTTTCCCCCTTGGTTCTTGTATGTAAAAAAAGCAGCAAAGTGAGTGTTTCAGCATCAGCAGCAGGCAAATTCCAAGATTAGATTACTGACAAACAGTCATGGGGTTGGCCTGGTACACAACAATTCCTGGAAAAAAAATAGTGTTGAGCAGAATACGCCATATTCGATTTCGCGATATATCACGAATATATAGCCGAATATTCGAGAAATATTCGCTAAATTCGAATATTCGTGATATTCTATCGAAATGAAATGTTTGCGAAATTTCGCTATTGCGAATGAGAAAATAATTGCGAAATTTCGACAACTGCTGTAGGAGCACTCTGATTGGCTCAGAATATTTGTGATATTTTATCGAAATTTCGCAAAATGCGAATGCGATATTTACTGCGGAATTTCGACAACTGCTGTAGGAGCACTCTGATTGGCTCAGAATATTCGTGATATTTTATCGAAATTTCGCAAAATGCGAATGCGATATTTACTGCGGAATTTCGACAACTGCTGTAGGAGCACTCTGATTGGCTCAGAATATTCGTGATATTTTATCGAAATTCCGCAAAATGCGAATGCGATATTTACTGCGGAATTTCGACAACTGCTGTAGGAGCACTCTGATTGGCTCAGAATATTCGTGATATTTTATCGAAATTTCGCAAAATGCGAATGCGATATTTACTGCGGAATTTCGACAACTGCTGTAGGAGCACTCTGATTGGCTCAGAATATTCGTGATATTTTATCGAAATTTCGCAAAATGCGAATGCGATATTTACTGCGGAATTTCGACAACTGCTGTAGGAGCACTCTGATTGGCTCAGAATATTCGTGATATTTTATCGAAATTTCGCAAAATGCGTATGCGATATTTACTGCGGAATTTCGACAACTGCTGTAGGAGCACTCTGATTGGCTCAGAATATTCGTGATATTTTATCGAAATTTCGCAAAATGCGAATGCGATATTTACTGCGGAATTTCGACAACTGCTGTAGGAGCACTCTGATTGGCTCAGAATATTCGTGATATTTTATCGAAATTTCGCAAAATGCCAATGCGATATTTACTGCGGAATTTCGACAACTGCTGTAGGAGCACTCTGATTGGCTCAGAATATTCGTGATATTTTATCGAAATTCCGCAAAATGCGAATGCGATATTTACTGCGGAATTTCGACAACTGCTGTAGGAGCACTCTGATTGGCTCAGAATATTCGTGATATTTTATCGAAATTTCGCAAAATGCGAATGCGATATTTACTGCGGAATTTCGACAACTGCTGTAGGAGCACTCTGATTGGCTAAGAATATTCGTGATATTTTATCGAAATTTCGCAGAATGCGATATTTACTGCGGAATTTCGAAAACTGCTGTAGGAGCACTCTGATTGGCTCAGAATATTCGTGATATTTTATCGAAATTTCGCAAAATGCGAATGCGATATTTACTGCGGAATTTCGACAACTGCTGTAGGAGCACTCTGATTGGCTCAGAATATTCGTGATATTTTATCGAAATTTCGCAAAATGCGAATGCGATATTTACTGCGGAATTTCGACAACTGCTGTAGGAGCACTCTGATTGGCTAAGAATATTCGTGATATTTTATCGAAATTTCGCAAAATGCGAATGCGATATTTACTGCGGAATTTCGACAACTGCTGTAGGAGCACTCTGATTGGCTAAGAATATTCGTGATATTTTATCGAAATTTCGCAAAATGCGAATGCGATATTTACTGCGGAATTTCGACAACTGCTGTAGGAGCACTCTGATTGGCTCTGATGCGGAAGATAGGGCGAAGAAAATAATCGCGCGATATTCCGATTGCCGAATAATCTCATTGCGATTTTTCGGCAAGATAAAATGATCGCTTCAGCTACTCGGCCCAAGGTCTCTAATCATACCAGCAATGCTTTTAGACGTCGATGGAGATCTCTAGGATGTGATCTGTTCTAAAAATAAAATTGAAAAAATTTGAATATTCGGAATAGCGAATATTCACCGCGAAATTCGAAATATATCGCGAATACTCGAATATGCCATATTCGAGCCGAATATTCGCAATACGAATATTCGTGAGCAACACTAAAAAAAAAGGTACTGAGCTAGAAGGGTGTCATCTTTCTATGCATCTTAAAAGCAAAACCAAAAATGTTATATCTTGCACCGTACCAATCATTAGATGTGGTGGCTGCTTTAGTTTTCTTTTTAAAAGCCTCGTACACACGACCGGTACAAAAAAACTGCTGGCAGAGCTTTTTGAAGAGAAACCCATTGGTGTGTATGGTTTTTCATCGAGAAAACTGCTGGGAATCTCGACGAGAAAAATAGAGAACCTGCTCTCTATTTTCTCGTTGGGATTCTCGGAAGTGTTTTCCTGCTGAGAAACCAGAGCGTGGGTATGCTTACCTGCCTCCATGGAAACCCGCGCATGCACGATGAGACTTCGACGCATGCGCGGCAGCTTCCAAGGCATAGGTAGGCTGAATCAAGATGGCGGCGACGGCATCGAATGTGTAACGAGCGCATGCTCGTCGTAGTCGGTGACGTCACCATGTTCTTGCCATTCAAAAGAACGACGGTTATTTTGAATATGTGTCTGTACACAGGGCTTGGCAAGAAAATCTTGCCAGGAATCCCGTTGAGAAAACCAACGGTTTTTATTCGACGGGATTCTCGCCCGGGTGTACAGGGCTTTAGGCTTTTCCCCCCTCTGTTTTCACCTGGGGTTCTGGCCAGTATTACAACTTCTGTGTTAGAGTGCCTACGTTCTGGATGAGGGAGCACAGTGAAACCTTTGGACAGCAGCACTGTAAGGCCTCATACACACGACCGAGAAACTCGACGGGCGAAACACATCGTTTTGCTCGTCGAGTTCCTTGTGAAGCCGTCGAGATACTCGACAAGCCAATTTTCTCCATTCCCGTCAAGGAAATAGAGAACATGCTCTCTTTTTGGCTCGTCGAGTTTCTCGACAGTTTCCTCGACGAAAATGTACACACGACCGGTTTCCTCTGCAAAAAAATATCTCCCAGCAAGTTTCTTGCTGGTTTTTGCCGGGAAACTCGGTTGTGTGTACAAGGCCTCAGTCTGGGGGAAGGGGGTGTTAGATATACCAGCATATTTAGATACACTAAAAAAAATGTAAGTTAAACTCCAGCTAACACTTTATATGAAGTTACAGCAACAGTTTTTTTTTTTGGCATTGGCAACCAGCCTCTGGCGCAGCCGACAGGGATTGGTGAAACAGGTCAGGCCAGCACGGCCAGGGCCGGATTACCATAAGGGCTATTGAAGCTGCAGATTCAGGCCCCTTCCTCAAGATAGGCCCATTTTCCCAATAAAAATAAATAACATAAAATAAAGAAATATAAAAAAAAAGATCGACTTCGAGGGTTGTAGTAAAATTATACTGAATATTTCAAGCTCTAGAATGGGCACATTTTTTATAGGTCAATTAAAGGAAATCTTCCTCATATTTGTTCTGCCCCATTATTAGTACTCATTTAATTTTGTGATTACTACTCTAAATATAGCACTTGTAAAAAAAAAGTGTCCCTGAAATGCCGTTAGGCACTGCCCAAGAGCCACCGGGTCAGTAGGGGGGCCCCATGAGAGGCTCCTGGGATCCTG
Source organism: Rana temporaria (assembly GCF_905171775.1). Taxonomy (NCBI): domain Eukaryota; kingdom Metazoa; phylum Chordata; class Amphibia; order Anura; family Ranidae; genus Rana; species Rana temporaria. The sequence goes on along the minus strand of NC_053490.1, from coordinate 129,195,905 downwards.
TGATATTAAAGCGGTAGTAAACTTCACTAACATTACTACTTTTTAGAGGCCCTGTGGTAGGTTATGCCATAATGTACAAGTATGCACAGCATATTAGCATATTTGGGTACACTAGCCAGCAGCTACAAATGCTGTAGCTGCTGACTTTTAAAGTATGGACACTTACCTGTCCAGCGCGCCTGCGATGTCGTCAGCCAAGGCTGAGCAATCGATCGTCCCTTGGCTGCCCCACACCGCCATCCTCGGTGAGGGAATCGGGAACTGAAGCGTTGCGGCATCACTGCCCGGTTCCCTACTGCGCATCCGCGAGTAGCGTGGCTCGCCGTCACTGGTCCCCGCTCTCTCCTGTTAAAAGTGTGTTTCCCAGAAGACAGCAGAGGGGTGCGGGTAGGGGCGGGACAGCCGCAGGAGAGTATTCCCGAAGTGGATGCAAATACCTGTCTTAGACAGGTATCTGCAACCTCTTCCCTCCTGAAAAGTGCCAAATGTGACAGTGAAGGAGGGGAGGGTTCAGAAATGCGGAAGTTCCATTTTTGGGTGGAACTCCTTTAAGCCCTCCAGTGCTGCGCTGTGATCAATCCGGCGGGGCCTGGACGCTTCCATCTTCACCCGGTCTTCCTTCTAAATTCTGTGCTTTCAGTCACTTGCCTTGGCCGGGGTGTGTTGATTTTATTCCCACGCATGCTCAAGCACATCCTCTCTCTCTCTCTCTCATCACCCTTTCTCTCTCATCCTCCCTCCCTTACCCCTCACACCTCTCTCATCCTCTTTATCTTTCTCGTTCTCTCTCGTTCTCCCTCCCTCTCTCTCTCTTTAATTTAATTTGTTATAACAAAAAAATTTTGCATTTTAATTATAAAAGGTGTTGTTCTTAACCGCTTGGGACCCGCGCTATAGTCAAATGACGGCTACAGCGCGGATCCCAAAATCCAAGTGGACGTCAATTGTCGTCCGCCCCTCCAGAGCGCGCAGTGGGGAAACTCTGTGTTGGCCGTGTCCCTTGGACACAGCCAATTACAGATCGCCGCGAATGGCCAATCAGAGTGGCCGTTTGCGATGCGATCTGTGTGGCCAATGAGAGATGATCTCATATGTAAACATATGAGATCATCTCTCATTGCCGTTTTACACAGAGACAGCGGTGCTGTCTCTGGAGAGGAGACGGATCTGTGTCCCTTGTACATAGGGACATAGATCGGTCACCCCCCCCAGTCACCCCCCCTCCACCCACAGTTAGAACACAATGCAGGGAATACATTTAACCCCTTCCTCACTATTTATAGCACTGATCGCAGTATAAATGTGAATGGTGCCAAAAATGTGTCAAAAGTGTCCGATGTGTCCGCCATAACGTCGCATTCCCAATAAAAATTGCAGATCGCCACCATTTCTAGTAAAAAAAAAAAATAATAAAAAAAAAAAATTCTGTCCCATATTTTGTAGGCGCTATAACTTTTGCGCAAACCAGTCGCTTATTGCGTTTTTTTTTACCAAAAATATGTAGAAGAATACGTATCGGCCTAAACTGAGGAAAAAAAATATGTTTTTTTTTTTAAATTGGGATATTTATTATAGCAACAAGTAAAAAATATTGTATTTTTTCAAAATTGTTGCTCTTTTTTGTTTATAGCGCAAAAAATAAAAACCGCACATGCGATCAAATACCACCAAAAGAAAGCTCTATTTGTGGGAAAAAAAGGACGTCAATTTTGTTTGGGAGCTACGTCGCACGACCGCGCAATTGTTAGTTAAAGCGACGCAGTGCCGGAAGCTGAAATTTCACCTGGGCAGGAGGAGGGTATATGTGCCCAGTAAGCAAGTGGTTAATTTGGTCCTGAGCACGGCCCATCTCCGGACTACATGCTTTTGACCCATATATGGTTTTACATACTTTACAAGACTGCTGTTTTCAAAGACAATGGAGATACTTGATCACAAGCTGATAATTATCAATACATTTACCATTTTTGGGAAATGACTATTACTTTCTGGAAAGGATTACCTCTTTACTTTGCTGTTTTATTTTGGGGTGTGATAGCGAGACTTCATAGGGACTCTGATTGGTACAGTGAGAGGGAGGTCAAGGAGGACTATGTTCTTATGGTTCCAGTGAGCCATACATCACTTTATTGGACACTTATTTTCAGGGCTTTTTTTCTCAGATGATAGGTGCAGGAACTCAGCCACAACCCTCCCAGAACCAACCTCCCCGCACACACACACACCCTCCAAACTGCATCAAATAGTGGGTGTGGTCAAATTTCACTAACAGCGCAAGAGTTTTTTTTTTTTTTAAATTGTTTTTATTAAAGTTTTTCAGATACTACAGAAAGAAGAACAAAATAGATAAGACATAGAGTTACACAGCTCAAATATGCATAGAATGTAAAAGCGAATACACGTTATAATTCATTGTCACAGTGTGCTTCAATAACAATAATAAGGACTGCTAGGGAGCAGGGGGTGCACCCAGTCTCTGGCATGACACAATCACCGCGTGCTGACACAGCAGTCTGACATACGCTAACCGTGGGACTCAGGCTAAATGAGAGAGGTAAGGTTTACATGAAGTGTTTAGCCAGCAGTTTCGGACTCCGCTAACCAAGCCCTCCAAACTTTGTCATACTTCTGCGGGCAGCCTCTATTAAAGTATGTATCCCTGTACAGGGGGAGGCTGGCGTTGACCAGACGTCTCCACTGCACCAGGGAGGGGGGCGTGGGTTTCTTCCAGTGCATAGCAATGTTCTTACGTGCATAAAAGAGTAGCAGGCTGATCAGTGTACGCTTGGCGGAGGATGCAACAATGTTTTCAATGATACCCAAGAGACAGACCTCCATGGCCAAGGGTAGTTGGGCTGCCGCCACCTTGTTAGTCAAATCCAGCACCTCCTCCCAATACTGTTTCACTGCAGGGCATGTCCAAAAAATGTGGGAGAAGTCGCCGGGAGAGGCGCTACATCTCCAGCACTCCGGGGAATGCGCAGGGTTCATCTTGTGAAGTCTGTGTGGGGTGAAATAAGCCCTATGGACAATTTTAAATTGCACCAATCTATCCCGTATCGAAACCAGGGTACTAAAGGGAAGATCCCATACATCGTCCCAATCATCAGTATCCAACGTGGGAATATCTCCCTGCCACCTGGATCGCAGCCCGTCCAGGGGGGGGAGAGACACGAAGATCAAATATGAGTACAAGTGCGAGGTGGGCTTTGCATCACAGCTAAACCTAAGTGTCCTCTCTAACTCCGACTGAGCTACAATGCATGAGGACCGCGGGAACTGCGCTGCAAATGCATGTGACAATTGGCGGTATCTGAAAGTGTAGTGTGAAGGTAAATTAAACGTGGATTTGAGCTCCGCAAAGGGTATCAACTTATTTTGCGAGACAATGTTCGACATCAATTTGATGCCGCGTCTTGACCACGCCGCGGGGTCTGGAAGCTTATAGAGGTGGTCCAGGGTGGGGTTCAACCAGAGGGGGGCATTAGGGGAAACCTCAGAGGGTTTGCATTTTTCAATAGCTAGTCCCGTCCGCCACGCCCGTAGAGTGGTAAGCATGGAAGGGGTCAGGGGGTGCGGTGCGCGGGGGCCCCGGAACAGCAAGAACCGAAGGGCCTCCAGCGAACCGACCACCGAGGCCTCCAGGGCGGTGGAGGTGTTGGTCCCGTCCGGCCGTAGCCACCAGGCCGCGGTCACCAGCTGGGTTGCCAAAAAGTACTTATAGCAATCAGGGAACGCCATTCCCCCCTGCGTTCGCGGCCTCATTAACGTTGTTAGTTTGTACCTTGGCGGGGAGGTGCCCCAAATGAAAGAGGAGAAAATTTGATTTAATTTACGGAAGAAGGACTTGGGCACCCACTGAGGGGAGTGGCGAAAGAGGTATACCAGTTTTGGGACAATTTTCATCTTGAGAAGATTAACCCGCCCCCAGACAGATAAAGGCAGGTTATCCCATGCCTTGAGCCTTAACTGAGCCTCTAGTAGAACTGGGGATAGATTAAGCGGGATATAGTCTGTGGCCACGGCAGAGACCTGCACCCCTAGGTACTTAAATGAACTAACCCAGCATAGCGGGTTATCGGGTAGGGAGGTGGACCTGGCCGCCTGGTCAATCGGGAAGAGCAGGGACTTGGACCAATTCACCTTGAGCCCAGTGACCGAGGCGAACGCGTTCAGCACAGTCAGAGCGCCTCGCAGCGAGGGACCAGCGTCATTCAGGAACAGTAACAAATCGTCCGCGTACAGGGCCACCCTCTCCTCCAGCAAGCCCACACGGAGACCTTTAATGAGTGGTGAGGAGCGGAGGGCCTCCGCCACCGGTTCAATGGCAAGGGCAAAAAGGGCCGGAGATAGAGGGCAACCCTGCCGCGTTCCCCTGTAGAGCCCGAAGGGGACAGACAGTCCACCACTCAGACGCACTGAGGAAGTGGGGGCCCTGTACAGTACCTGAAGCCACTTGATGAAAAGTAAAGGAAACCCCATCCGTCGCAAAGTCTCCCACAAAAAAGGCCACTCGACCGTGTCGAAGGCCTTTTCGACGTCTAAGGAGGCCACGGCCCTGGTTCCTTCATTTATATGTTGGGTGTGTATATTAGTGAAGAGCCTCCTGAGGTTCACATCCGTGGACCTCCGGGGCATGAAACCCGTCTGGTCTGAGTCTATCACAGTGGGCAGCATGGGATATAGTCGGAGGGCAAGGAGTTTAGTCAGGATTTTGAAATCAGTATTAAGGAGGGCAATGGGTCTGTACGAGGCACACAGGGATGGATCCTTGGGAGGTTTGTATATCAGCGTCAAATGTGCGTGGTACATGGATATAGGGAGATTCCCGTCTGTCAGGCTGGAAGTGTATAGCTGGGCCAGCAGGGGGGCCAAGAGGCCCACGTGTGCCCTGTAAAAGTCTAACGGGAGCCCGTCTGGACCAGGCGCTTTGCCCGGCGGGAAGGACTGTATGGCGATCTGTACCTCTAGGGCCGTAATCGGACGGACCAGAGCCTCCCGCTCCTCATCTGATAGCCAGCCCAACGCCAGAGGGTCCAGCAGGGCTTGTAGGGTCTCGGGTCTGAAGTCTGTGGGCAAACTGGAGGAATATAATGTCCTATAAAAGTCACTAAAGGTCTGGAGGACATCCTGTGGGGAGGACACTGTCCCGCCCCCAGGAGTCTGGAGGAGCGAAATCGTCGTGAGAGGTTGGTCATGTTGGGCCATCATAGCCAACAGGCGGCCGTTACGGTCCCCCTGTTCAAAGGCCCGCTGTTTGCCCTTGTGGATCTCCAGGCGCGTTGCCTCTGCCAGGTGCAGCTGCATGTCACGTTGGGCCGCCATCAGCAGATCAAAATGATCCGAGGTGGGGTCCGAATTGTACCTGTCAGTGCTGTCAGTAGTGGCTTGCTCCAATTCCCTGGTCCGGGCCGAGTGTTGTTTCTTGACATTGGCTATGGAGGAGATGTATTGCCCTCTGGTATATGCCTTAAAGGCATCCCAGACAACCTCAGGGGAGGAAGTTCCTGCATTATTTTCCCAAAACTCAGAGAGAAGAGGGGGTAGGACCTCAGCTATGTCGGGATGAGTGACCCATTGAGCGCCCAACCGCCAGAGCGCAGCGCTGCGCGATGCCGGAGAACGGAGTTCCACCCTCAGAGGACTGTGATCCGACAGACCGCTTGGAAGATAGTCCACCTCCAACACATCCGCTAACAGGGCGGGGTTGGAGAAGGCCAGATCTATCCGGGACGCGGTCTTGTAGGAGGCCGAGAAGCACGAATAAGCCCTCGCCCCTGGATGCTTCCATCTCCAGATAACAGCGCAAGAGTTTTAGACCCCTTTCACACTGAAGCGTTTTTACAGCGTTTTAGCGTTAAAAATAGCGCTATTAAAATGCTCTCCATGCATCTCAATGGACCCTTTCACACTGCAAGCAGCATCTTTGGAGCAGCTTTTGGGCACTGAAAAAAAAAAACGCCCCAAAAATGCCCCTCTCCATTGAAATGAATTAAAAGCGCTGTAAAAACGGCTTGCCCTTTCACACTGAGGCGTTGCACTGGCGGGGCGTTGAGAAAAGTCCTGCAAGCAGCATCTTTGGAGCAGCTTTTGGGCGCTGAAAAAAACGCTCCTAAAACGCCTCTCTCCATTGAAATTAATTGAAAGCGCTGTAAAAACGCCTTACCCTTTCACACTGAGGCACTGCAAAAACGCCCTAAAACGTTAGGGTCTTAGCGGTGCTTTACCAGCACATTGGGATTGCAGACGAGGCTTCGCTGGAATAACACTCGAAAAATGTTCGAATAACGCTTGAAAAACGCTCCAGTGTGAAAGGGACCTTAAAGGGGCATTAAATACCAGGAGTGCTATACCATTTAGAGTGCAGAGTTCGAGCCTTCTTCCGCAACTATTTACCTCTGCTTCCCCTATCCACATCTCACTTTCACCCCTCCTCAGCTCTGAACTCTGCATGCAACCCCCCTCCCCTCCCCTCATCTTCTCCCTCCTACCTTTTAAAGCACCACCATCTTCCACATGTCTTGTGTTGCTGTATTAAGCTGAAGCACCCAGCCACTCTGCCTCTCTCACTTGCAGGGAGATCATCCAGTGGGGGTTTTGGGATCTGCTCTGCACCTACCTTGTCTGCTCAGGAGATCAGATCTGTGGAGGCCATTGGGAGACAAGCTGTCACTTGTAAACACAGAAGCCGGACTTCTGTGTTTATAAGTTATGGTGGGGATCAGGGAGTAGAGGTGGGGAAACTACGTTCCACCAAGTTCCAGCTGAAAAAAAGGCCTGCTTATACAGTAAAACCTTGGATTGCAAGCATAATTTGTTTTGGAAACATGCTTGTAATCAGAGGAGGGCTGGCAGCCTTAGGCCTGGGGGGCAAGTCCAGTCAAGTGGCCCATAGAGCGTGAAAAGTGATGGATTGAGGAAAACAGTCTAAGATTTTTCATGATCAAAAGAGTCCGCACAAAGCCTCCCCTTACATCAGAGTCCACACAGAGGCCCCCCTTACATCAGAGTCCGCACAGATGCCCCCCTTACATCAGAGTCCGCACAGAGGCCCCCCTTACATCAGAGTCCGCACAGAGGCCCCCCTTACATCAGAGTCTGCACAGAGCCTCCCCTTGCATCAGAGTCTGCACAGAGGCCCCCCTACATTAGAGTCCCACACAGAGCCCCCCTTACATCAGAGTCCGCACAGACCCCATATACATCAGAATCCGCACAGACCCCATATACATCAGATCTGATGAAAGGGTTGTTCTGGAAAACTTGATTTAACCACTTGCTTACTGGGCACTTAAACCCCCTTCGTTCCCGGAGCAATTTTCAGCTTTCAGCGCTCTCACACTTTGAATGTTAATTACTCAGTCATACAACATTGTATCCAAATGAATTTTTTGTCCTTTTTTTCATACAAATAGAGCTTTCTTTTGGTGGTATTTGATCACCTCTGGACTTTTTATTTTTTGCGCTATAAATGAAAAAAGGCGGAAATTTTTTAAAAAAAATGAATTTTTCTTAGTTTATGCGATAAAAATTTGCAAAATATTAATTTTTCTTCATAAATTTTGGCCACAATTTATACTGCTACATGTCTTTGGTAAAAATAACCCAAATTAGTGGATATTATTTGTTCTTTGTGAAAGTTAGAGAGTCTACAAGCTATGGTGCAAATCATAAAAAAATTATCACACCTGTTAGGCACCGGTGCCTATCTAATTTATTGGGGCCCTGAACACGCCAGGAAAGTACAAATACCCCCCAAATGACCCCTTTTTAGAAAGTAGACATTCCAAGGTATTTAGTAAGATGCATGATGAGGTTTTTGATGTTGTAATTTTTTCCCACAATTCTTTGCAAAATTAATATTTTTTTTATTTATTTTTTCCCCCTCACAAAATTGTCATTGTAATAGGTTATTTCTCTCACATGGCATGTGTATACCACAAATGACACCCGAAAATACATTCTGCTATTCCTCCTGAGTATGGCGATACCACATATGTGGGACTTTTTCACAGCCTGGCCACATACAGAGCCCCAATATGCAGGGAGCACCATCAGGTGTTCTAGGAGCATAAATTACACATCTAACTTGTTGACTACCTATTACAATTTTGAAGGCCCTGGAGCACCTGGACAATGGAAATGCCCACAAAGTGACCCCATTTTGGAAAGCTAACACCCAACGTATAATCTATGAGGCATAATGAGTCTTTTGAACGATTCATTTTTTTCCAAACGTTTTTGGAAAATGTGGAAAAAAAATGAAAACGCATTTTTTTTACGCAAAGTTGTCCATTTATAAGATATTGCCAACACATAGCCTGTACATAGCAACAATTACACCCCAAAATACATTCTGCTACTCCTCCTGAGTATGGCGATACCACATGTGTGAGACTTTTTCACAGCCTGGCCACATACAGAGGCCCAACATGCAAGGAACACCAACAGGTGTTCTAGGGACACATAGCATGCACATGACAAGAATTACACCCCAAAATACATTATGCTAAGCAAAGGGTAAACAAAAAAATGTACCTGTGGTTTTAGTAGCGCAGTTGTCCACGGGACGATAGCACTGGTCCAGGCAGCAGACAGGGACTTTGTCAGCAAAAGAAAATGCAATTGTCCAGGCAACAGGCAGGGATATTGTCCATAGTCAGTACATGCATGATGGCATAGGTCAGTGATGGCGAACCTATGGCACGCGTGCCACAGCTGGCACGCCGAGCCCTCTCTGTGGGCACTCCAGGATAGAGGAGGGAATCCCCCAGCAAAGCAGTCACTTGCGGTGCAGGCAATCGTCAGTGCGATCGGGCGGCAGTGTGAGTGTGATCAGGAAGTGGGACGGCAGATGTGAGGAAAGCCCTCTAAGCATTCACTGAGGGCAGCCCAGTGGTTAGGTTACTGTAAGCAGCGCGTGATGCCTCTGGATACCGAGGAGAAGACTGACTCCTCCCTTCCTGGACTTAGAGAGCAGATTCCTGTGCAGGGGCTCAGGCTGAAGCATTGCAATGTGGAGGACTTCACATACACAGGTAGGACAGTGCTATGGGGGAAGGGGGTGGGGCACAGAGGACACTGCTGTGTATGTGGGGGGATGTGAAGGGGCAGAGGACACTGCTTTGGGAAAGGCCTTCACATCACCCCCCTAATCCCAGTATTCTGAGCACATATATCCATCCCTGATCCCAGTATTCTGAGCACATGCATCCATCTCTGATCCCAGTATTCTGAGAACATGCATCTATTCCTGATCCCAGTATTCTTAGTGTAACACACTCCTTTAAAAAAAGCAAAAATGATTTTTTCTGGGCAGAATTGTATATTTTTGGTCCCTTAGGGCTCATTCAGAGGGATGATTAGTTCCTTCCTCTGTACAGTGCCGCTGGTAGGTTTAATTCCATGTTGGCACTTTGAAATGAATAAGTTGGTTTTGTGTAGCTATTTGGGCACTCAGGCTCAAAAAGGTTCGCCATTACTGGCATAGGTCCTACAGGCAGCAGGCAGAAGTAGGGCCTCGTTCAGGACAGAATGGGGACAGGGGTAGAGGCTTCTCCCACCCAAATCTCTTTGAAGCCTCCGGGCAACCAGACCCTAATCTAGAATGAGAAAACAAACAATAGTTTTCTTCATCCAGAAAAACAATTCTGGAGCCCCTCACATGTGAGACCCCTGTGCTATGAATCCCACTAGTCCACTGGCAGGGTAAAAGATCAGTTCAAGAGGCAGGCAAAAAGAATGGTCAAACAGTCCAAGGTCAGTTCCAGATCAGGCAGAGGTATAAACAGAATCGGTAGGCATAAGCGTGGTCAAATAACAGTCCAGGGTCAGTTCCATATCAGGCAGAGGTATAAACAGAATCGGTAGGTATAAGCGTGGTCAAATAACAGTCCAGGGTCAGTTCCAGATCAGGCAGAGGTATAAACAAAATCGGTAGGCAGAATCGTGGTCAAATAACAAGCCAGGGTCATAAGCAGAGGTATAAGGGGTGTGAAGGTAAATGGCAGGAAGGGACTAATAATTTAGAAGGGTATGGTAACGGCTGAAACAACCAACTACGCAGAGGCCTGGTTTGGAAGGGCATTGGGGACAATAAAAAGTGGTGTCTCTTCTCACTCCTTCTTTGGAGCACACCCGGCATCTTTTTTGGGATTTTTGGCCTGTTGGTCTGGGAGGGATTTTATCTGGGAAGTGGCGCTCGTAAAGTCGGCTAACCACATCAGATCGAATGTTTGCTGGTGGGTTGCTAGGGTATAAAAGGGAAGTGGTGATTTCCTCCTGAAAGTAAAGGTAGGATTTGGGTCTTCGAGTGGATTTCCAATATAATACATAGGTATTGTACATGGCCAAATTGAACAAGTAGATATAAACTTTCTTGTACCACTGGTATGATTTTCTTGTGGAAAGGTACGGTTCCAGCATTTGGTCGTTCAAATCGACCCCCCCCATGAACTTATTGTATTCGTGGATACATTTTGGTTTCTGGATTCGCCCATTCCTCCTCGTTCTGGTCTCAATGAATGTGTTGTTGTGGATGGTAGAAAGAACGTACACATCCCTTTTGTCCCTCCATTTCACGGCCAGAACTTCCTCATTGCGTAAACTCGCCGTCTCCCCTTTTTTTAATTTTTTGGTGACAAGGCTTTGAGGAAAGCCCTTCCGGTTCGACCGTACGGTGCCGCATGCTGGTGTCTTTTTTCTATACAGGTTTCGGAACAGGGGCAAACTTGTATAGAAATTATCCACATACAAATGGTATCCTTTCTCCATGAGTGGGTTTAGGAGTTCCCAAACAATTTTCCCGCTGGTTCCAATGTAGTCTGGACAATTAGGGGGTGTAGCTGGCTGTCCTTTCCTTCATATACGTTGAAGGCATACGTATATCCTGTGGCTCGGTCACACAATTTATATAGCTTCACCCCATAGCGGGCCCTTTTGGAGGGAATAAATTGTTTTATGCCGAGCCTGCCAGAAAACTTTACAAGTGACTCGTCAACACATATGTTTGGAAAATTTGGGAAAAATAATCAAGTAGTGGCCGAATTTTATAAAGTTTGTCAAAATTTGGGTCATCTCGGGGAGGGCACTGGGTATTGTCACTGTAGTGTAGGAATCTCATTATACTTTGATATCTGGACCTGGGCATTTTTGAAGAAAAGATGGGCATGTGGTAGATGGGGCGGTTTGACCAATACGAACGTACTTGGCATTTATGGTTTAGTCCCATACAAAATACGAGGCCTAAAAATGTTTTGAACTCCTCCACTGTTATGGGTCTCCACTGGAAGGGACGGGCATAATAGGACGTGTGGTTACTGGATATGAATTGATCCGCATAAAGATTGGACTGGGAAACAATTGAGGCAAGCATGTCGTCAGTAAAAATCAAATTGAAAAAGTCAATCAGGGCGAAATTTTCTGTGTCCATGGGGAATGTTGGCTTCTCCTGAATTAGGAGGAAGCCACAAGGGGTACTGAAGGGAATAGGGAAGGCTGGCATGGCTGGCATGGGACCTAACCCTTTGGGACTATGGTGCCACCCCACTGGTACGTAACCTTGCTTGCCGAGGTATTGCGGTGCTGGTGGATGGCACTGCGGTGCTGGTGGATGGCACTGCCTCCTTAGCAATACGCCTTCGTCTGGCGGGGGGACCCTCCTCCTCCTCCTCTTCTTCCTTCTTTTCCTCTTCCTCCTCCGGGGATGTCTCTGCTCCACTGCTAACTTCCTCTTCTTCCTCCTCTTCTTCCTCCTCTTCTTCCTCCTCTTCTTCTTCCTCCTCTTCTTCCTCTTCCTCCTCCGGGGATGTCTCTGCTCCACTGCTAACTACTGGCTCGTAGTTAACGTCAGATTCGTTGTCTGGATTTGCAGGGGAATCCGAATCGCAGAGCTCCCCGTTGCTCCCGTCGGCCGCAATAATTTCATACGCCTGCTGGTCTGAAAATGATCTTTTAGCCATTGTTGGCATTGATGACACTGACAGGTGGCACTGACGGCAGATGTCACGGGCAGATGGCATGGGCAGATGGCACGGGCAGATGGCACGGGCAGATGGCAGGTAGCACTAATGGCAGGTAGCACTAATGGCAGGTAGCACTAATGGCAGGTAGCTAATGGCAGGTAGCACTGATGGCAGATGGCACAGGTAGATGGCACGGGCAGATGGCACCGATGGCAGATGGCACTGATGGCAGGTGGCACTGGCAGATGGCACTGGCAGATGGCACAGGCAGATGGCATGGACAGATGGCACAGGCAGATGGCACGGGCAGATGGCACAGGCAGATGGCAGATGGCACTGGCAGATGGCACTGATGGCAGATTGCACTGGCAGGTAGCACTGGTGGCAGATTGCACTGATGGCAGATTGCACTGGCAGGTGGCACGGGCAGATGGCAGGTGGCAGTGATGGCAGGGGCAGGTGGCACTGATGGCAGGTGGCACTGATGGCAGGGGCAGATGGCACTGATGGCAGGGGCACTGATGTGATTTACACTGGCAAGTGGCACTGGGTGATTGCACTGGCAAGGTGGCACTGGGTGATTGCACTGGCAAGGTGGCACTGGCAGGGACTGTTGGCACTGTGTTTGCGTTTTTACACTCACTGTAACCGTTACACTGATTCTCTCACTGATTCTCTCCTCACACGCTGTCTGTGTGTGAGGAGAGAAAGCCGGCGATGAGAGATGATCTCATTTGTTTACATTTGAGATCATCTCTCATTGGACGGCTAGATCGAGTGCTGAATGGCCGCTGTGATTGGCCATTCAGCACGATCTGTGATTGGCTGTGTCCGAGTGACACGGCCAACACAATTTTTTCGCCGATGCGCGCTCGCGGGGATGCGCAGGGAGGCGAAAAAGAAATGACGTCCAAAGACGTCCTATTGGCACCTCAGAACCACGCTGTTGACGTCTTTTGTCAATAGCGCGGGTCTGAAGTGGTTAAGGGTGCATGCTGTGGACTATTGTGTAAAGAAGGTCTCTGCTCCCCTTTAACAAAGTCCACAGAGCACCCCTTTTTATACACTGGGAGGCAAGAGAGGCTAGAGAGGGTGAGCTTACCAGGATTGGAGGCTGAGGTGCAGGCAAGCTGTCTGATGCTTTTTTTGGTTCAAACTTCCTGTCCAGTGCCCACACATGCCCGGGGAGTGTGAGCAGGGCAGACTCAGAAGGAGGAAGAGCAGATGAGCTATATCTCTCCTCTTGTCTGTGCAGAGAGAGAAAGGGATGTCAGCGCTGGTGTGCGCTGAGGTTGAGCTATGTGTGAGACGAGGCATAGCTCAGCTCTGCAACCATCTACCTCGGAGCTGACACAGGCACGGCTGCACAGTGGGAGGTGAGCAGCGGCCGTGGCCTGTGTTAACAGAGCTCCAGCAGGCATATTCCTGCTCTGCAAAAACAGCATTTGGTAGTGGCGGCGGGTGGCTGTGCATAGTGTCCCCCCTCCGGGGGGAGATTTCCACCCTGCCCCCCCTGCCAGCCCTCCCCTGCTTGTAATCCAAAGCACTTGTATATCAAAGAATTTCCCCATAAGAAATAATTGAAACTCAAATGATTTATTCCACAGCCATTTATTCATAAGTCTTTCAGTTTATAGTCCATATAAAAAGATCATAGCAATGTGACCAGGTTGTGTAACCATAAAATGTCCATCCACAAATGGAAGCCTCCACAAGGGGATTAGAAGCAAAATCCATCAGGAGCTTGTCATGGTTATGCAGTAATGTCTGGCAGCTTACCTTCCTCTCCATGTGTTTACCTTAGAGGCCTGACACTCTCATCTGGCTGCTTTTATCATCTCTCCTCCCTGTATGGCTCCACCCCAGGCCATATCAGGAACTCTATATTAACCGGTGCACTGCAGGTCTGCCTTGCTGATCAACGTTGTTTGTTAAAGGGGATGTAAAGGTAAAAAAAAAAAAAAAAATCCTAAATAGCTTCCTTTACCTTAGTGCAGTCCTCCTTCACTTACCTCATCCTTCAATTTTGCTTTTAAATGTCCCTATTTCTTCTGAGAAATCCTCACTTCCTGTTCTTCTGTCTGTAACTCCACACAGTAATGTGAGGCTTTCTCCCTGGTGTGGAGTGTTGTGCTCGACCCCTCCCCTGGAATACAGGAGAGTCAGGATGCCTACTAACACACAGCTCCTTTCTCTATCTGCAACGTAGAGAGCGTCCTGACTCTCGTGTACTCCAGGGAAGGGGTTGAGCACGACACTCCACACCAGGGAGAAGTGTGTAGTTACAGACAGATTAACAGGAAGTGAGGATTTCTCAGAAGAAATAAGGACATTTAAAAGCAAAATCGAAGGATGAGGTAAGTGAAGGAGGACTGCACTAAGGTAAAGGAAGCTGTTTAGGGCAAAAAATTACCTTTACAACCCCTTTAAGCATTGTGTGTTTGGGTTCCTGCTTGCTGTGTCCTACGTTTATTCTCTGTGTACCGATCTTGGCTTGTCCATCACTATTACTGTTTGCTTGTGACCCTGACCTTTGGCCTGTCCTTCGTTTATCCTGTCTGTTTGTCGCCCTGACCTTGGCTTACCCCTCACTATCTCTTGTATCCTGAGTGTCTGCTTCCCCTCTCTCCTCTATGCCCTACAGAGCGTGAGCTAGGGGACTCTGGGGGCTGCGAAATGGATTCAGTTGCAGCTAAGGCCATCCTTACCACTAGAGGCTCTGGGGAATACCTGCTGAATCTTAGACTCTGTGCCCGGGGAATCTTATTCTCAAGCTTCCTGTGGGATCCCTGTTTGTGCTCAAGTGGACCTGCCTCCCATATCCACTCTGTGTTCCATCCGCAGTAGTCCGCCATAGGGTTCACTACCTTGTGGTGCACTCCTGACTCCAACAGGGTGCATCTGTCATCTGGCCACAGGTGACCTAACAGAGCTAGAGAGAATAAAAGAGAAGAGAGGCACCGCTAGACCGCCCTCTGCACCGCCGGCTCTCACCAATGTCAGTCTGCAATCGTGACCGGGAAGACTACCATTGGGGAGTTTTCTTTTCACTTCCTGTGCCATAGCCAAAACAGGAAGTGAAAGGAAATCCCTTGGGGACCCCCCCAGATAGCAAGAACTAGTGTCCCCTTTGGAAGAGATTCCCTATTTTACTTTTCTGGGGACAACCCAAAGTTTGGTATTTTATTTTACTTTCACTTTCAATGATAATGGTAAACAGGACTAATATAGAGTGAATCTCCCTAACGGGGGCACAGACAGCACTAGAAACTTGACAGGGGTTCTAATTCACCAAAACAATTCTTTAGTTGTACTTTAATTGCTAGTGAAATTAGTAGTATTACATAGCCCCCATCTTTCTGTGATGGGAATGAGGGTCACCTATTAGCAAAAGTATGCAGGCATTAGACACACCCCCTGACAGACCCCCCCCCCCCCTGAAGGAGAATTGTACAAAAATAATGATTGGATAAACCCACAAGTGCTTTTTACCACTACTATTCCTTTATATTGGCTTTTTAAATTTACAAATGCAGCAATTTATAAATTGGATGGAAGGTTTAGCACTATAAAGCACTTTTTGATAGCCAAATAGTGCATTTTATCCACAACTATATTGATCAGACCAAAATGAGGGACAAATGAGGAGAAATGAGGGACAGTCCCTCGAAATCAGGGACAGTTGGGAGCTATGCTATTAAACCAGTAAAAACGTTCTGTGGGAAGCTAGCCTAAGATAAAAAATTATAATTTTTTCCTATGGTATGATTACCATGGTTTTACAGATGGTCGCATAAACAAGAAAACCAAAATTTTGGATTTTACTATCCCAGATGAGCAATCTTTGAAACATTACATAACAGGTATTAACATTCGTGAGTATTTGAAATCCATTGAGTAAACCGAGGGAAAAATCCAAGTCTTGTATGACACAGTTGTCAGTAGTCCTCTACTAGAATGCAGAAACAAGACATCTGTCAAAAGAAAATAACAAAAACAGATTAACATTAGCTCATAGTAACAAATCCAAGTTTGGTAGAGAAACGGCTTTTGGTGCATTTCATTGTACAGTATCAGCTGTTCCATCTATGACAGCCATACTTTTTCACACAAGATTGTTTCTCTGTAGATCATGGTTCAGGTTGCTGTGCAGTTATGGGCACTACCTGACTTAAAGCGACACTAAAGTAAAAAAATAAAAATAAAAAATAACAAACATGTTATACTTACCTCCACTGTGTTGCTCGTTTTGCACACAGTGGCCCCGATCCACGTCTTCTGGGGTCCCTCGGCGGCTGTCATGGCTCCCCCTCCGCAAGAGCTTTCCACCTTCATGCGAGTGAGCTTGCATGGTGGAAAGCTCTTGCGGGTGCGCTCCCGTGATACAGCGGCGGGCCCCGCCCCCCGGCTCGTCATTGGATGTGATTGACAGCAGCGCCAGCCAATGGCTGCGCTGCTATCAATCCGTCCAACCTATGCATTAAGGTGATGCATTAAGGTTAAAAAACATTTACCTTTACACAGGGCTTTTTTTCAGGGGGAACTTGGTGGAACTCAGTTCCACCACCTCTGGCTCAGACCCTTTGGTGCCTGCTCACCACAAGCACTTGTAAACACGAAAGTCTGGTTTTTGTGTTTACAAGTGACAGCTCTGCACTGTAATGCAATCCTGGTATTTAATGCCCCTTTAAGATCCTCCTACTTTTTGTGAAATTTGACAACACCCACTATTTGATGTGATTTGGAGGGTGTGATTGGGGGAGGGGTTTTGTGGGGTCGTTGTTAAGTTCCAGCACCTATTGTTTGAGAAAAAAAGCCCTGCCTTTACAACCCCTTTAAGGCTGAACTCCAGGCAGATCTAAAACACACTCAGACTAAAGTGATATAAACATTTTTTATATATTTTTTAAATGAGATGCTGACTCATTTGCAAGCTCCTGCTTGTTTTTTTCTCTTCTGAAGTTGCTCCTCATACTGTCCCCAAGCCTCACTGACTGACTTTGGGTATGTGGGTGCCCCCAGTGCTTGCAGGGACTTACGAGTCCTGCCAGAGTGTCTGCAATTTGTGGGCAATGCTGGGGGTAGTTGTGTGTAAGCTCATAGCTCATAAAAATCACAGTGGAACACAGTGGGCACCAGTGGAAACCCACATACCTGAGCACAGCCAGGGGACAGTTTGGAACAGAGGAGAAAAATTGGGGGGAAAAAACCCCCACAAACTTTAATATGATTTTAAAGCCTAAATTCACTTTTTGCACATGGTTACACCCCTATTTAGGAGTAAATGCTGCACCGTGACAGTGTGTGGGTGTTCTTCTCCCCTGCAGCCACTGTCACTTTTGCCCAGAGGAGCTCTGCTCACACAGGCATGTCATTCATTCACAGAGATCTGTGAATGAATTAACTTCAAAGTCCCTTCTGCCCCCGTGGAAGATGGACTTGTAGTTTTCAATGAACTATGGGTGTAGTAGTCAGCACACGGGTAGTCCACTGACACTTCCTCCAGCTCTCCAAATGAAAGACCATACAGAGGTGCAGCACCTTCCTAGGTGGGTGCTAGAGAGTGCAAAGTTTTTCAGTTTCCCTGCCTAAGGCCTAGTACACACGAGAGGATTTATCCGCGGATACGGTCCACCGGACCGTTTCCGCGGATAAATCCTCTCGAGGATTTTGATCCGATGGAGTGTACTCACCATCGGATCGAAATCCGCACCGAAATCCCCTCGCGATGACGTGTCGCGCCGTCGCCGCGATGATGACGCGGCGACGAGCGCGACGCTGTCATATAAGGAATTCCACGCATGCGTCGAATCATTACGACGCATGCGGGGGATCCCTTCGGACGGATTGATCCGGTGAGTCTGTACAGACCAGCGGATCAATCCGTTGGGATGGATTCAAGCGGATAGATTTGAAAGCATGTCTTCAAATTTTTATCCGCTTGAAATCCATCCCAGGGGATAAAAATCCGCGGAAACAGATCCGCTGGATTGTACACACCAGGGGATCTATCCGCTGGAGCCGGTCCGCGGATCAATTCCAGCGGATGGATCCTCTCGTGTGTACGGGGCCTTACAGGGGGACTTTTAGACAAATTTTGTTGCTCTCTGTCTAACAGGGGGCAGTGATCCATTGATAGGGTCTGCTCAGTGTGATCACTGATCCGCCCCGTGTGAAAGGGCCCTTACAAGCAGAAAATACTAGTATCCCCTATTTTATCTTTTGTGTTAGTATGAATTTTTTTCTATGTTTTACATGATTGATTTATTAACAAGCACAAACAACTAAATAGCACAAACCCCTCAAAACATAGTAAATAAACAATGTATTTAATAATAATTGACCAGGCTCCACTAATGGTCTTTACAGCTGCATTTACCCTAGACTTTTGCCCCGTACACACGACCGGTTTTCCCGTCGGAAAAAAAAAACACGGTTCTCCCGACAGAATTCCTCTCAAGCCTGCCTTGCATACACACGGTCACACAAAAGTCCGGTGAACTTTTGTCTGCCAAGAATGCAGTGATGTAAAAGACTATGACGAGCCGACAAAATTAAGTTCTATTCTTCCGAGCATGCGTTGAATTGTTTCCGAGCATGCACGTTTTTTCTTTCCGTCGGAAAAGCATACAGACGAATGCTAGACGAATGCTAGGATTTTTTCCTGAGAGGAAAAAAAAATTCTGCTCTCCTTTTTTTCCCGGCAGTTTTCCAGTCGGAATAACTGCGATGGAGCATACACATGGTTGGAATTCCTGGCTAAAAGCTCTCATCGCAGTTTTTCCGACAGGAAAACTGGTCGTGTGTACGAGGCATTACTGTATGGTACTCGAGTTTGGTTTGTGGCGCCATGATTTGCCATTTTGTTTATGGTTGACTTATTGTCACGTATTTAATTTAATTTGTAGGCTCATTATAGTGCAGTGTGTTGCATTATGAATTATACCCCCTCAGTTAAAAAAAAAAATTATAATACAGTGGAACCTCAGTTTAAGAGTAACTTGGTTTGAGAGCGTTTTGATTTGTGAGCACATTTTTTTTCAATTCTGACTCGGTTTGTGAGTGTTGACTCGCAAGACGAGCAGAATTCAAGTTGAATAGGCCAGCAGTACCTCATTTGGCCTGCGGTACGGGGGCGCAAAAGCGGAGTATAGAGCTGAAAATATTCCTGCAGTACCTCATTTGGCCCGAGTTACGGGGGCGCAGGAAACAAGCCGAAGTGTCCTCTGGCCTTTTCGGCACTCTCTGACGCCCCCCCACCTCTGGCCGCATTCGGTATTGCATCCCATCGAAGTCAACACGGAACAAATCATTTTCATTTCCATTGACTTCAATGGGAAAAACTCCTTGAAGGGATTATGCTTGTAATCCGAGGTTCATCTGTATCTGAACAATCTACAATTATACCTCCTCATTTAAAAAAAAAAATAATATCTGAACCATCTACAATTATACCCCCTCAGTTAAAAAAAAAAGAAGAGTAATATCTGAACCATCTACAATTCTAACTTCTTGATTCTAAATGCTTTATAAAATGAGCCAAGATGAGTGCTTATACTCTATCACGTACCCGATGGATTCCTGCAATTTGGTGTTCTCTAAGTTGGTCTTGGAAAATTCCTCCTTGCTATGAGATCACCAATGACTGTTGGCATGTAAGAAAGTGGCATAAGAAATAATTTGGCATCCCATCCAGCAGAGTATCTTGTCCATGGGTAACAAGCAGTCAGTGCATGCTCCATGCAATTCGTCACCTTGAAGATCTTGAAAGAGCCAGCGGAAATTGCTGTTCTCATATACTGTATAACTATGTAATATATAAAATACAAAATGGTAGTTAAAAGTGCATTGTTGCTTACACACTTTATACAATCATTACTAGTATGTGAGCCTTTTTTATCTTATTTTAACTACAACCATAAAATCTATGCTGGTTTATAAACTTAGTTGGTAAAGGTATCTCTATAATATTAAATTTTTTTTTTTTTACATTTTATAGGGAATCTTTTGTTTGCATTCTTAAAGGGGTTGAAAGGGTTATTTTTTTATTTTTTAAATAGGTTCCTTTAAGCTAGTGCATTGTTGGTTCACTTACCTTTTCCTTCGATTTCCCTTCTAAATGTTTTTTTCTTTGTCTGAATTTCTCACTTCCTTTTCCTGTGAATGCAGCGTCTCCCCGCAGGGATATAGTCCCAAGAGAGGGGGCGAGCACGCTGACTAACCCCTAGCCAGAACGGCTCGGATGATGGGGGCAAGCTTACTGAGGAGGAACAGGAAGTGAGAAATTCAGACAAAGAAAAAAAACATTTAGAAGGGAAATCGAAGGAAAAGGTAAGTGAACAAACAATGCACTAGCTTAAAGAAACCTATATAGAAAATAAAAAACAAACCTTTACAACCCCTTTAAGGCGCATGCACATGATCGGATTTTACGACAATAATTGTCTGATGGACGTGTTGTGTCGGATAATCCGACCGTGTTTATGCTTCATCAGACAATTGTTGGTGGAATTAACGTCAACAAATGTTGGCTGTTCATGCTTACCAACTGTCTGACAATAAATCTTTTACGTCAGATTATCCGATCGTGTGTACACAAGTCCGTCGGACTAAAATCGAAAGTACAAACAAGCATGCTCCGAACCAATGCTAACCATCAGACAACATTAGCAGAAGTTGCCCAAAAGGTGGCGCCAAAGAGCAGAAAAAACAGGCAGGAGGAGGCCAGGGTGAGTGTCACAGAGGAGGTGGCAGGAGTGAGTGGCACAGAGGAGGTGGCAGGGCCAAGTGGCAGCACAAGGTGCCAGGTGCCTCCCATCCGCCCTCCTACAAGAAGGGCCAGGAAGGATATGAGGGAGAGCGAGGCAGCACTAGCCCTGATTAGAGAGGCACAGGCCACCCTCCAGCAGCCAACCACCCCTGAAGAGGTCTATGGCACCCTCGTAATGGCCAAAATGAGCCAAATGACCGAGGACCAACACCTCTTATTTGAGCCACTTCTAGTAAGTTTGGTGAATAAGGGGGTGAGGGGGCTACTTACTGAGGACACGGTCATTTGTAGCCATGGTCATCCTGCACCACCAGCTTATTCTCAACATCTTTCTCCTCCTCTTCCACCTTCTTCTTCTCAACCTCCTCCTCCTCTTCCACCTTCTTTTTCTCAACCTCCTCCTCCTCTTCCACCTTCTTCTTCTCAACCTCCTCCACCTTCTTCTCCTCCTCCTTCTCCTCCTCCTTCTTCTTCTCCTCCTCCTCCTTCTTCTTCTCCTCCTCCTCCTTCTTCTTCTCCTACTCCTCCTCCTCCTCCTTCTTCTTCTCCTTCTCCTCCTTCTTCTTCTCCTCCTCCTCCTCCTCCAACTTCTTCTTCTCCTCCTCCTTCTTCTCCTCCTTCTTTTCCTCCTCCTCCTCCACCTTATTTTCCTCCTCCTGGCACGAGTACACCTCCAGAGGCACCACCTCCAGCCAAGTGGAGAAGGAAGGCTGCAGAGAAGGCTGCAGAGAAGGTTGCAGAGCAGGCTGCAGAGAAGGCAGCAAGGAAGGCTGCAGGGAAGGCTACCAGGAAGACCAAGAAGTGATGGCCTTGCTTCAAGGTGGTTTTACAGAAGGCAGCCTGCTGTAGTACCACAACCTTGGGACATATATCTGACCTGCTGCTGTTCCTGACCTCTGGGAGTCCAGGACCAGATTGGGCTCCCTCCTGTATGTGCTTCTCAATGTCCCAATTTTAGTGTCCACACACAAGTGCACAAATGAAAGCAGGTATGCCTTGTATGTATTTTATTTATATTCTTTACCAGAATAAATGGTCATTTTTTGTTTACAGTTCATACTTGTCTATGTGTTTTTCCACAAAACAAAAATGTAGCTTGTGAGTAGGCAGGTTAACTTTAATAAAACTACTAATGGTCTAATTATAAAGGGACAGATCAGATAAGACCAAACACTAATGTTACAATGGTGGTAACTTGACAACCAAAAAAAAAAAAAACATGGAGATGACTAGAAATTAAATAAGAATTACAAATGAAGATCTGTATTTAAAAAACATATATATTTTGGGGCTAGATAAATTATTCCAAAATATTCATGAGATCATCATGAAAAATGTTAGAAAAAGTTAGTCAGAACTCTGTGTGAATATCAGCTGCAAAAGAAGATCATTATTGTTCATTTTTATCCCATTCTAAAGATGATTTAAAGGGGAGGTTCACCCTATAAAAAATTTCTAACACTACATCCAGCCCAGTTCTGCATATACAATGACACTGACCTTTTTTTTCCCCCATAGATAGCGTTTAGCCGTGGAATTCACCGCGGCTTCCGGGTAGGGAATCCCGCGGGAGTGGGCGTTCCTATTGACATGCCAATTGATTGACATGCTAAACGACGGCGCACACAGCGTGTCACGACTTCCTGAAAGAAGGTCGGCTCGGCTCTATTCGGCGCCGGTGCGCAGGCGCCGAATAGAGCCGACCCGAGCTTCCTACCCGGAAGCCGCAGTGAATTCCATGGCTAAACGCTATCTACGGGGCAGAACTGGGCTGGATGTAGTGTTAGAATTTTTTATGGGGTGAACCTCCACTTTAAATGCGCAGCATTTAAACGATGCCATAATTCTTGCAGCGTGACGAATGTGCTATCTCTATTACGAACGCTACTTTTACCGAAGGTGCGCTCCCGTCTCACACTTTATTCTGAGCATGCGCGGATTTCTAAGCATACACACGAACATGTTTCTCGTCGAAAATCAGCCCGACGAGAAACACGACAAGGAAATTGAGACTCCCGACGAGGAAAAAGAGAACTTGATCTCTTTTTTTCTCATCGAGTTCCTCTGCAGTTTTCTCGATGAAAAACATACACACGACCGTTTTCCTCGGCAAAAAAGCTCTGCCACCAAGTTTCTTGATGGATTCTGTCGAGGAAAACGGTCGTGTGTACGAGGCTTTACATCCACTTTAAGGGCCAGATTCTCAAAAGAGATACGACGGTGTATCTCCAGATACACCGTCGTATCTCTGTTTCTGAGGAGCCCGGGTATCTATGCGAGTGATTCTTAGAATCATTTACGCATAGATAAGGCGTAGATCCGACTGGCGTAAGTCACTTACACCGTCGGATCTTGGATGTAATTCCACGCTGGCCGCTAGATGGTGTTTACGACAATTTCTCATTTGTCTATGCAAATGAGCCTGATACGCCGATTCCCGAACGTTTTTGTGCCGCCTCGTCGTCGTTTACGTTGTTTCCGTAAGCGTAAACTTACCCCTGCTATATGAAGGGTAAGTTTACGAAGGTCTGTCATATGCCATGTTAAGTATGGCGTCGGGACAGCGTCGTCTTTTTCCGTCGTTTACGTCGTTTTACTAAGTAGTTCGCGAATAGGGCTTTACATAAATGACGCTGACGTCGGCTTCATTGACGTTTTCCGTCGTGAGCTGGAGCATGCGCACTGGGCTATTTTTACGGCCGGCGCATGCGCAGTTCGATCG
This sequence comes from Rana temporaria, assembly GCF_905171775.1. NCBI lineage: Eukaryota > Metazoa > Chordata > Amphibia > Anura > Ranidae > Rana > Rana temporaria. The sequence goes on along the minus strand of NC_053490.1, from coordinate 129,172,450 downwards.
GCGCGGGGGCGCGCTTAATTTAAATACAAGCCACCCCCTTTGAATTACACGGCCTTACGCCGGGCCATTTACACTACGCCGCCGCAAATTACGGAGCAAGTGCTTTGAGAATACGGCACTTGCTCCAGTAAATTGCGGCGGCGTGGTGCAAATGGCTTACGCTACGCCGCCGCGGATTCTACGAGAATCTGGCCCTTAGAGTATACATGTACAATATGTCAGCTGGTTCCGTAGGATCTAACAACCAGCTTCGGTTGAATGGTCAATACTGGAAAACCAACTGGTGGGGTGGGGGTACCCACTGTTAGAATGCAATTGTACAGGGGGGAAGAGCCCTGCATCCACATGATTTATGTGGATGCAGAGATCTGTTGTTTTTTCGTTCAACCCTCCCTCAATGCAAAGACCTATTGTGATATGAAAAATGCAGTATCCCATAGATAATTGTAGTCTCCTCTTCATTGGAGGGTAACCGTAGCGATAGTGAACAATAAATATAATTATCTCACGTTGCTTTATGTACTGTTCTCCATAACTCTTCTTGGTCTCTGCTGGCAGTCTCTCCCATCTTTCCTTGATATTCTTCTCATACAAAGGTAAGTCCATAATAGCAGTATTGAAACCTCCTGGCTCAACTATAGAAACATTAACACCAAAATCTACAACTTCCCGTCTGAAAGAAAAAAATATATATATATAAAACAAAATCAAGCAAATATCCAACACTTCATTGCTTGCCAAGTGTCAGCAGAGAATGGGTCACTTTTCTGCCTCTGAGGTCTGTACTTACTGCATACTGACAAATTAAGAGGAAATGCTGGCTTTGACTTATTAGAAAAATAGATTTTTTTAAAACATATGTAGCACTACCCCTGTAGGAGCCACTGGGTAGGTTGGGTCCTCTGTTCTTTGCCTCTACCTTTTCAAGAACCTCAGCCGTATCCTCTTACACACCAGGTTGACTGTAGAAACATACAATATCACAGGAACTTACTGAAAGCAATGCTTAGTACTCAAAGAACACAGGGCCAGATTCACAGCGGAGATACGACGGAGTATCTCAGATACTCCGTCGTATCTCTCAGAGTATCTATGCGACTGATTCATAGAATCAGTTACGCATAGATATCCCTAAGATCCGACAGGTGTAATTGTTTTACACTGTCGGATCTTAGGATGCAATACCGCGGCCGCCGCTGGAGGCAGTTCGCGTCGTAAACCAGCGTCAGGTATGCAAATTAGGTGTTACGGTGATCCACGATGGTTTTTCGCTTTCGCTACGTCACAGCTAGTCTAGTTTCCCGTTGCAAAGTTAGTCGTCGTTTTGGGTGCCTTAACTTTACACAGCAAATGTATTGCTGTATAAAGTATGGCCGTCGTTCCCGCGTCGAAATGTAAAATTTCACGTCGTTTGCGTAAGACGTCCGGGAATACGGAAGTACGCTACGCACGTCGCCGATCGAAAAAATGACGTCAGTTCGCGCAAAGCACGGCGGGAATTTCGAAACGGAGCATGCGCAGTAGGTCCGGCGCGAGAGCGCTCCTAATTTAAATGGTACCCGCCCCATTCGATTTGGACCGCCTTGCGCCGGACGTATTTACGATACACCGCCGCAAGTTTCCAGGTAAGTGCTTTGTGGATCTGGCACTAAAACTGAAAACTTGCGGCGGTGTAACGTAAACGGCTTACGTTACACGGGCGCAATTGTACCTGAATCTGGCCCACAGACACCAAACCAGGTCGTAAAGGCAAACTTAAAGTGGTTGTAAACCCCCCCAAAAAACAAAACAAAAAAACTGCAAGACAAATGCATAATGAGCTAGTATGCATAGCAGACTAGCTGAAGCGAAGGCACGATCGTGACATTGCTTCAGTGCGCATGTGCCGATGACGTAGGTACATGCTGATACAGGGAATATCTCCTAAGCCAGGTTTAGAAGAATCCAGGGTAGCTACAGGTAAGCCTTATTATAGGCTTACCTGTAGTAGTCTGTAAGGGTTTACAAACACTTTAATATATTGTCACCCAATATGATTTGTAACTAGGCAAATACATGGATTAACCATGGTAATAACACAATTAAGCATGCAAAGTGATTAAAGTAACCCTAAAGTCTTATGTTTTTTGTTAAAAATAACAAACATGACCTACTTACTTGCTCTGTGCAGATCCTCCTCTTCTCGGCTCCCTCTCTGCTGCTCCTGGCCCCTATCTCTGTTGAGTGCCCCCACAACAAGCAGTTTGCTATGGGGGGACAGAGCCGAGCCACAGTTCCCTGTTTCCATTCAGACACGATGTGACACTATGTGACGCTATGACCTGGCCCTGCCCCCTTTCTCTCCTCATTGGCTGATGAGGAGGGGAGTCCCGGGCAGCCGTGACACTCCTACAACATCGCTGAATCTACATGGGGCTCAGATAAGTATTAAAGGGACTGAGGGGGGCTGCTGCACACAGGTTTTTGTTATCTTGATGCATTAATATAAAAAACCTTCTGCCTTTACAACCACTTTAACAGTAAGGACTAGGCAAAAGATGACATTTGACATCCAGATCAGCATAAACGGTAGCAAGACCACCTCAAATGCAGCAGTGAGCAGTAGTAAAGTGTAACACCTTGGCACCGGCTGTATGCAAATATGCGGCCTCTCAGCACCTGGTCCTTAGCGCCGAGGCACTGAATATTTGTGTAAACTGCTGCCAATACAGTGCCGAGAGTGCATGCCCGACGCAGTTACCACTGCCTAACCAAAAGTTCCAGATCGGTCCTTGCGATTGGGAGTATTCGGGTCATGTGACAGGCAACCACAGCAGGCACGTGGTCTTAAAGTGGTTGTAAACCCTTTACAACCACTTTTTACCACAGTTAAGCATATAATAAGGCGTACCTGTAGCTATCCCGGATATCTCCTAAACCTGCACAGTTTAGGAGATATCCCCTGTATCAGCATGCAACATTCGTGCCATTGCTTCAGCTAGTATGCCGTTACTGGCGGCTCCCACGCGCATGAGAGGGAGTGACGTCAGCCCTGGAGCCCACGATACCCGGAAGTAACTCCGGGAGCGATGTCGCCGATCGGAGTGGTGTACGAGGACCGCTGTGGGGTTTTCGATCTAAGGTAGGTAATTCATAATGAGCTAGTATGCTATTATGACTGTGGGAACCCGGCCATGACAGCATTCAGCTTCACGGCCAGGAACGCATTTCGCATGCGGGAGTTACGTGTCCCAGAAGATTGCAGAGAGGGAGGGGCCACCTAGGGTGAGAGGAGGAGTCGCCTAGGTAGCCAAGAGCAGGAAGGAGGAAGTGGGACAGGAAGTCCCACTCTAAACTAGGTACACACTCCCCCCAAATGTGGCATGTCAGGGGCGTGGAGTACTTAAAGCGGAAGTTCCACTTTTTGGCAGAACTCCACTTTAATCGCTGCCCTGCCTCCAAGCGTCATAAATCTCTTAAAGGGCCAGGAGGCATCGGCTCTATTAGGTTAACCTACCAGGTGCTAAAACTATACTGTAGAAAACAAAAAAAAATACTGCGCTGGTGTTAATTGGCAAGTGAAAGCTGCGAACACAACAGTGAGATAATTGTCACCAGAACGTGTAAATATACAAAGTGTCAGAAATAATGGAAACAAAATCCAAAAATATAAATATAACTGTAACACTAAGGCCCCATTCACACCTAGGCGTTTTTACGCCTGAAGCGCACTGCTCACAAACGCCAGAGGGGAGAATTAACATTATTCCCTATGGTGACTGTTCACACCTGAACGCCTGAACGCCCAAACGCCTGTCGCACGAAGCTCAAACAAGTCCCGGACCTTTTTTTGTCGCGCGAATCGCGCGACAGCGGCGTATGAGCGTTTTTTTTTTTCCATAGAAAGTAATGGGAAACGCGCGTATTGAGCGTATCGCGCGACAACGGGCGTTTGCTATGGGCGTTTCGTCGCTTTAATCAATAGAACTTGTCGCCCATGCAGAAGAGTAAAAAAAATCTACCAACATAGCAACAAGTGATGAAAAGATGATAATTTTTCCTATTGGCTAAAATAAGAAACGCCGAAGTACAAAAACGTCGCACGACGCTGTATGCAAACGCGCAAATAAGCATGAATACGCGCGAAAAAAAACGCCTGAAAAAACGACCGAACGCCCTACGCTCAGGTGTGAATGCAGCCTAACCCCCGATGGAGCTGCTGAATATTTCGGGCGGCATATTACCTCTATATACTCACTGTCCAGGGTAATAAAGGAGAGTCTGAAGAATTCCAATGTCCACAAGATAAGCTTCTTTTTCTAAGATTTATTTGCAGAACATAGCAGAAAGGAAGTTAAGGGTAAATAGGTAGGTAGGTTCAGGTACATACTCTCAAATTAGGAAACATTCCTGCTTCCAGCAAACAGTTCTCGTTGCCACTAAGTGGATATTGCTCACCCGGATAGGTCCCTCTCACTGGCCTAGCAGCCAGAATGGCGCACGGAATAAAGTACAGTCTCTGCCACAGACCTTCCTTTATGAGGAGACACTTTTGGTCCAGAATCCTTTGCCACATGATTCAGCACCTGGATCTCTCCAGATTAATTTTTGTAGAACTTAGATCTGACAGGCGATCACCATCAAGCCTCTCAGTGTATGGTGCATCCTTCAATGAAGTTTCCAGGCCTTCTCCCAAGATACCAGCCTCTTGCATGGTCCTCTCTAGGATAAGTCCTCCCCTGGTCTCCTTCATCAAGCGGCTTCCTCCCTCCAGAATGAACAGCACAGGATCACCTCTACAAATGTAGGCCCCAGTCTGACTACTGGGCCTCCCAGCGAGCCACGACTCCGGACCAACGTGGTCTCGGAGTCAGGATTCAGGAACGCGCACGCGCACCCCAGGCCAGGTGGGTGTCTCCACCAATGGTGTCTGTCCCTTAAGTACCCCTCCCCAGCATGCACAGCGAAACTATCACTCCCACTTATTTTCTACCGAGGGGGACACCCAATATACCCTGACTCTGCTGCTGCCACCCTTGGCCTGGAATGGTAACAACACCCCCAGGCGAACAATGGTGGTTACTCCCAGCACAGCCATGGCTGAAACAGAGGCTAAATTGCCCATAATTACACTTGTCTGAGCCAAGTAAAGACTCAGACCCCCTCTTAATTTACAGTAGCGCCTGTTCAACAGGAGTAGGGCGCTACACAACATAAACATATAAAAGTGTCCAAGGTGAAAAGCAGTCCTACAGGGATGATATTAAAAATAGTGAGTAGTTTTACAGGCAGGAGGTCTGGCAGGGTGGCTGGATCAGTCCATAAATATTGTGGTGTCTAGCCAGCAGGGAAGTCGGGTGGAAGATGAAGTAACAGCCTGGGAGGGGACCCTGGAACTGAGGGGGACTTTGCCTCCAGGTTTGGAGCTGAGAAAGGAAGAAGGACAGATGGATCTCTATTACCCCACAGTCTCTTCTAGGTGACGCTTTGGCTTGCAAGGAAGAACCTGGCAGTAGGGGGTCTGAACAGCAGTCATTTCAAAAGCATCAGGGTTTCCAGGGACAGTGTGAGTACCTCTACACCCCATGAACAGATTCCTTGGGCCAGATTCACGTAGATGGGCGTATTTTTGGGCGGGTGTAACGTATTTGATTTACTTTACGCCGCCGCAAGTTTTTCAGGCAAGTGCTTTATTCACAAAGCACTTGCCTGCAAAGTTGCGGCGGCGTAGCGTAAATCACCCGGCGGAATTCAAATTCGGCGGGTAGGGGGCGTGTTTCATTTAAATGAAGCGCGTCCCCGCCCCGAACTAACTGCGCATGCGCCGTCCCTAAAAAATCCCGGCGTGCATTGCTCTAAATGACGTCGCAAGGTTTTGACATGGACGTAAATGGCGTCCAGCCCCATTCACGGACTACTTACGCAAACAACGTAAAATTTCAAAATTTTGACGCGGGAACGACGGCCATACTTAACATAGGATACGCCACCTAGGGGGCAGCTTTATCTTTACGCCGGCATACCTCTTACGGAAACGGCGTATCTTTACTGCGACGGGCAAGCGTACGTTCGTGAATCGGCGTATCTACTAATTTGCATATTTTACGGCAAACTCAATGGAAGCGCCACCTAGCGGCCAGCTGAAATATTGCTCCCTAAGATACGACGTTGTATCTTAGGTAGGTTTAAGTGTATCTCAGTTTGAGCATACACTTAAACATGCAACGGGCTTAGATTGCAAGTTACATCGGTGTATCTACTGATACGCCGGCGTAACTCTTTGTGAATCTGGCCCCCTTGTCTCTAAATGAGAGTTGAAAATGCGTGTTGCCTGGCTGTGCAGAAATAGGGGGACTCAAAATCCAGTGGCCCTCTAGGGGGTATCGCTACAAAAAGGTACAATTACTGAAATACTTTTGAGGTGAAAATTGCTACAAGAAGGGCAAGATCCTATAACTTGACCTAGCATTTTACCACAAGGTCCACTTTAAGATAAAACTAGACAAGGGATCTGCAGGATCAATTATGACATATGAAAAATACAAGAGATTATAAATATGTAACTGTAGAAAATATGTCTACCACTGAAAACTAAAGATGAGCTCAGGAGTCCGAAATCCTCTTTAACCTGAAGTGCCAAACTTTTTTGTACTATAATCACTCCAGTGAGCTGCAGGGCAAGAAAGGATCCAGCCTGCAGCTCATTGTAGTACAGAAAAAAAAGTTTAGAGTTCCAGTTGGAGATGCGTTCAGATGATGGGCAAGCTCAGTTCTACTGAAAACATATACTGGACACTGGGTGGAAAACAATTCAAAATATTTATTGGAAATACACTATGGGCCAGATTCTCAGTGGAGATACGACGGCGTATCTCCAGATATGCCGTTGTATCTCTAAATTGCGCCGTCGTATGTATGCGCCTGATTCATAGAATCAGTTACGCATAGATTTTCCTTAGATCCGACAGGCTTAAGTCTCTTACGCCGTCGGATCGTAACTGCATATTTACGCTGGCCGCTAGGGGCGTGTACGCTGATTTTACACGTTGAAATATGTAAATCAGCTAGATACGCAAATTCACAAACGTACGCCCGGCCGACACAGTACAGTTACGCCGTTTACGTTAGGCTTTTCCCGGCGTATAGTTACCCCTGCTATATGGTGGCGTAAGTGCGTCGTACCAATGTTAAGTATGGCCGTTGTTCCCGTGTCGAAATTTGAAAAAGTTACGTTGTTTGCGTAAGTCGTCCGTGAATGCGGCTGGACGTCATTTACGTTCACATCGAAACCAATGACGTCCTTGCGGCATATTAGGAGCAATGCACACTGGGAAATTCCACGGACAGCGCATGCGCCATTCGGGAAAAACGTCAATCACGTTGGGTCACAGAACATTAACATAAAACACACCCCCCTGTCCCACATTTGAATTAGGCGGGCTTACGCCGGCCGATTTATGCTACTCCGCCGCAACTTACGGAGCAAGTGCTTTGAGAATACAGCACTTGCCCGTCTAAGTTGCCGAGGTGTAACGTAAATCGAATACGTTACGCTGCCGCAAAGATACGCGGATCTACGTGAATCTACCCCTATATTGTCAAAAGTAAGGTGACGCCTGCCTATACACGCACATGAACTTTAATGGCATCCCTGTCTTAGTCCGTAGGGTTTAATATTAAGTTGGCCCACCCTTTGCAGATATAACAGCCTCAACTCTTCTAGGAAGGCTGTCCACAAGGTTCAGGAGTGTCTATGGGAATATTTTACTAATATTCCAGAAGCACACTTGTGAGGTCAGGCACTGATGTTGGACGAGAAGGCCTGGCTCACAGTCTCCGCTCTAATTAATCCCAAAGGTGTTCTATCGAGTTGAGGTCAAGTTCCTCCACCCCAAACTCTGTCATCTATGTCTTTATTGACCTTGCTTTGTGCACTGGTGCGCAGTCATGTTGGAACAGGAAGGGACCATTCCCAAATTGTTCCCACAGAGTTGGGAGCCTGAACTTGTCCAAAATGTATTGGTATGCTGACACCTTAATTGTTCCCTTTACTGGAGTTAAGGGGCCAAGTCAAATCCCTGAAAAACAACCCAATACCATAATCCCCCCTCCACCAAATGATTTGGACCTCCTAATTGGTCCTCCTATTGTGGTTTCTGTTAAGTCTTATGTAGCACGCTCTAGTGTGCTAGAAGATTAGTGTACAGGTTTTTTTTTCAGAGTAGGTACGTTTTCAGGCTGGCCTGGGTGTGTTTTTTGATCAGGGTTGGGAGTGACTTAGAGCAGTGCAGGATGACTTACAGGGGATGTCACCAGGACCTCCTACTTCATTCCAGAATCCTCTAATGCTTTCTGGAAAGAGAGGCTGGAGGGGAGGTGGAGCCACCTGGGGTGTTCTAAGGAGCCCTGACCAATCCCAAGTCTGGATTGGCAGGGGGCAGGCCTCCTTAAATACCCAGGGCCAGCGCAGCTGGGGGAGGAGTTGTATCGGGTGGAAGATAGAGATGGAGTGTTAGGCTGTCGGGGCCTTTGAGGGAGCTCCCAAGTCTGGGGGGGGGGGCTTCTTTGGGCCTGGGCTTGGGTGCAAATGGGACCCTCTTACAAGGCACAGGAGGAGCCAAAGAGGACAGCGTGAGAACACTGCCAGGCAAGTCTCCAGGAGTTCCACAGAGGCAGCCAAGAGTGCTGGTGAGTGTTCACACCTTTGGGAGGACTGGGAGGCATGCCTGAGAGGACTGAGATGCAGCAGTCCGGGATGAACACAGAGCCAGTCTGGTGGATGGTGGTGTCACGGGCAGTGGAGCGAGGCAGCTGCAGACAGGAGTACTGGCAGTGCCTGAAGAGGTGGTACTGGGAGCAGTAGCCACAGGGAAATCTAGCACTGGGACTCTATTTTTGCTACACCATAGGGTTCTGCGGTCCCTGCCTGTAAAGGGCACCTGCTTTAGACCTAGCTGAGCCAGTGTCAGGCCTACCAAATCAATCCTAGCTTGTCTGAAAGAAAGGAAGCGATGTGCAGGAGGAGAAGAGGAATATATATACTGTGATGTATATAGAAGTCCCAACTTTGACCTTGATTATCTGGGCATCTCATAAGCTCCCCATCCATATCCAAGTTTATTTCCCCTCAGTAAAAATTCAAGAGCAAGTGCAAGGACTGTTACATCACAACACTCAGCAACTCCTACGGGGGGTACCGCTACACGCTGACAATTGTTGAATTTCATACCTGTTTATGATGTTGGGTTTGTCTTTCCTGCTGCAATTCCACAGAAATAAACATTTTTTGCTCTATAACTTAGTGAATTTTGCAATGTTTGTATATCACACGGGATGTCTAATTACCTTAGGGTGTCCGAAAATGCCTCCACGCCAAATTTAGATATAGTGTAACCACCTGGAACGAGTGCAATCCTGCCAAGGATGCTGGAAACATTAACAATTCGTCCACGGGCTCTTCTGATAAGGGGTAGTAACGTAAGAGTTACATCAATCATTCCGAGCAAATTCACCTTCAAAGGTTTTAAAAAGTCATCATTTTTCAGCCAACCAATTGGAGCAACTGGACCACTAATGCCAGCATTATTTACCAATCCCCAGAGTCCTGGAAAAATATTTTAGACAACATAAAGGACAATAAGTAAAAAAATAATAGTAATAATTATAGATAATGGCAGTAACAGTCATTTATGAATTGGCAAGTATACATTCTCATAAGAAAAAAAACAACAACAGAAGAGTGACAGCAAAAAAAGACCAAAGAGTCCATTGAGTATTTTTTTATGTTTTTGTTTGCCCCCCCCCCCCATTTTCTTTAACCTGTGTGTCCATATTCAAATGGAAGTCTGTTTTATTCTAAGTCTGGTCAGGTCTTCTTGATTGATTGTTCCTGCCTGTCTGTGAAAGAAGCTTCCAGAAGGAGAGATAACCACTGGGCTATGAATATTTATCTGACCTCCACCAATCCCTGGGAGGCTGGCTCAGAAAGTATGTGTCACGGTTGCCCACCTGACCCCCACCTCCCCTCGGCCATTGCATCCCCCTGGCTCCCAGACGCAGACCACATAACCTCCATGCTTGGTGCCAGGGAGCTGCCTCCTACTGAGGGCTTCACCCCCCCCTCCCAGTCGGACAAATTTTTGTTTTTCAGAAATTCGGATGTATCCGAATTTCCAAATTGCAATAGTACCAAATTTAAATAAATCCGAAATAACAAAAAAATTTATTTGGATGAAATTTGGATTTTGAATAGTCTTTGAATTTGAAACGTTTTCCAATTCCAATAGTTCTCATATTCAAATTCGAAAACGTTTTGAATTTGAATAATTTTCCAATTTCCAAAGAGAATAAAATTGAATAGAAAATAAACGAAAAGAATAGGAAAAAATAATAATAGCATAGAAAATAATATACCGTATTTATCGGCGTATATCGCGCACTTTTTTGCCCTGAAAATCAGGGCAAAATCGTGGGTGCGCGATATACGCCGATACCCGCTTTCCCGCGCCGAGTTTTGAATACTGCGCCGACATATACCGAGCGCAGTACACTCGGGTATAGTCAGCCAGTCTCGGCTTCTTCCGTGCTCACGTCCTGGACGTACAGGACGTGAGCGCGACAGTTGCCGAGCCTGGCCGAGTGTACTGTTCTCGGTATATGCTGGCGCAGTATTCAAAACTCGGCGCGGGAAACGAGCGGGGAGGACGCGAGGACGCCGGACCCGACGAAGAGGACACCCGAAGCCGCAGACGGACGCCGGATTCGCCGATGGACGCCGCGCAAGACACCAAAACTGTAAGTACAAAAAACTCTTTTTTTTCCACAGGAAAGGGGGCAACTTTAGGGGTGCGCGCTATACGCGGGAGCGCGCTATACCCCGATAAATACGGTAACAGAAAATAAAAGACTATATAATATAATAGAGTAAAACAGAAAAAAATAGAATAGAAAATAAAATAACAGAATAGACTAGAATATAAACAAATAGAATAACATAGAAAGAATATAACCATCTTCTGAAATTCAAATTTCAAATAGAATAAATTTGAATTGGAATACATAAGAAACAACTAGAATAGAATATAAACAAGGAATAGAATAGACTATAACAGAATAGAAAATAATATAATTAAAAAAACAATAGAATATAATATAAATAGTATAACCATTTTCCAAAATTCAAATAGAATCAATTGGAATTTGAATAGAATAGAAAATAATAGATTAGAATAGAAAATAAAAGAACAGAATAGTAAATAAAATAATAGAATGGAAAAGAATATAACAAATAGAAAAAGTATATAATATTTTTTTTTTTAAAGAATATAAACATTTCAAATTTTTAATAGAATAAATTAGAATTTCAATATAATATAATATAATATAATATAATAGAAAATAAATGAATAGAATAGAATGAACAACTAGAAAAATAATATAATTTAAAAAATAGAAAAGAATAGAAATAATTTTTTTCTCCTATTTACTCTGTATAGGCATGCCAACCAGTATAACAAAAAACCTGGCTGGGTAGGTAGCCAGACAGGTAGGACCCTGCAACTAGAACATCGTCAGAAAAGGTTCCTGTTGGTACAAAGGTCCAGAGGAAACACATAGAACTGAGGCTCTGGTGTATGTTGCTCTTCATTTTTTCCCCTGTTTCCTGTTTCTAGGTTGGAGGAGTCGTCTTTCTCAATGCCGCCCTTGAAGATGACTTGAGGAAAAAAACTGTCTACATTGAGGAGGAGGGTCGGCGTAACTTTACTTTATAGGTGAAGTTCCACTTTAAAGGGGTTGTAAAGGTTCGTTTTTTATTTTCTAAATAGGTTCCTTTAAGCAGGGATGTAGTCCCAAGGGAGGGGGCGAGCACGCAGACTGACCCCCAGCCAGAACGGCTCGGATGATGGGGGTAAGCTTACTGAGGAGGAACAGGAAGTGAGAAATTCAGACAAAGAAAAAACAAATTTAGAAGGGAAATCGAAGGAAAAGGTAAGTGAACTAACAATGCACTAGCTTAAAAGAACCTATTTAGAAAATAAAATGCAAACCTTTACAACCCCTTTAATTATACATGGCACCTGCCAATCATCAGGGAAAGTCCCAGACAGCCAAGGCTCTTGTGCAACATCACTGGATCAAGATGGGGCTCAGGTTAATATGGGGGAGGCTGCTGCACACTGAAGGTTTTTAATCCTAATGCATAGAATGCATTAGGATAAAAAAAAAACTTTCCTGCTTTAGAACCACTTATTTTATTTATTTAAATATCCATTCTAAGGGTTGCACTGTGCCAAGGTCCTGTACTGTAAGTTTGGTTTGCATATCAGTTAATGTTTAAATCTGACAGCTGGTATCTGGCTTTGCACCTGAAATGATCAGCAACCAATTATGACTTCAAATGCCCATATTATTTATGAAAATGTTACCGGTCCCAAAATATAGATTAAGGGAACCGATGATTGTAGACGTACTGATGTGATGTGATCATCTCGGCGGGTACTACAAAAATACACGAACAGGAAGACATATGACCATGCTTCTTTATGATGTGAAATGTGTTTCACTTTTACATAACAATACATACAGTTTTTTATAGTTACATGTTCATAATTGTTAACATAACAACAGTACAGATTGGACTGAAATACCTTTAAAACATAGCTACAACGATGAACATCATTATATTTTAATAAACATACATTTCCCTTTTATTCCGTGTTATAGACACTTATCTTATTTCTATGGCACACTTTAGCTGTGTCATAATGAGAGTTACACTGCATTGCTTATAAATATATACATTCTGAAGCAATTCTCTCTTTTGACCACTAGATGGCGCATCTTGCATAAATGTACAAGCAGTGTATAACCTGTCCATGTGGCTATTAATCCTATATCATTTTACCATGTGCTTCTAATATATATAACTTTGCATAAATCAGGTTGAAATATACCCATATATAACAGTCTAGTGCTTGCAATAAACAGTTGCTCCGACCAGTACAATAGTCCTAGGGTTTTTCGCTATTTTCACTGCTCTCAACACATGCTGCTCTGAAAGTCTAATCACAGCCAAACTATTGCACAAAATATACAAAAACTTTCTCCTGCAACTGCTCTAGATGTTTAGGAATCTTTCTAGTACAGTTTAGTAAGAATGAGAATGGTTTAAATTACAAACCTACAAAAATACACGAACAGGAAGACATATGACCATGCTTCTTTATGATGTGAAATGTGTTTCACTTAGTCACATGGTGCATGTGGCCTTATATAGAATCTGTTCGGGTACCCTCTCTGCCATCTACTGGTTGTTTTATAGAATAGCAGGATATCAAAAAATAACAATAAAAATAAATGAATGTAGGCTATGGGGTGCCTGTTTTGTCTTTCATGTGATACCCCAGCCCGTCACACTCTCCCCTCCTTTAGTTAATGGCTCCTGACATTACACTTAATTGTTCTCTGAACTCTATTGAGTGATTTAAGAAACCCAAACAGGTACTTGCTGCCACCACGGAGCTATGTTAACTACCTGGTATGTCATTGGAGTAGCTAGCATTGTAGGAGTTTGTACGGTGTGAACCTGACTTGGTCTGTAGGTTGGCTGACCTAGTGTATCATATGTAAAGATCTCTTTAGACTTAGTTTGCCTGGTAGATCTTCTTACAGGAGTTGAGTCTTCTCCATCAACATCATTCCCCATTAGCATATCTTGGCTCACCGGTAAGTCTTGACTTAATGGGTGTAATTCTGCAGTGTCTAGTTCCACCATGTCTGAAGCCCAAACTTGGTCGCCAACTACTGTTCCATCATTTTGTTCTTGTTCAAGATTGAGTGTGGTAGTTGTAGGATAGAACTCTGGAGCAGAAATTCTTAATGGCGGTTTCTGTACGTTTTGAGAGTTTTGTTGAGGCACAACGTGATCATGACTTTCTGTAGTCTCCGGTACATAAGAATAATACCATCTTTCACCATCGGAACCTTCCTTCTCCTGGTTCAGATCCATGCTAGTCTCTTTCCTGTTACTTGATTGTCTTTTGTTCATCGGTACTCTTGGAATGTGTCTTTCAATGGGTAGGTCATTTACTGGTAGTAACAGATTTCTGTGCAGTACTCGAATAGTCTTTTTACCACTTTCAGGCTGAATTTTGTACACAGGCCCATCTTTGATTCTTTCTACTACTTTGTGTACTGATTCTTCCCAGTATGAGCGAAGTTTACCAGGACCTCCTCTTTTAGAGAGATTTCGTACTAAGACCCGATCACCCGGTTGGAGAGGTGCTCCTTTTATCTTCTTGTCATAGTACTTCTTCCCTTTGGCAGATGATTTTTGGCTATTCTCGGATGCGATCTTGTAAGCTTCTTGCATTCTGGATGCCCATTTCTGAGAAAATGTTGGTTGACTTTCTGATTCCTTTTCCAAATTAAAATTGAGCATTAGGTCGATCGGCAAACGAGGAGATCTCCCATACAATAGAAAGAATGGTGAGTATCCAGTGGCTTCATGTCTGGTGCTATTGTATGCATGAACCATGTGTGGAAGATGTTCTTTCCAATCTGTCTTTTTCTCTTCCTCTAAGGTACGAAGCATCTGTAACAAAGTACGGTTCAGTCTCTCCACTGGGTTACCCTGTGGATGGTATGGGGTAGTTCTTGAATGAGAAATGCCTGCCAATCGTTGCAATGTCTGAAACAAGTTGTTTTCAAATTCTCTTCCTTGATCATGGTGGAGTTTCTCTGGATATCCAAAACGTGGTATGAAATCTTGAAAGATCTTTTCTGCTGCCATTTTTCCAGATTTGTTCTTAGTTGGATACGCTTGTGCAAAGCGTGTGAAATGGTCTACCATTACGAGTATATACTCATATCCTCCTTTGCTTCTCTCCAAGTGGAGGTAATCAATGGATACTAGCTCCAAGGGTGAACTGGTAGTAATCCCACCCATAGGTGCTCTTTCTGGGATATTTGGACGCTTTTGTTTGATGCAGTTACACGTCTTCAGCACATATTCATCAATGTCTCTTTGCATAAATGGCCAGTAAAACCGTTCACGTGCTAGGTGGATTACCTTGTCAGTGCCAATGTGACCCATGTCATCGTGAAGACTTCTTAAGACCAATGGTTTTAGCTTTTCTGGTAGAACTAGCTGTTTTCGGGTTCCAGAGTGTCGATATAGGATTCCTTCCTCCACTATGAGTTTGTTCCATTCGTGTATCAAACGTCTTGTTTTACTGGTCATACTCTCCTTTTCTTTGTGGTTTGGAGTCCAATTGTTCTCCTTAAGCCAGACCACTTCTCTAATGTTGGTATCGTCTTTTTGTAATGCTCTGATATTCTCCTGAGTCATTGGGCAGATTGTCCGTCCTTTCAGCAATTCTTCTGCCACAACACTTTCTGAGTGAAGAGTCAATGAGGCCACCCATGGTGCCTCTTCTTCATTGACAGCTTTGCTCCCTTGCCACATAGCTGACACAACCTCCAATGGTACAAGCTCTGTGTACTCACTCAGATTCTCAGTGAGTTCCACCGGAAATCGTGACAGTGTATCCGCGTCAGCATTCTGTTTACCTGGCCTGTACTTGATATCAAAGTGGAAATCGGCCAGCTCACCAACCCAGCGATGACCCACAGCATTCAGTTTGGCGGTACTCAAGACATATGTCAATGGGTTGTTGTCTGTATAGACTGTGAATGTTGGAGCGTAATACAGGTAATCTCTGAATTTGTCACAGATTGCCCACTTGAGAGCTAGAAACTCAAGTTTACCAGAGTGGAGATGGTAATTGCGTTCCGCTGGGGTCAATGTTCTGGAGCCAAATCCAATAACACGAAGGTGTTCTCCTTGTCGTTGGTACAGTACAGCACCTAGGCCTTCATTGGAAGCATCAGTGTGTAAGATGAAGGGTAAGTCAAAATCAGGGTATGCTAGTATTGGTGGATTGGTTAGCATGTCCACCAATCTGACTACCACAGCTTGATGTTTGGGTGTCCATTGGATCGGTGTTTTAGATGGCACTTGTGTTTTATTCCCGTCTCTCTTTGTAGGTTCCCTGCACCGGTTTTTGGTGATGGATGTAGCAGATTCTTTCTCAGTGTTCTGCAAAAGTTCATACAGTGGTTTAGCAAGTCGAGAGAAATCTTGAATGAAGGACCTGTAGTAGCTCAGGAATCCTAACAAAGTTCTGACTTCTCCAACTGTTTTTGGTTCTTTCCTTTTCAACTGCAATACCGCTTCAAGATCATTTGGGTCAATTTTTATGCCTTCTTCTGACACCATTCGCCCAAGGTATCGAATCTGTCGTTTAAAGAGTTCACACTTCTTCGGTCTAAGTTTGATACCATGCTCGCGCATTCGACTAAGCACTTGCCTAAGATCATCGACATGCTCCTGAAAAGTTTTGGAGTAGCAAAGTACGTCATCCAGGTATGGAGAACAACATTTGTCTCTGATGCCCTCTAGTACATTCTCCATGCATCTCTGAAAAGCTGCTGGGGCATTAGTTAATCCGAACGGAATGCGATTCCACTCCAGGAGTCCCCAGGGGGTGCTGAAAGCTGTCAGGTGTCTGGAGTCTTCATGCACAAAGCCTTGATGATACGCACTACCCTGGTCCAGGATTGAGAACCATGTAAATCCTCCTAAGCTATCCAGCAGATCTTGTATTCTAGGTAGTGGATGTCTATCTGGAATAGTCTTCCGGTTTAACTCCCTAAAGTCCACACATAGTCGTAGGCTTCTGTCCTTCTTCCGAACACAAACAACTGGTGACGAGTATGCGGAAGACGATTTCGTTACCCAACCTTGGTCAAGAAGGTTTTGGACATATTCTTTTACTTCCTGATATAGGGGTTTCGGTATCGAATTGTAGCGTTTCTGGACAGGAGTTTCATCTTTTAGATTTATCTTCAGTTTCAGGTTTGGAATGCTTTCTATGTCTCCCTCATCTTGAGCAAAGACATCTGATTCGTCATATAACATTTGTCTCGCTATCTCTTGTTCTTCTTCTGAGAGATTATCCAAATTGACAGGTGGGTGCCACTTAACAAATTCGTTAGTGGGTAGCTGATTTTCAGCGTTCACTTGATTCAACTGGTTTACATGAAACATTCTTTTCTTCTGGTCAATTCCCTTTTCATCGCCTTTATTTGGAGAAAACGGTAGAATCTCAGCTGCTGGAGAAATGGTACCCAATACTGTTCTGGGCGGAAGGTAGATATCATGTTCAGCACGGTTTAGTATGGGTATCTTCACTAGTTTAGAGAAACCGTTTGGTACATCTACCACTGAAGGAAATAGTTCAAGTCCTTCTTCAACTGGATATTCTGGAAGTGGTTCAAATGGCATGATTCCTCCTTTCGGCCATGCTCTAATTCTGCATTTGACTTCACCAAGCTCGCCTCCTTTGATCTGGAGTCCTTTCTTCCCCACTTTGACCACACGACTATTGGATATTTCTCCTGGGTCAGTTGCTTGACTGACAGCATTGACAATGTTATTCGCTACACTCTGTCTTACTTTCATGGCTTCACTTAGCAAGATAGTCAGGTTTTGGGTGCTGTTTGATCGGTCACGGTTTTCTCTAATCAATTCTTCGATAACATTAAATCCAAGAAGTGGATTGTCGTTACAGCAGTCGCTCACCAGTATTGGCACATGGATGGCTGAGTTTCCATGTCCACTACTTTCGAATTCCAGGAGGACTTCAATCCATCCAATGAATGGAATGATAGAACCATTTGCAGCTGTAATGGATAAGTTGTCGTCACAAAGTAAATCTTGTATGTGTCTAATAGAGACACCGGGTAGGAACTTTTCTAACCATGCCTTCCCGACAATGCTGACCTGAGCTCCTGTGTCCATCAACATGTCAACCGGAACACCATTCATCCGACAAGACAATAGGCATTTTCCTCCAATTAATTGTGCTACGCGTTGTTTGGAGCATCCATTCTCTTTTGGGAGTGTTCTAGTTGACCGGTGGGTGAATACCCTATTTACCTTAGCATGGGGCAGATTATTTGAGGTGGTCACTGGTTGTCCCTTTCCCGGTGACCGTCTGTCGTTTCCGACTGCCTTCTTTTCTTCAAGCAATCAACTGCTCTGTGTCCTGTCCAACCACAGTAGAAACAATGGTAGCAGTTCTGACTCTCTCGTTTGATGCAATCATCACACCTGGGCTTGCAGTGAGCTGTATCTGGAACTTGAACATTGGTTAGTGGCTTAGTCATTCGGTTTTCAACAACAGGAGTTTGCTTCATCATCTTCTCCAGGTTCTTCGTGAGAGCCGAAACCTGTGTTGTTAGTTCCATTAGTGCAGTGTGATTTGCTCTAGCATCTCCCTCAACTCTCTTTTGCACTGTTTCTTTTTCACTATTCCCTGGTGTCTGTGACGAATGAACAGTAAGATGTTTATGTTTAGGTGCACTGTTTAAGCGTCTCTGCCTTTCTGTTTCTTCATCAACTGATCTGGTGACCTGCTCTATGACAAAGTCATCAGTTACTGTCAAATCAGACACGTAAGGCTTGATATCTCGTCTGACATTAGAATTTTTCTCATTTAGTCCCTGATACAGTGTATGAAGGAATACGCCTTGCACTAGTTTTTTGTCATAGTTAAACTCTAGCCTATCATGTTGTGATGTAGACAGAATTTTTTGTTTTAACCCTGCTAGCCTGTAAACAAATTGTTGTGCTGTCTCTTTTTCTTGCTGTGTAGCATTGCTAAGTTCCTGAAATAACTCAGTACCACTTCGTTCTCTCATATGTGACCTCAAAAACTTTTTCAATTCAACAACAGTAAGATCCTCTTTGTCAGTCAACATATCTTTAAAATGACCAGGTTTGATTATCCTCAACACTGTGCGTATAATTTCAGATTCAAGGAATTTTTCACTTAGACCCTCGTCAATCTGACGGCACACGCTACTGTAACTCATGTCCGAACCATGATCTGAAATTACACCACCATGCATTTTGAATTCCCTACGTGGCAATAAAGCAACAACATCAGTTAATCTCACCACCTCCGATCCCTGTTCAGTCCTTGCAGTCCCACTACTCATTTCTTTAGCAGTGGTTGCAAAGTTCACAGTTGGTGTACTTTCCTTATTGAGTTTTAGTTCATTGATCTTGTCTTGGATGATGAGCAGGTAAGACATGCCTTGATCTTCTAACTTCGCCAGCTGATCACTTCTCATGTAGTCTTCAATAAATTCAACGAATTCCATTTCGTTTGCACCAGTCACTGATGGAACGTCCACGTCTCTTTCATCATCCAGCGTAATAGCGAGGCTATACAGCTGTTCTTTACTCAGCAGATGAATTTGTTTCCGGATATCCCACATCAGCGCACGACGAGGGGACGCCATCTCTGTTGCACTCTGACAACTTGCACTCACACGGCAGACGACACTTGCGACTCTCCTTGTAGCTCTGCAGTCGACTCACGCTCGTCTCGCGTTTCCCTCTCACTGGTACACAACGAATCCCGGACGAGCCCCCAAAATGTTACCGGTCCCAAAATATAGATTAAGGGAACCGATGATTGTAGACGTACTGATGTGATGTGATCATCTCGGTGGGTACTACAAAAATACTCGAACAGGAAGACATATGACCATGCTTCTTTATGATGTGAAATGTGTTTCACTTTTACATAACAATACATACAGTTTTTTATAGTTACATGTTCATAATTGTTAACATAACAACAGTACCGATTGGACTGAAATACCTTTAAAACATAGCTACAACGATGAACATCATTATATTTTAATAAACATACATTTCCCTTTTATTCCGTGTTATAGACACTTATCTTATCTCTATGGCACACTTTAGCTGTGTCATAATGAGAGTTACACTGCATTGCTTATAAATATATACATTCTGAAGCAATTCTCTCTTTTGACCACTAGATGGCGCATCTTGCATAAATGTACAAGCAGTGTATAACCTGTCCATGTGGCTATTAATCCTATATCATTTTACCATGTGCTTCTAATATATATAACTTTGCATAAATCAGGTTGAAATATACCCATATATAACAGTCTAGTGCTTGCAATAAACAGTTGCTCCGACCAGTACAATAGTCCTAGGGTTTTTCGCTATTTTCACTGCTCTCAACACATGCTGCTCTGAAAGTCTAATCACAGCCAAACTATTGCACAAAATATACTAAAACTTTCTCCTGCAACTGCTCTAGATGTTTAGGAATCTTTCTAGTACAGTTTAGTAAGAATGAGAATGGTTTAAATTACAAACCTACAAAAATACACGAACAGGAAGACATATGACCATGCTTCTTTATGATGTGAAATGTGTTTCACTTAGTCACATGGTGCATGTGGCCTTATATAGACTCTGTTCGGGTACCCTCTCTGCCATCTACTGGTTGTTTTATAGAATAGCAGGATATCAAAAAATAACAATAAAAATAAATGAATGTAGGCTATGGGGTGCCTGTTTTGTCTTTCATGTGATACCCCAGCCCGTCACAGAAACCTGAATGAGTATGATCATCAGTGATCTGAATCAAATCCTTATCTGACAATGTTACTGTATTTCCTTCACCCTAGGTTCAATAGAGCATGGTATAATAGGGTATGTTACACTTCCGTAGCTACAGTCAACAATACCAGCCTAGTAGGGCCATGCTGTAATGTGAATGTTTTTGTTTTTCCCAGTTTTTGCAGCATGGAGAGATCATTGTTCTGGGATCTCCTGTCCGCAGTTAGCTGCTAATATTACAGCGTTATATACAATTATGTATTAGCACTTCCTGTCCCTCTGAGAGACTGGGTGAGAAACCCCAGAAGGAGGAGGGGGCTAGAGAACACACCACATGTCCACATACACATTACTGCAACATTGTATTTTTACCCAGATCAGAAGCAGAGACCATTAGGCAATCGTTCTTGTGTTCTGGCTGTTTAACTGTAGCTGCCCATAATTTGGTGATTTGAATCCTAGTAACAGACAAGTCTATTGTTATTATCTCACATGCACAGTGCCAGATAGCTAGGTCGGAGCTACTGTATATATGTAGTCGTCACGTTCCAATATATTGGTAGGTGTTATTTTAGTTAACCCTATCCCTTCTGGTCTTTGTTTCTTTAACTAGTTGTAGCCTAGGGCTCGATAATGAGAATAAGCTAGAGCCAGGTTAGGCATCTGATGACCACTTCTGGTGGTTCAAGTTCTGGTTGCAGCTCAGATTAGAAACGAATAGGGAGGGACTATCTTTGTATCTGGATTTTGCAAAGGCATTTGATACAGTTCCCCAAAAACGTTTACTGTACAAACTAAGGTCTGTCGGAATGGACCATAGGGTGATTACCTGGATTGAAAACTGGCTACAGGGGCGAGTCTAAAGGGTGGTGATAAATGGTGAGTACTCAGAATGGTCTGGTGTGGAAAGTGGGTTCCCCCAAGGATCTGTCCTGGGACCAATCCTGTTTAATGTATTCATAAACGATCTAGAGGATGGGATTAACAGCTCAATCTCAGTATTTGCAGACATTACAAAGTTCAGCAGGGCAATAACTTCTACGTGGGATGTGGAAACCTAGCAAGAAGACCTAAACAAATTAATGGGGTGGGCAACTACATGGCAAATGAGGTTTAATGTTGAAAAATGTAAGGTAATGCATTTGGGTGCCAAGAATATGAACGCAAGTTACTTGCTAGGGGGGGACCTCTGGGGGAATCTAGGATGAAAAAGGACCTTGGGGTCCTAGTATGACATGCAATGCCAGGCTGTGGCAAGCAAAGCCAACAAAATATTAGCATGCATTAAAAAGGGGATTCACTCCAGAGATAAATTTATAATTCTCCCCCTGTACAAGGCTCTAGTCACATGTAGCCCTGCTCTTCCTCTATAAGTGTGCAAAGTTTGTTGTCCAGGGGACCTACGGCCCTTCTATATACTCCCTTGTTAAACGTCTAGTCATGGACACAGTGAGGCATGGGCATAGTGAGGCATGGACACAGTGAGGCAAAGTGAGGCACAGTGAGGCATGCAGATGGACACCCTAGGCTTTTACTCGAGTCAATACGTTTTCCCATTTTTTTGTGGTAAAATTAGGTGCCTCTGCTTATATTCGGGTCGGCTTATAGTCGAGTATATACGGTACCTTGTTTATATAACTGATTAATATCTCAAGAAGGTACTGTCCTGGGTGGAGGCACTTTATTACCTATAAGTTTAGTAGAATACCCTTTTTTGGAAGGGTAATTTTATTGAAAGCCCCCCTTCAAAAGAGGGCCACATTTGTATTGGTTATAAACATTTTCACTCTCAGGAGGTTTGATATATTCTCTTTGGTTTTCCTGTGCATAATTGAGATATGTAGCCCTAGTTCACATTAGTATACAACAAATTTATCTTAGTTTCTTGCAGCTAAAAGATATGCAATTCTTAGTGCATTGTAGTTGGTCTAGAAAGACAGTGGCTAAGTTTCTCCTACCCAAGGCTGCCTCTGATGCTGCTTGAAATACCTTTAACAAACTCCATAATTATTATAGGCCGAACCCCGTGCATTCAGACAACTGTTTTATGTAAATTTACATAACGGACAAACCAACGGTCTTACCTCTGTCTCCAACAATTTGAGATACCCACTGCCCAGCAGAATTTACACTCTGGCTGTTTGACACATCCAATATTACTGTCTGTAGTCTGCTAGAGGACTCTTTCTTCAGATTTGCAGCCCCAGTCTCCGTCAGACAGGCAGCCAGAACCCATATTCCACGTTTGTCCAGCTGCTTAGCCAGCAGGTTCCCGAACCCAGAGTCACATCCAGTGATAAATACATATTTATCTGTTAGATTGTCCAGGATTTGACTTTGTCTGTACCATCTGTACAAGAGCAGCAGCGCCAACACTGCCAGTAGGAGGAGCCACATGCTGGTAGCAGTAATATTTACTACTACTGAACCTGTTGAGAGAATTATGTTAATAGAAGGCATATTTAGAAATGTTGAATAATGTATGTTGGTTAGTACCTTGTAAAATACAAAGGGCCAGATTCTTGTAGAATCTGCGGCGGCGTAGCGTAAGCCATTTACACTACGCCGCCGCAACTTACTGGAGCAAGTGCCGTATTCTCCAAGCACTTGCTCCATAATTTGCGTTAGCATAGTGTAATTGGCCCGGCGTAAGGCCGCGTAATTCAAAGGGGGCGGCTTGTATTTAAATTAAGCGCGCCCCCGCGCCGATCGAACTGCGCATGCGCCGGGCTTAAAATAGACCAGTGCGCATGCTCCAGTTCTCGACGGAAAACGTCAATGACGCCAACGTGGGCATCATTGACGTACAGTCGTATTCGCGGACGACTTAGGAAAACAACGTAACCGACGGAACAAGCCGACGCTGACCCGACGCCATACTTAACATGGCATACGACGGACCTACGTAAACTTGCCCCTCATATTAGCAGGGGCAAGTTTACGCTTACGTAAACGTTGTAAATTCTCTGCGTCGTTCGCGCATACGTTCGGGAATCGTCGTAAATTGCTAATTTACATAAGCGACGGGGAAAACGACGTCGACGACACCTAGCGGCGGGAAAAAAAATGCATTTAAGATCTGACAGCGTAAGAGCCTTACGCTTGTCAGATCTAAGGGATATCTATGCGTAACTGATTCTAAGAATCTGTTGCATAGATAGGCCGAGCCAGATGAGGACTTACAACGGCGCAAATGGAATTGCGCCGTCGTAACGCCTTTGAGAATCTGGCCCAAAGCTTCTAAAAATAGAAGTGAAGAGCAACTAGTCTGCTTTAATTTTCCAACCTGCAACCCCCTATATTCTTTACTTCCATATTCCAGAGTTATTGTACTGCAAGAAATTTCAAGTCCTGGTCTTTTCCTTTAAATAAGCAATTTGCAGTGTGTCAGGAGCCATGATTATTCTTACAAAGCATTTCAAATCTAAGCAGCTGTTAATTTACTCAGTTAAAGGGCTCCTACTAAAACTAATTTTCTCAGCGCTACTATGCTTTAAAAAGGGCATCTAGCCACAGTTTTTTTAACCAGTCAGTGGCCCAATACAGGAGATTTTCCCACAATTCATGTACAGGTGACAACAATGTCACCAGAACAGGAAGTGAGAGATATATTTCTAATACAGACACAATGGTAATACAAATTATTAGTAGGGTTCACTTTAAAAAAAAGTAACTAGGCTATTTCCTCTCATTTATTGCACCTACCTGCTTATTGAATATCTACTCCTATTTCCAATAGGTGTCATCTATAATCATACAGTATATACAGTTTTCGCACTCCTAATTGGCAGGGAAATTGGAAACCAGCCATAGATGCAGCGATTTTCTTTTCTGCAAGCAATGCTGAGCCATTGGGGTTGATTTACTAAAGGGAAAAAGACTGTGCACTTTGCAAAGTGCAGCTACCCCAGAGCTTAGTAAATGAGCAGAAACTCTGCTGACTTCCATCATCCAATCATGTGCAATCAAAAATACAGTTTTTTTTCCCTTGCACATGATTGGGTACTCTTTGCAAAGTGAAGCCTTACCTCATTTACTAAGCACTGGAGCAACTGCACTTGTTTATTTGCCATTAGTAAATCAACCCCATTGTGTTCTTCCAGCAGGGGGATGCAAGGGTAACACAATGATTACTGCTAGTAGCTAAAGCTGTATGGTGCAGCTCTGTATAGAAACCAATCAGCTTCCAGGTTTTATGATTAAAGCTTAATTGAACAAGCTGAAGTTAGAAGCCGATTGGCTACCATGCACAGCTGTACCAGATTCTGAGTGCTCCAGTTTTAATAAATCTCCCCCACTGTTTTCTTTGTTAAAACTTCCAACACACCATTCAACTCCAGTTTGCCAAAGGTAAATCTTAATCTTAGACCCCATACATACTATTAGATTTTCTGCAGTTTGTGGTCTTCAGATTTACCAAAACTATATCATATGAGGTCAAACCTTAAAAGTTTCAATTTGTATGTGTAGCTTCTGTGTACTTTCGTACAGGTGCTATATTCCAATTTAGTGGGAGAATGAGAGAGTTATGTTGCTCTCATTCTTGGATTTGACAAATTTGACTGTCGCCAAATCTGGATTGTCCTGTGGGTCAGTCTGTGCCCCAGAGATGCAATCTCATTTCTGGGCGGCAGGTGGCGCCAGAGGGGTCCAGGCGGAGCCGCTTCTTCCCAGCAGCCAATTAGAGGAGTTTTCCCTCGTGGGGCATGTTGGGGAGGGCTATTTCTGTGGCAGAGGCCGTTGTTCGGGGTTCTTTGCGGGTTCCTGGTTCCAGGTGCGGCACCCACCTTTAGGGTGTGCGCACATCACGGGCCCCACCACTATGGCCTACCAGGCCGAGGTCGCGTGCTTCGTGGAGTTCCTGACTCTTGGCTCTCATAGCCCAGAGCAACCGATGCTGCAAAGGGGCCCCAGTGACTTACTGGGTCCCCACTTCTATTGAGAAGATCCTAGCTGGGTGCTGTTCGGTGGGGGATCGGTCTGAGGAGAACCCGGAGGCAGGTGATCCAACAAGGTTTGAACTAACCATCGGGGATCTGGGTGACCGGACACTGACAGGTCACATTTAAACTGTCAGTCGGTGACCCCAAGAGACATACTGGGAGGATTCGCTCTATCATTCACAATTTCAGCACTAGGCCTGTGGCAGAGGTCTCATCTAACATCTTAATTTAATAAGAGCCAAGTCGGTGGCAGAGACTTGTTCCTTCCAGAAGCTTTAAGTGGCGCTCTGGCTGCCAGGCCTGTGAGAGAGGTCTGTCCAGGGGCACTTCACCCACTCCGGCTGGAGTGGCGATGCATACAAATACCATTGCTAAAAGGGGCAGGACTGCCTTTACTATCCATAGCCTGATACTGTGAAGTTGCTCTTCCTTCACCAACCTATCCTGTCTACCTCGAGTTTACATGTTGGTCGTGTTTGACCGGGAAAATAAAGCATTTGAAAACGTCAAAACACCAGTGTGGACATTCTGTTACTGCTCTCAACACTACCATCACCCCTAGACACAGTGAAGAGGTAACTTAAATACGCTGATCCCAAATCTAATCAGCGGCTCCTCCAGGGGTAGCGCTACATATGCAATCAGGCAGGCCCTTGCACTACATGGTTTTGGTAAATCTGAAGACAAAAATCTGCAGAAAATCTAAAAGTGTGGTCGGAAATGGTGGTGGCTCGTAGTCATGGCGTTTGGCTAGGTCAGTGGAGGCCTTGAACAGAACCAGTATAAAAGTGAATAAGGAGGTTTCTAGATTTGTGGTGAGGAATGGTGGTTTGTTTGTTTGGCATCGGGAGCTAGAGGTGAACACCTGGCATTATTTGCATGGTAACGGTATTCATTTAAATGCTGATGGGGTAGACTTATAGTGTTTGGGACTGCAGGAGGGCATTCAGAGGGCCCTTCGGGTGTGGAAGACCGCAAAAACATATAAGGTCATGTTTGTGTGGTGGGTGCAAGGTCCTTGTAGGTTACTGTAGGCACAAAAAAGGTACTTTGTAGGGATCCATCTGAGGTATGGCTCCCAGTTGTTCTAATGAAGGTATCTGCAGCTGGTTGTCTCTGAGCTGGTGGAGTTGCAGCTGGAGGCCTGTTTTAAGTAGGTCGCAGGTACTTTCTTTTGATGCCTACTAGGACCTTGAGGCTCCAGGTATACTGTATTTACATTGTTACATTTTAACATGTTATTTATTAATTTGGTTAATAAAAGGCTGCTTTGGCCATTTACTCCAGCTTGTTTTCCAAGTGGTTACTGAAATGGTGGAAGGTGAGATATAGGTCAGAGTGGAATGGGAAAGCCATCTTTAGTACCCTAGTCAAGGGAGCCCCAGAGTAAAAGTAGAAAAAAACATGAACGAAGGGCCGGCATAACAGGGGTTAAAGGGGTTTGTAGCTAGGATTCTATTAGTTTGTAAAAAAAAAAGTTTTGAGAGATCTACGTGATTGGTCATAAGTTGGGAGTGGGTGAAGCTGTAGGGGGGTGGTTAGACAGGGTGTGGCAGGGGAGCTTCAGTTGGAAGGAAGATTAGCCAGGGAAAACTTCCCACCTGCCCGCCCCTTGTGTATTACCTCTTTTCTTGTGGGTGGTTTTAATTATCTGGTTGTTGGGTGCTTGTTGTCATGCAGCCAATGGGTGCAAGGTCCTTGTAGGTTACTGTAGGCACAAAAAAAGGTACTTTATAGGTACAGCTTTCCGGTTGTTCTAATGGAGGTATCTCTGGCTGGTTGTCTCCGAGCCAGTGGTGTTGCAGCTGGAGGTCTGTTTTAAGTAGGTTGCAGGTACTTTTATTGATGCATACAAGGACCTTGAGTCTCCAGGTATACTGTATTTACATTGTTACATTTTGAAATGTTATTTATTAATTTGGTTAATAAAAGGCTGCTTTGTCCATCAACTCCAGCTTGTTGTCCGAGTGGTTACTGAAATGGTGGAGGGTGAGGTATTGGCACGGGACAAGCCATATTCAGTACCCTAGTCAAGGATAAGTTAACTTTAAAAAAATAAAAATAAATAGATGCACTTTTTTTTGCAGGCGCTCAGCCACGTTTAGAAAAATAAAAAAAATTGTGACAGCTACTTGGGGGGGGGGGGGGGGGTGAGGTGTTTGGGGCGATGCTAAAAGATCCCTGCTAGCTGTCAGATCAGGGAGCGGGGGGTGCAGGGCCAGTCCATTCGTAACATGTTACACTAGCTTCACCCCCCTGAGGAATGATCAATGGGGCATATATCTTTTCTGAGGGTGTTTGAGGAGAAATTACGTTGCTGTGCCACAATGTAAAGCATCATGGCTGCGGCATGTATACACCCCTGTCCTCTGCCTTTGAAGTGGGGAGTGGTGCATGTGTTACCACCCCCCAACAACAAGTGTAAAACAAGGCCTGAATAAAGTTTGATGAAAGGTTTGTAAGGGCTTATTTGTACTAGCGGTTGGGGGGGTTGCATTTTTACATCCCCCCATTACTACCTTGCAGCGGCCAGGGGTGCGCACATACCACAGGAATTATACCCCCTGTTGCTTTCAGCGGGCACTCCCGCCTACGGAACGTGACCCATTCAAGTGAATGGCGCTGTGTTGCAGAAAATTATAGCAGGGTTCAAGGCAGGGGCGGACTGACAAATCATGGGGCCCCCGGGCAATAGGAGATTATGGGGCCCCTGGGCAATAGGAGATTATGGGGCCCCAGGCAATAGGAGATTATGGGGCCACACAGTATACACACACATACAGTATGCACACACAGTATACATACACACAGAATACACATACAAACACTGAAAAGGTACTGGAGTGGCATGGGGCCCTCAGGCAGTGCCCAAGGGCCCGAATAGTCAGTCCGCCCCTGGTTCAAGGGGTTAAAGCAAGCGGCGAGGAGGCGACTGCCTATCAAATGCTTTCTGAAGAATGATCTGAACAGAAATAGCTACTTGTGTAAACAAGCCCTAAAGTATTGCTGGTCAAGCTGCTCTTTTAAAAGCAGACACACACATGAACAAGGCCTGACAAAAAGATATTTAAAGTGGAGTTCCACCCATAAATATAACATTACATCAGTAGTTTAAAAAACATTTCTTTAGTCCTTTAAGAAAAAACAAAAGAAAGAACAACAAGTGTTGTTGCTAGGCAGAATAGTATTCCCACTTCCTGCACCTAGGTGCTTAAGCTTCCTAACCTACACAGCACAGACTCCTGGGAATGTAGTGGGTGTAACTTTCCAGGAGTCTGTGCACTCCCCAGTCTCGAAGAATCATGTGACTTGGACAGTACAGGTGCTGAAACCTGATATGAAACCTATTACACTGCTTGTGCAGCACTGAGCATGTGCGAGATCTGCAAGGCTGAAATCCAGGGAGTCATAGAGTCTGGCTTCATGATGGCCACACTTAAGATGGCCCCAAAAATTATACTGTACAGTACAATTATGCACTTTGAAGGCTCGTTCATGTGTGATGACTGGTGCTGGTGATGACTGGTGCTTTTCTGCACTGGACAAATGGCAGTCACCACAAGGGCACATAGAAAATAATTGCTTTTCTATGTCCCTATTCACACTACAGTGCTGGTGTGACATATGGTACAGTGCAGTGCATAAAAATGCAGGCGTGCTGTATGTCACTGCGTTAATGTGCGGAGACACAAAGTGTCACCTTGTGACCCTTCAAAAAAAGTAAAAAAAAACAGGAAAAAATGTAATTAAAACTGTGCAATATGCTGAAACACGCAACATACTACCTGTAACGTACCTCACACTGGCAGCTTCCCACACAATATAATGCTGCCTGCTTCTGTGAAGACTAGAGTGATCAGGCCCCAAGGCCTTGGTAAAGGGCCGGTAAAGATGCATGGCTGAGTTGTATTTTTACTGCCGCCCAACTGCTCCCCCTTAAGTTGCAAAGGGGTGTACATAAAACTCATCCGCAATGCTTTGCATTGCAGCTCTACAAAAATGATCCCCCATTGTGCTAAATGGGGGCCACACTGCAAATGCCCCACTTTTTTACGGGTTACAACAGGTGGTTAAGAGGCAACATAACATCTCCTCACAGCCTGTCAAACACTCTCTGAAGAGCGATCCACTGTGGATCACACTTCAGAGGGTGCTGCAAGTATAAACAAGCTCTAAAGTACTGTCATCTGCTCTTTTCCTTCATACATAAATAAAAATATGAAATGATATTACTTACCCGGCTGTTGAAGTTTTATAGTAACACAATGAACGTTCACAGTGGACTTTGACTTCTGATATGAGTAAGAGGGTTTGGTTCCTGTAACAAAACAAACTGAATGTAGTAGGAGGATCTGTGTTGACACACAGAAGCGTATTCAGCAGCAGTGAAAGGTCATGATGATGTGCAAAGTTTAGTAACCAATAGCAACCAATTCAATTTCCTAATTAAGACCCCATACACACTATTAGATTTTCTGCAGATTTTTGGATTTACCAAAACCATGTAGTGCAAGGGCCTGCCTGACTGCATACAAATTGAAACTCTTAAGGTTTGACATCATATTTTATGGTTTTGGTAAATCTGAAGACAAAAATCTGCAGAAAATTGTATAGTGTGTATGGGGCTTAAGCCCATGTGCCGCTACCGGTGGCTCCCGTGCGCGGGAGTGACATCATCGCGGCTCCGGCGAATCACAGTGCCGGAGCCGCGATACCCGGAAGTAACCCCCCTTCAACTTACATCACAGGCGCAGGGGGTGTGGCTGGGCACACCCTAATCATCCTAATCATCCTGTGCAGCGCCAAAGCACCAAAGCCCTTTCAACTGGGTTCTTAATTTTTTTTTTTTAAATAATATTTTTTTTTTATTGTAAAACATTAATTAAAAATTACTGACACTGTCCACTGCCCTACTGACACCAATCTGTTCCCAACTGACACGTTTACAGCTCTACTGACATCGTCCATTTTCTAATACATTTTACAATTTTTCTATATACACACACACGTGTGTTTGAGCTTTGGGGCGCACACCCATGATCACAGGTGACCATTTCCCAACCTGCAGATGACAGTTACTCCCCCACCCGCTAATTGATATCCCTCCATGAACACTTCACACCTCCTGCTGACAGACCTCTCTCTCCAGCCTGTCCCCACACACCCTCTCACCTGCTGACCAGTGGATGGGGGAATTACTCTTGCAGTATTATTATGTTCTGCCAGTGGGGAGCCTTCCCTATCCACACAATACAATAATCAGTGTTGCAAACTATAGCTGACAGCACTGATTGTTTTGGGAAAAACCTGACAGGCTGGTTGTACTTAAGTAGATCAATAGATTGACTTGTGTACAACTAGCTAGCTCATACATAGATCGACTATGGCAGGTCTCTGCTTAATTGGCTTAATTTCAATCCATGTATGGCCCGCTTAATCACTACGCAGTCCCTAAACAACCTTCCACAAACCTTTACATTTTTCCTTCTAAGGCCCTGTATGACCAAACATGTCTGCTGAAACTGGTCTGCGGGCCAGTTTCAGCAGACATGTTCGGTCGTGTGTAGGCCCAAGCGTGCAGGATTCCAGCAAACATTTGCCCGCCGGGCCTTTTCCCAGCGGACAAATATTCCTGGACTTGTTTTAAAACAGTCCGCTGGAATCCTGTCCCCTCGGACATGTTCGGTCGTCTGTACAGACCTACCGTACATGTCCGAGCGCCCGCCATCCCTTGCATGCGTCGAATGACTTCGACGCATGCGTGGAAGCATTTAACTGGCAGGCCCGCCCACGTCGCCGCGTCATCGACGCGGCAACACCGCGGACACGCCCTGCGTATTGTTTACGCGCGGATTTCTGTACGATGGTTAGTACAGCCATCGTACAGAAATCCCCGGGCAGACATGTACGGTGAAAACGGTCCGGCGGACCGGTTTCATCGTACATGTTTGCTGGTGTGTACACGGCCCTAGATTCATTCAGCCTCCTCACCTGTACATAGTGCCTGCTGTCATACCACTTACACTCAACTCCTCTACATACTGCTCACTGTCATACCCTCCACACACACTTCTTTCCTGTACACACTGTCCACTGTCATACCCTCCACACTCCTCTCCTGTACAAAATACTCACTGTCATACCCTCCACACTCCTCTCCTGTACATACTACTCACTGTCATACCCTCCACACTTCTCTCCTGTACATACTGCTCACTAGGGGTGCAACGGATCAAAAAACTCACGGTTCGGATCGTTCCTCGGATCAGAGTCACGGATCGGATCATTTTTCAGATTGGCAAAAAATAATAATAATAATTCTGCAGTGTCGATGGACGATGGACGTTTTTACGTTCATGGAGAACAGAAATGTTAATTTAGAGGAAATGTTTAATTCACATAATAAAACACTTAATACAGATTTGGAAAGTTTAACCAGAAAACTAGGCCATCTGATGGAGAAGAAAGTCTCCTTATGGTGGGATGTAAACACTTTTGATCAATACATCAAAGAGAACATAGCCTCTAGGAGGATAAGGTGGGAATTACCACCCAATGATGGATTCGATGATAAGGAATCGATGGAGGAATGGTTCGAGTTTTTTAACAACAAGAGTGTGGAAGGGGTTAAATTTCGACTGAAAAGGAAACAGAAAAAGGCTCGACTAGTACAACAACAAATAGAGGATATCAAAATTAAACTAGAACCTCATAAGGAATCAGGCGACTTTCACACTCGCCACATCACTAAATAAAGATTTTGTGGCTAAAGACTTGGAAGTTCAACAACGGAAGATTAAAAAGTTCCAACGAGACGTGGCGGATTACAAGGCAGACCATGTCTTCAAATGGCAACACAAGGTAGAACCGACTCAACCAAGTTTGACACAATCTACACCAGTAAGGGAAGTAAAAATACAGGATCCCACAACATCATATATACGAGCCCCACCCAGATGGGAAGATCAGGGCCCGTACAGGGAAACAGTAAGACCACAATATGAACAGCAGAATAATGGAAATTATGTACCTCTTTTCCCCGAAGAAAGAATGGGAATTTTTTAAAAAAAAAACATTAAAAAAAACTCACAATAATGGGCAACAGAATGACAGAAACCAAAGGGATAATAGAGGACCTCCTCAAGTACAAGAACAATATGGAGGATATAACAGAACCCCAATAGAGGTTTACAACAGATTTGAGCCCATTAGAGCCTACCAAGATCAATACCATAATGACCAATGTCACTACTATGATCAACACTATTATGAGACACAATGTCCTTTTTTAGACAGGGAGAGGAGGGAGTACTCCCCCTGAAGACAAACTCAAGACCCCCACTGCTCCCCCAGAAGATGATTCCAAGAGGACAGAACAAGATCAAGCCAAGAACGAGAGGGGAAACAGAGCAGGAAAGAGATTTAAAAAGAAAAAGAGAATATTAGGAGAAAATGTTGTCAATTTGAGTACAATCCAACTGACCACTGAGGAATTAATAGTACTAGATAGGGGACTTAAACATGCACCTGTTAAAAATCTCAGTAAGTTTGATACGTATATTGGGATTCGGAAATATGTTAGGAAGCTCATCATGAAGAAATATTTCCTATGCAATATATTTAAACAAAATGCACCAGTTTTATCTAGCACCAATCCCATACATAGCACGCTGCGAAACAATTCTGTTTTCAACCCACAGGTATCGGATAATCAACATATTGAAGTGTTTAAAAAAATAGTTCTACAAGATCTTGAATCTCTGGAACTAAAGAAGAAGTTTGATCCAATACAAATGAAGAAAGGCCTGAAACAACTCACTGAAAGAAATTATATAGTAATCTGCCCGGCGGACAAAGGGGGTGCAATCGTGATACAAACAAAAGAACAATATTTGGGAGAAATAAACAGACAGTTACAAGATGAAAACACCTATATTAAGTTATTAGGCAATCCCACCATCAAATATAAAAAGGAATTAAAACTCTTGGTCAATTTGGGAATGTTCCAGAAACTTGCAGGATCCCAGTGATATACACTGTCCCAAAAATCCATAAGTCAAAAGATAATCCACCTGGACGGCCAATTGTTAATGGCATTGAATCGCTTACATCCAGGATGGGACAATATATAGATTACTTTATCCATCCAGCAGTCCAGGGTACACAAGCATACCTCAAAGATACTAAGCATATACTTCAATTAATCAACTCAGTACCAGTACTAGAAGGCCGCACTCTACTAGCCACAGCTGATGTCGCATCGTTATATACCATTGTTTGACATCATGATGCCTGTCATGCCATGAAATGGCTATTATGTATGCAAAGCAATTTGATCTGCAAACAACGCAAATATTTGATCAAATGTCTGGAATTTTGCCTTAAATATAATTATTTCTGGCATAACCAAACCTATTACAAACAGGCTATAGGCATAGCCATGGGGGCGAAGTTTGCCCCCAGTGTGGCGAATGCCTTTATGGCACAGTGGGAAGAACAGGCTGTGTATGAAAACACACTCACTGAACTACCATTGTACAAAAGATTCATTGACAATGTTATTATAATATGGAATGGGAGTAGAGAAAAATTTGAAAACTTTCTAGAGAAGTTGAATAATAACAAAAAGAATATTCGCCTAGTATGGAAGATAGATGAAAAAACAGTTGACTTTTTGGATTTAGTATTACGATAGAAGAAAATAAAATTACAACGAAAACATACTTCAAAGCAGTGGACACCAACAGTTACCTATCAGTGGAGAGCTGTCATCACAAACCTTGGCTCTATAACATACCGAAAGGACAGTTAATTAGGCTAAAAAGGAATTGTACCAAGGAGGAAGATTTTATTGAACAGGCAAAACTGATAGGTAAAAGATTTGAAAAGAAGGGATATTATGATTCCTGGATCAAAGAACAAATCAAACATGTACAAGATTTGGATAGACACGATATGCTACAAAATAAGAACAAATTAAAATACAAAGAAGATGCACCTTGTCTTATATTGGACTATAATGTCCAACACAAATAAGTAGCCAAATTGGTACAACGCCACTGGCACATTCTATTAAATTACAAAGATTTGAAAAGCATCCTTCCAGATAGACCAAGAATCATTTATAAAAGAGCACCCACCTTAACCACTTGCCGCCCGCCAATGACAAATTGACGTCGGCAAAGTGGTTGTAGAATCCTGACTGGACGTCATATGACGTCCTCAGGATTCTTAGCCGCTGCGCGCCCTGGGGGGCGCATATAGCGGCGATCGTTGTTGTGGGGTGTCAGTCTGACACCCCGCAACACCAATCTCGGTAAAGAGTCTCTCACGGAGGCTCTTTACCACGTGATCAGCCGTGTCCAACCAAGGCTGATCACGATGTAAACAGGAAGAGCCGTTGATGGCTCTTCCTCACTCGCGTCTGACAGAGGCGAGTAGAGGAAAGCCGATCGGCGGCTCTCCTGACAGGGGGGGTTCGCGCTGATTGTTTATCAGCGCAGCCCCCCCTCGGATCGCCACATGGACCACCAGGGATGCCCACTAGGGAAGGGCAAAACTTAAAAAAAAGGGGAAAAAAAAAAGTAAAAAAAAAAAGTCTGAAAAAAAAAAAAGATGCAAAAAAAAAAAAGATGCCAATCAGTGCCCACAAATGGGCACTGACTGGCAACAAGTAAATCAGTGCCGCCCCACAGTGTCCATCAGTGCCGCCCCACAGTGTCCATCAGTGCCACCCCACAGTGTCCATCAGTGCCACCCCACAGTGCCCATCTGTGCCACCCCACAGTGCCCATCTGTGCCACCCCACAGTGCCCATCTGTGCCACCCATAAGTGCCACCCCACAGTGCCCATCTGTGCCGCCCATGAGTGCCCATCTGTGCCGCCCATGAGTGCCCAGTGCCGCCCATGAGTGCCCATCAGTGCCGCCCATGAATGCCCATCAGTGCCGCCTATGTGTGCCCATGAGTGCCGCCTATGTGTGCCCATCAGTGCCACATACCAGCGCCGCCAATCAGTGCCACCTCATCTGTGCCCGTCAGTACTACCTCGTCGATGTCCATCAGTGCCATCTCATCT
Organism: Rana temporaria; assembly: GCF_905171775.1. Taxonomy (NCBI): domain Eukaryota; kingdom Metazoa; phylum Chordata; class Amphibia; order Anura; family Ranidae; genus Rana; species Rana temporaria. The sequence continues at coordinate 129,136,935 of NC_053490.1, read as the reverse complement.
GTGCCCATCAATGCCACCATATCAGTGCCCGTAATTGAAAGAGAAAACATACTTATTTACAAAAAAATTACAGAAAAAAATAAAAACGTAGTTTTTTTCAAAATTTTCGGTCTTTTTTTAGTTGTTGCGGGAAAAAAAAAATCGCAGAGGTGATCAAATACCACCAAAAGAAAGCTCTATTTGTGGGTAAAAAGGACGCCAATTTTGTTTGGGTACAGTGTAGCATGACCGCGCAATTGCCATTCAAAGTGCGACAGTGCTGAAAGCTGAAAATTGGCTTGGGCGGGAAGGTGTATACGTGCCCTGTATGGAAGTGGTTAAGGGATATGCTGGTACATGCAGTGATTGCACCACCCCCCAAACCTAGTTACTCATTCTTCAATGAAAAGGGCTTTTTTTCCTTGCAGAAACTGCTATGCATGCAGACATGCTAAACTATTTTAAGGCAAAAAAACAGAGTTTATTGGAAGTAATACAGGACAAACACACACTATCAGAGACTTCATAGGATACCATACAGAAGGAGTGGTGTATGTACTCCAGTGTAACTGCAAATTACAGTATGTGGGCAGAACTAAGAGGGCTCTCAAAGTTAGAATAGAGGAACATATACGAAATATTGCAAAAGGTTTTCCGAAACAGAGTGTATCGCGACACTTTGCAAAGGTACACAATCAAGACCCCACACAACTAAAATTTTGGGATATAGAGAAATTTAAGGGGTCACGGAGGGGAAGCCATAAAATCAGAGATATCAGTCAAAAAGAATCTCGATGGATACACACTCTTAGGACACTAACTCCAGGTGGAATGAATATGGACTTCGACCTCGATTGTTTTCTTAGTCATTTTTAGAAACTTTTTATTATACATTTTCTCTATTGTTATTCTTATTAACATGCTGTGGACACTTTGATTAGAATCCACAGGTTTTATACTTAGACATAGAGGGCTAGATTCAGGTAGATCAGCGGATCTTTAGATCCGTGTGATCTATCTGATTTAAGATACCCTGCCGCAAGTTTGAGAGGCAAGTGGGTAATTCACAAACCACTTACCTCCAAACTTGCGGCGGCGTCTCGCAAATCCCCCGGCGGAATTCAAATTCCGCGGCTAGGGGGAGTGTACTATTTAAATCAGGCGCGTTCCCACGCCGCTTTAAATGAGCATGCGCCGTCCGCGAAATTTCCCGGCGTGCATTGCTCCCACTGACGTCACTAGGACGTCAGTGGTTTTGACGTGAGCGTAACTTGCGATGCGCAGGTTTCTGAATCGGCGTACGCAAATGACGTAAAAAATTCAAAATCGACGCGGGAACGACGGCTATACTTAACATTGGCTGCGCCTCATAGAAGCAGGGGTAAGTAACAACACTGCGTCGGGTCCGCGTACGTTCGTGAATTCGCGTATCTCGCTGATTTACATATTATTCAACGTAAATCAGCGGGAACGCCCTCCGCGCCATTTTTAAATTACAAATAAGATCCGACGGTGTAACACAGTTACACCTGTCGGATCTTAGCCATATCTATGCGTAACTGATTCTATGAATCAGGTGCATAGATAAGACCAGTGTAAGTCAGAGATACAACGGTGTATCAGGAGATACACCGTCGTATCTCTTTGTGAATCTGGCCCAGAATCTCCCTTATTTTGTTCAATTATTTAAGAAATATGATATTGAATATTGGTCATCCTATATTAGGTATAGTACATGTTTATGTTTCTTTGGTTTTTCGACAGTCGGGGGTGTATAAATATTGTATTTTTTCTTTTTTGTCTTGTGCTACCCTCATATGGGGTAATCCAGATATCGCTATCATATACCCCCTTTATATTATTGGTTTATTTTAATATTAATATCATTTTCTTTATTTTATTTCTCACAAGTTGCCTTATCCTGGAGTCGAGATTGAAATGAAATGTATCGGCATAGATATGGATCATTTCAGTATAGAGTGTTGTATACAATACATCTCTGTGTAATTCCTCATGGCTTGATGAGCCTGAGCAAGAGGAAACAGCAGTACTCCTAGAATTATGTTTTCGTTCTCCAAGAAAATGGTGGATTAGTTAATAGTTACCCCACCAAAACAATGGCCGCGCCTTTAGTCAGATATGGACTACAAGAAAATGGCGGATCATTAACTTCCTGTCTCCACTATATATCTATGGTCTCTCGACAACCAATCAGGTTCCCCTGATGAAGTCACGAGGCACTTGACGTAACGGCGTAGGGAAAGGGATTACGCGTGACTGCCGTAGACCGGAAGACATCAGAGGAGACGTAAGACGGCGCTGCGACTTGTTTACTTTTATGCATATTCACTTTTTATCCATGTAAGAGTCACATTTTTAGCGTTTTTAATAAAGATTTGAAGATATTTCACCATTGGAGGCATCCTTTTCCTCTCTTCCTCCCCTGCATACATGGTGCGCTGAGCACATACTAGGTTCATCATTTTTGGGACCAGTGTCACTAGTCAACACAAGAGGCTGACATACAGGAGAGGACCTGGAGAGGACTGGGCAGCACATTCCTGGAGACGCTTACACCCATGCTACATGCACTATTCAGCAGCAGTAAGGTGAGAGTTCTGGGAGACTGGCACAGATTGTATTATAATACACAGAGTCACATTACACCAGAAAGTCCAGGGAAGATTTGGACTAGGGTTGTCCCGATACCGATACTAGTATCGGTATCGGGACCGATACCAAGCATTTGCCCGAGTACTTGTACTCGGGCAAATGCTCCCGATGCTTCACCCGATACTTGTACTGTCGGCGGTGATCAGTGCATGGGGAAGTTACAAGCACAGATCACCGCTTAAAAGTAATTTCTCCGCTTCTCTCTACACCCCCTCCCCCCGCGTGGCTTTCAGCTGCTTTAAAATCAGCAGTGATCGGTGCTTGTAATTCCCCCACACACGATCACCGCTGACTGTTCCGTGTCCTCCTCCAGCACCCTCCGTTTTGCTGCAGTCTGTCTCCCTCCCTCCATGTCCCCCACCGTGTTTCTCTCTCTCTCCGTGTTCCCCGTGTTTCTCTCTCCCTCCGTGTATCCCTCCGTGTCCCCCATGTTTCTCTCTCTCGCCGTGTATCCCGCCATGTTTCTCTCCCCTCCCGTGCTCCTCCTCCACCCCTGGAATTGTCAGGATGGAGAGCGGGGTAGGAGCCGGTAAATCCGGCTCCTTACTGCTCCGAATGGACAGAGTCAGTGATCACTGACTCTGTCCATTCACATAACTGAAACATCGTAACCTGTGTTTACAATGTTTCAGTTTATGAATGAAGAGAAGACGTTGTCTTCTCTCCTTTCATTTACAGCGCAGCTGATGCTGCTGAGAAAGGGACTGGGGAACATGTGTGTCTAGTCCCTTTCCCTGTCTCAAAGGGGAGATGTCAGAGGTCTGTTAAAACCCCTGATATCTCACCAAAGCCCCCCAACAGGGCTGAAAAAATAAATTAAAAAAATAAAGATTAAAAAAACAAAAGAATAAAAAATAATAATGTAGAAAATAAAAAAATAAAATAAAAAACACACTGACACGGTCCCCCCCCCCTTAAAAAAAAGAAAGCATTATAAATAAAAAAAATTGTAAAAAAAAAAATGAAAAAAAATTGTTACTGGCTACTGGCATGTCCTGCATCTAGCGTTCTTTCGGAACGCACGATTCAGTGCCGCTGGAGGCTTTGTAACCAATCACAGGGTGCACCTGTCCACCGAGTCGGTCGATTGACTTACCTTCATAAAAGTTAATCAGTCTTGGATCACCACCAGCTACCAAGCACCTGATGCTGATGTAACCAAATTATTTTTTTTAAATATCAGATCCCTTCAAGACTGCCAATGCTGATGCTGAGTGACTATCCTGTTATGTTGAGTGACTATACTCTTCCTCCTCAATGATCATGCTGATAGCTTGTAAGAACATTTTTGGTTCTGGGCACCTCCACCAGTGGCTAAGGCCCAATTTTTGATGCAATACTTTGCAGCGGGCTCATTCCTGCGCTCCAACTAAAGTATCTGTGAGGGGTTGCAGTGTTGTGGCACCAGCACCAGTGGCCCAATTTTTCTGCCCCTGTTTAACAGGGGCGTGTAAATACAATTTTTGATGCAATACTTTGCAGCAGGGCTCATTCCTGCGCTCCAACTAGAGTATCTGTGAGGGTTTGCTGTGTTGTGGAACCAGTGCCTAAGGCCCAATTTTTCTGCCCCTGTTCAACAGGGGCATGTAGTTACAATTCTTGATCTAACATTTCACAGCAGGGCCCGTTCCTGCGCCCACCAAGAGTAACTGCGAGGGCTTACAGTGTTGTGGCAACACCACCACCACCACCAAAGGCCCAATTTTTCTGCCCCTGTTCAACAGGTGCATGTAATTACAATTCTTGATCTAATATTTAACAGCAGGGCCCATTCCTGCACCCACCAAGAGTAACTGTGAGGACTTACAGTGTTGTGGCACCAGCACCAGCACCACCACCACCACCAAAGGCACAATTTTTCTACCACTGTTCAACAATGGCATGTAATTACAATTTTTTATATAATAGTTCACAGCAGGGTGTTCCATGGCCCACCAAGACTAACTGTGAGGGCTTACAGTGTTGTGGCAACACCAACACCTAAGGCCCAAATTTCTGCAGAGTATATACAGCAGGCCCCTACTTTTAAACATCCAACTTACAAACGACTCCTACTTGCAAACGGAAGGAGACAACAGGAAGTGAGAGGAAATCTACCCCTAGGAAGGGAAATTCTCTCATGTAAGAGGTGTCTCCTCTCCACTGATGCTTTATCATCAATCCTTGTTTCACTAAAACCCAAATTTTCAAAAAAACATTTGTCATTGGGACAGAAAGTGAGGTGAAATCTTCTGAACAGGTGCACAGACAGCAAAACAAATGTTACAGGGGTGATAACCCTTCCCTATGTTTTCCAAAAAAATAAAAATAGATTTTTTGGCTGGAGCTACACTTTAAAAATGTACCAGTTAAAAATTACAAACAGATTCTACTTAACAACAAACCTGTCTTGTTTGCACCGCCTGTATCTTGCTGTTCAGAGTATATAGGCCTTTCCTTTTTTAATTTGGATGCGGGGTTTCCGATTATTATCTATACAAGACCCAAAGGGGCTGGTAATGGCCTGGGGGGGGGGGGGGGCATGCCATTTTTTTGCAGGGACAGTTCTAAACACGGGAAACACGTGCCACTTCACAGGCATACTATAGACACCCAGCAGGTACGATATTTAAAGGAATATTTCACCTTTTTTTCACTTTAAGCATCATTAAAATCACTGCTCTTGGAAAAACTTCAGTTTTTAAAACTTTTTTTTTGCATTGATACATGTTCCCTGGGGCAGGACCCGGTCCCCAAACCCTTTTTAGGACAATAACTTGGATATTAGCCTTTAAAATTAGCACTTTTGATTTTGAATGTTTGCGTCCTATAGACTTTAATGGGGTTCTAAAGTTTGCGCGTTCGGTCCGTTTGAAGGTTCTGATGCCAAACGAACCGGGGGGGGGGGGGGGGGTGTTAAGCTCATCCCTGGTCTTGAGCACTTTGAGCACAGGAACCCAATCGATTCATAGCCTCCCGCTGTGTAGAGCGCCAGGTTACCTTTAGGGATGAAGCACACTCTGGTGTCGGTAATCACTATTCTCAACCCGACAGGCCCACAGCTGACACTTGGTGCAAAGGTTTTCCAGTCAGTGCTGGAAACTCCAGGATACACCATTCTTGCTTCTCCGTCTCTCAACACATAGATCCAAGATGGCGATTCGCGTCCCTCTGTGGCCTCCTTTGCAGAGCAGTAACTCCTTCCCCTGCCAAAGGATTGGTTTAGTTGCTCAGCAGAAACTTCAGCTCCTGCCTCTTTCTTCCAGCAGCATGCCAAAAATGTTATGAAGTCTGCCTTAACCACTTCAGCACTGGCGTAAAGTGCCAAAAGTCACAATTTAGTACAATATGTATTCTGCTACATGTTTTTGATAAAAAAATCTCAATAAGTGTATATTGATTGGTTTGCGCAAAAGTTATAGCGTCTACAAACTATGGGATAGATTTAGGGACTTTTTATTTTTTATTTTTTTAAATATTTTTTACTAGTAATGGCGGCGATCAGCGATTGTTAGGTTTGACTGCGCATTGCAGCAGACAAATCTGACACTAAGGCCTTGTACACACGGTCGGACTGTCCGATGAAAACGGTCCGCCGGACCGTTTTCAACGGACATGTCCGCTGCCGGATTTTGGTCTGATGGCTGTACACACCATCAGACCAAATTCCCCATGGACAGCGAATACGGTGACGTGGCCGCGACGTCGCCGCGACGATGACGCGGCGACATGCGTGACCCCTGGAAGGTCAATGCTTCCACGCATGCGTCAGCTTAGCTGAAACACTAGATATCTCTTTTACTCCCTGACAGAACAGTGGTCTGCCTTGTTTATATAGGCAGACCGCGGTTCTGCCTTTCCTCCTAACGATCACAGCAGGAGCAGCGGCACGCGCGTGTCTCCTAGGTCGCGTGTACAAAATCACGTACAAGTACATGATTGTGTGCAGCCGGGTCGCCCTGCCGCAGTATATATGCGGTGGGTGGTTCGAAAGCAGTAAAGTCTTATTCTTTCAGCTTTGTTGACCTTTGCTTTTACTTTAGAGCCCCTTTAGACACGTATTCCAGCATGATGTATAGCATACCACCTCACCATAATGAGCTGTGGTGCATTACAAGATTGGAGATTTTTGGCACGATATTTAATCACGTCGCTGCCTTAACATAACAGGCTTTAAGTGAAAAGAAAAGAGGATGAGTGGTTGCACACCCATGCAATAAAATGTCGACTTTATTGGTATCAAAAATTGAATAAAAACACCCAAGCACGGACAGGCAAGAGGTGATGAGGTTGATGTGTTTCACAAGAAATTTCTTGCTTTGTCAGAACTATAAGGAGATGCAATCTCGGAACCAATTTATACGTAACGATTCAATAACAGATGTTCATAATCATATGATTGCATTTCCTGTTTCAAGTCCCGTCAGGTGCATTCTTAGTATTTTCATGTGACACTAAACCAATACGCATAATACAAACATGATAAAAGGATTAGCAAAAGAAAACATTTACAGTGCCTTGCGAAAGTATTCGGCCCCCTTGAACTTTGCGATCTTTTGCCACATTTTAGGCTCAAACATAAATATATAAAACTGTAATTTTTTTTTTGAAGAATCAACAACAAGTGGGACACAATCATGAAGTAGAACGAAATTTATTGGATATTTCAAACTTTTAAAAAAAATAAAAAACTGAAAAATTGGGCATGAAAAATTATTCAGCCCCCTTAAGTTAATACTTTGTAGCGCCACCTTTTGCTGCGATTACAGCTGTAAGTCGTTGGGGTATGTCTCTATCAGTTTTGCACATCGAGAGACTGAAATGTTTGCCCATTCCTCCTTGAAAAACAGCTCAAGCTCAGTGAGGTTGGATGGAGAGCGCTTGTGAACAGCAGTTTTCCGTTCTTTCCAAAGATTCTCGATTGGATTCAGGTCTGGACTTTGACTTGGCCATTCTAACACCTGGATATGTTTATTTGTGAACCATTCCATTGTAGATTTTGCTTTATGTTTTGGATCATTGTCTTGTTGGAAGACAAATCTCCGTCCCAGTCTCAGGTCTTTTGCAGACTCCATCAGGTTTTCTTCCAGAATGGTCCTGTATTTGGCTCCAGCCATCTTCCCATCAATTTTAACCATCTTCCCTGTCCCTGCTGAAGAAAAGCAGGCCCAAACCACGATGCTGCCACCACCATGTTTGACAGTGGGGATGGTGTTTTCAGGGTGATGAGCTGTGTTGCTTTTACGCCAAACATTGTTGCCAAAAAGTTCGCTTTTGGTTTCATCTGACCAGAGCACCTTCTTCTACATGTTTGGTGTGTCTCCCAGGTGGCTTGTGGCAAACTTTAAACAACACTTGTTATGGATATCTTTAAGAAATGGCTTTCTTCTTGCCACTCTTCCATAAAGGCCAGATTTGTGCAGTATACAGGGACTGATTGTTGTCCTATGGACAGAGTCTCCCACCTCAGCTGTAGATCTCTGCAGTTCATCCAGAGTGATCATGGGCCTCTTGGCTGCATCTCTGATCAGTTTTCTCCTTGTATGAGCTGAAGGTTTAGAGGGACGGCCAGGTCTTTGTAGATTTGCAGTGGTCTGATACTCCTTCCATTTCAATATTATCGCTTGCACAGTGCTCCTTGGGATGTTTAAAGCTTGGGAAATCTTTTTGTATCCAAATACGGCTTTAAACTTCTCCACAACAGTATCTCGGACCTGCCTGGTGTGTTCCTTGTTCTTCATGATGCTCTCTGCACTTTAAACGGACCTCTGAGACTATCACAGTGCAGGTGCATTTATACAGAGATTTGATTACACACAGGTGGATTCTATTTATCATCATTAGTCATTTAGGTCAACATTGGATCATTCAGAGATCCTCACTGAACTTCTGGAGAGAGTTTGCTGCACTGAAAGTAAAGGGGCTGAATAATTTTTTTTAAAGTTTGAAATATCCAATAAATTTCTTTCCACTTCATGATTGTGTCCCACTTGTTGTTGATTCTTCAAAAACAATTACAGTTTTATATCTTTATGTTTGAAGCCTGAAATGTGGCAAAAGGTCGCAAAGTTCAAGGGGGCCGAATACTTTCGCAAGGCACTGTATTCATGTAAAATTGAGGGCCAGTTCACACCAGACGCAGTTCCGTTCAGTTCCGTGCGCATTTTTTTGCACTAAAATGCATGCGCAGTGTTTTCCATGTATTCTAATGGCTCTAGTTCACACCATGCAGTAAGATTCCGGTCAGTTTCCGAAACTGACTGTATTGGTGCAGAAAAAATGGAACTGCATTTGGTGTGAAACATTAAAAAAAACATGTAATACACTACAGAACTAAAAATACGAGAGGCACAGCCGCAACTTATTGTGGAAATTGATATCCTCCAAAAACTTTGTAACATACATTTCTTGCTCATACATCACGGGACACAGAGCCTTAATTACTTAATGGGTTATGTAGTCACCACAGGTGATTGGACACCGGTTAACCCAATTAGAATTGAGTTCCTCCCCTATATAACACCTCCCAAATGGAGAGTGCCTCAGTTTTTTTTGTCAGTGTTTAAGGTGGTTGGTCACGTTCAACATGTGTTAAGAAGAAAGTGCTCTTTTGACGGTCTGTCTGTGGAGGCCTAGGAGCTATAATCGGATCCATACCTCAGGCCGATATCAAAAGCCTAAGATGAGTGGTACCCTGGCCTTGTGTAATGAAGAAACAAGGTTTGCCTGTAATGTCTTTCTGCGGAGGTCTGGGCTCTGGGATCCAGACTTTGGTGTACTAATGCAACTGTGGCACGAAAAGTTTCTGGCATAGTCTTCTACAGGTCCAGGTATGAGGTTTCTCTAATGGAACCCTTAATAAACCTGAAGGTTGGCACAACTTGCCCGTGTGATGGGTGAAAGTTGGAACTACTTATTAGTAGCTTTTCCTGCGGCTGGATAAGGTAATAAGAGGATCATTTATTTTATATTTATCTTTTGTGAGTAGGATGTCTTTCCTGGTTTTCACCACTGAAGGGAGTAAGTGCATACCTGGTGTATTCTTACATAGCCATCCAGGAACAAGCTCAGTGAAGTCGGTCAAATAAAAAACACCGCTCACCTCCTCCTCTGCAGGCTCTGCCACAAAACGCATACAGGTGTCCCCCAATGATGCCCCCAGTAATCTCTGCCCTTCTCCTCGTCTCCCTGGGTGCCGCCATGACAGTGGCGGGTGCATGCGCCGGGAGCGCGATTCATGCTGTCTAATGGGCGGAGGGAGGGGCGTGGTTTCTCGTGCCCGTGCGCAGACACAGCACACATGTGTGTAGGCACCAAGAGGCTGATTTAAAGCACAGCATGCAAGAAGCCTTCTGTAAGCGGCATTGACACAGAGCTGTGGGCTGTAAGCATCCCTGTGGATTTGAACCAGGCAAACTAAGACTCCTACTTGGCATCAGGTTGTGCAGTGAGCTAATATATGTGTATTGTAAGACTATAACACAACAATGATTGCATTTTTTTGTGGATAGTACCTTTGCTTTACAGTAAGAACTATGTCCCCAAGAAGAGGTACAAGGGCTGGTAAAGAGACATCAGAATATCCCCGCTTATGGCTAAGGAATCTGAGCTTGCCTGCAGTTTACCATTCCCTTCTGTCAGCCTGATAGCAGCCGCAGAGGATGAGCCCCTGTCTGGTTCTGCAGTTTCTCTTATGGCAGCTCCTGTATACTTTACTGAGGATGCTTTAAAAGTTGCTTTGGATGGCTTAGAAGGAAGAAATGCTACTATTATCGCAACCTCCTTGAAAGATAGCAGAAAACGTGGTAGATCCCCTTCATCTGCTCTGGCTCTCTAATCAGATGAGCCTTCTGAGGGTGAAAAATCCCTCTCTGGAGATGAGGATCAAGTGTAGTCTAAGGGCTCAGAGTATGAGAGGATTCCTGCTACCTCGCTAAAGATGCAGGTGCAATATTATGCAGAGATGGTGCGTGCCACTTACAAATTGCCTCCTGTGGAGGCTTCTATGTCCTCTGTTTCCTTTTTGGGATCTCGGAAATCCCTGCAGGCTGCATGATCCTTTCCAGTTCATCCCTTGCTTAATAAACTGATTATCTGGGCTTTCTCAAGCTTGAGAAAGGAATGCGGCAGCCCTGTCATTCGCTGCCAGCATTCAGAAACGCGTCGCTTTCCTGGTGACGTCATCCCTGTTCGTCCATCGGCACACATGGCTTACAGCGCCTGCACAGGATCCTCCTGTCCACCGCCGAAAAATAAAGATTCCACCAGCGGCAGAAGGACAGATCCCCTGCATCCCACAGCGCTGTACCAGGGACAAGGGAAAGAACTCCATCAGATGCACCAGATGATACCTACCTATCCTTCTGAAAAATTGCTTCTACACGCTTTTGATTGACCACCAAAATGTGAGTGTTTTTTTAACTTGTGGCTTTTAAAATTAAAACTGTTTTAAAGTATTGCACCCAGAGGCGCCTCTCTCCTTGTTTGTCTCCTAGATTGGAACATGGTCTCTGTTCCCTACTGACGGCAGCCTTGAGTACATACCCCCATTCAAGCATACCCGCACATCCCCCATCACCACCCCAAACAGCCGGAACTTTTACTGATTTCAGCTTTTTATATTGACTATGCTGCCTTCAATAATAATGCTCTGATAAACTTCTTGCGCATAATTTACTCGCTAGACTGCAGGGTTGGCCTGTTCGGATTCAGTCCAACAATGCTACAGCCGTGGCCTATATCAATCACCAAGGAGGAACCAGAAGCTGGATGCCCAAAGAAAGGTGGATCACATCCTGGCCTGGGCAGAAAGGCATATTCCTCGCCTGTCTGCGGTCTTCATTCCAGGGGTAGAAAATTGGCAGGCGGGTTTTTAAGCCGCCAGCAGCTGAGTCCAGGAGAATGGTCTCTACACCCTGACATATTTCAAATCATATGTCAGAAATGGGGTACCCCAGATGCGGACCTGTTGGCACCCCGGTTCAACGCAAAGCTGGACAAGATGCCCTGACAAACTCATGGGATCGTTATTCTCTGATTTATGCATTCCCTCCAGTTCCTCTTCTCCCACGATTCCTTTAGAGAGTCAAGAGGAAATGAAAGCCGGTGATTTTGATCGCCTCGGCTTGGCCCAGGAGACCCTGGTATGTAGAAATCGTAAGGATGGCAGTAGGAAGACCTTGGGTTCTCCCACTACGCTCTGACCTACTTTTGCAGGGTGCAGTATTCCATCCTGCCCTACAAAGTCTAAATTTGACAGTTTGTCTGTTGAGACCCACATTCTGTGAAAACTTGGGCTCTCAGGTCCAGTCCCATCCTCTCGGGTTAATGCTAGGAAGCCGGCCTCCAGGCTCATCTACTACAGAATCTGGAAGGCATGTGTTTCCTGGTGTAAACCCAGAAGTGGGCATCCTAGGAAGTATGCCATTAATAGGATTCTTGCCATTCTTCAGTTGGGCTTAAATATGAAGTTGGCCTTGAGCACTATCAAGGGCCAGATCTCGGCCTTGTCGGTATTCTTTCAAAAACCGCTTGCCTCTCATTCCCTAGTCCGGGCCTTGTTCAGGGAGCACTACGTTGGTTAAGTCTCCCGTGTGCCCATGGGTTTTGAATTTGGTATTATCTGTTTTACTGAAGCTACCTTTTGAACCATTATACCATGCTTCTTTAAGTCTTTTGACAAAGAAACAGTTTTTTCTTGTAGCCATATCCTCGGCAAGGAGAGTATCGGAATTGGCGGCTCTTTTATGTAAAGAACCGTATATGATTATTCATGATGACAGGGTGGTGCTGCGTCCTCACCCGACTTTCTTACCGTTTTTTTTCTAGATCCGCAGTCTGTGGAGGAAGAAGGTCTACACTCTCTAGATGTTGTTAGAGCGGTTAAAGTTTATCTACAAGCTATGGCTAAGATACAAAAGACTGATTGTTTGTTTATTCTTTCAGGGCCCAGGGATGGGCCAGGCAGCATTGAAATCTACTATTGCATGTTGGATTCGACAAGTCATTATTCAGGCCTATTGTTTAGAAAAGAAGATTCCTCCTTTTCAGATGAAGGCGCACTCGACTAGAGCAGTTGGTGCTTCATGGGCAGTGCATCACCAGGCGTCCATGGCTCAGATCTGTAAGGTTGCTACTTGGTCTTCGGTCCATACATTTACTAAGGTCTACCGGGTAGATGTGAGAGGGTACGAGGATGCCGCCTTTGGGCGTAGTGTACTGCAGGCAGCAGTATAGATCCTCTGGCCCAATGGCAGTCTTGTTTTCTGATCTGTGTCTCCCTCCCCTCAATTTTAGCATTGCTATGGGACATCACATTAAGTAATTAAGGCTCTGTGTCCCATGGTGTATGAGCAAGAAAATCGTTTTTTTTTTTATACAGCTTACCTGTAAAAATATTTTCTTGGGAATACATCACGGGACACAGAGCTCCCGCCCCTCTTCTGAGTTAAACGTGGGACACTTATTGTTTTGCTACAAAACTGAGGCACTCTCCATTTGGGAGGGGTTATATAGGGGAGGAACTCAATTCTAATTGGGTTAACCAGTGTCCAATCACCTGTGGTGCATAACCCATTAAGTAAGTAAGACTCTGTGTCCCGTGATGTATTCCCAAGAAAAGGATTTTACAGGTAAGCTGTATAAAAAAATCCTATTGTTTCTGGGGACATATAGGACATCTAGAAACGTATCTATAGTCAGGGAATACCCACTGAAAACAAACCTCCAATCCCATGCATGTATATATGCATGTGTATATGCACCAAAGTCCATGATCAGCTATCAAATATGAACAAAATAAATTTACATATAAACATAAGCCATATATGTCTCTGAAGGCGAAAAACAAACATGCATAAGAAGAATCATTTAAATGTATAATTGTAAAAAAATTAAAAAATCAGATAACATAAGAATAGCCCGATCATGAACATATGAATATATATGTGTGTGCGTTCACAGCCCACACTGTGTGTGGTGAGAAAGATAATGTTAGCCTAGGATGCCCACACAAACAACCCCCCAATCATCACATGTATAAATATGTCAGTAGACATATGGAGATGTATCCATAATCGGGAAGATCTCATTAAGAACCCAAACTTTTATGCATGCACACATGTATAAATGCACCAAACAAAGTCCATGGCCAACAATTACATATACACACACATAGCTCCCAACTGTCCCTGATTTGGAACAATGTCCGTCTGTCCCTCTGATCTTTTTTTTTTAATGTAATTCTCTTTTCAAGGGGTTGTAAATCCCCGTGTTTTTTCACCTTAATGCATCCTATGCATTAAGGTGAAAAAACACCTGGTAGTGACCGACCCCCAGCCTCTCCGTATTACTTACCTGAGCCCTGAAATTTTCCACGGTGGAGACACGCTCTTTCTTTGCCCGGGGTTCTCGGCTCTTGATTGGATAGATTGATAGCAGCGTGCAGCCATTGGCTCCTGCTGCTGTCAATCAAATCCAATGACGTGGGCGCAGGGGGCGGGGCCAGGCTATAGACGCCAAATGATGGACTCGTGAGCACGCCCACAAGGTAACACCCCGGGAGAGCGCTTCTCCTAGGGGGTTATACAATGCGAGGAAGAGCCGTGAGAGCCACCGAAGGACCCTAGAAGACAATGTTTGGGGCCGCAAAACTAACTGCACAGTGGAGGTAAGTATGACATGTTGGTTATTTAAAAAAAAAAAACTTGACGCTTTACAATCACTTTAACCACTTCAGCCACGGAAGAATTGGCTACCAATGACCAGGCCATTTTTTGCGATTTGTGTCAATTTAACTGACAATTGCGCGGTCGTGCGATGCTGTAACCAAACAAAATGTACATCTTTTTTCCCCACAAATAGAGCTTTCTTTTGATGGTATTTGATCACCTCTGCGTTTTTTTTTTTTTTTGCGCCATAAACCAAAAAAGAGCGACAATTTTGAAAAAAACACAATGGGGGTTATTTACGAAAGGCAAATCCATTTTGCACTACAAGTGCATACTACAAGTGCAAAGTGCACTTGAAATTGCACTGAAAGTGCACTTGGAAGTGCAGTCGCTGTAAATATGAGGGTAGATCTGAAATGAGGGGAAGCTCTGCTGATTCTATTATCCAATCATGTGCAAGCTAAAATGCTGTTTTTTTTTTCCTTGCATGTCCCCCTCGGATCTACAGCGACTGCATTTCCAAGTGCACTTTTAGTGCAACTTCAAGTGCACTTTGCACTTGTAGTTTGCACTTGCAGTGCAAAGTGGATTTGCCTTTCGTAAATAACCCCCATTATATTTTACTTTTTGCTATAATAAATATCCCAATTTTTTTTCCCCTCAGTTTAGGCCAATATGTGTAAGCGTATATTGATTGGTTTACGCAAAAGTTATAGCGTCTACAAAATAAGGGATAGTATTATGGCATTTGTATTCTAAAAAATTTTTTTACTAGTAATTGCGGCGATCTGCGATTTCTATCGGGATTGCGACATTATGGTGGACACAACGGACACATTTGACACTATTTTGGGACTATTGTCATTTACACAGCGATCAGTGCTATACAAAATTCACTGATTAATGTGTAAATGACACCTTCAGGGAAAGGGTTAAACACTAGGGGGCAATCAAGGGGTTAAATGTGTCCTAGGCAGTGATTCTAACTGTGGGGGGATGGGCTACCAGTGACATGACAAAGATCACAGAGAGCAGTAGATCTCTGTCATGTCACTAGGCAGAACCTAGGCCTAGTTCTGCCTCTCCACACGGCAATCGCGGGCCGCCGCCAAAAATCGATTTTGCGGGACCCGCGGACTCACTTCTGAGGCGCGTGGAAGGTACATTGCTTTGCCTGCCCGTGCCATTCTGCAGACGTATATCAGTGCGAGCCAGTCGGCAAGTGGTTAAGGAGCATGGCAGGATGTGTGTCCTATGCCTACATACTTTTTCTAATAGTTGCCCCACATTCCCATCTCAAAAAGTTGGGAGGTATGCACACATATAAGTCACATGTATCTCTGAGGGCGAAAAAAATACATATATGCATGCTGAAGAATCATATGACAACATGAATACATTCGAATACCTCATTATAGAAAGAATATATATATATATACTGAACATCGAATCAGAGTAGCCTCATTGTATGCATGTGTGTGTATCCGCAACCTACACCATATAAAACCCCACACACAAGAAAGCAGCATAAGTTTAGGACACGCAAAAACACACACAGGAAATCAGAGACACTTATAGGCTAATCGTAAAAGTGGGTCAAGTCCCACTCCAAGCTCTTAACACGCTTTAACACACCACACACATTTTAATGGAACCTTAGAGCTGTGTTTCTTTGTGAACTGGGCTTTTACAGCTTCCATATCTGACTTGTTATCTTCCTTTATTTCTGTTTGCATTTCTGTAAGCATTGTGTCATCTGCCCACATCTTTAGTTTTTATCTCTGGCATTCTCAGCATTCTCAGCATTCTCTTCTATTCACTGATCCCAGAATTCTGTTTTTTGTTTTTTATATGCTCAACATTATTATTATTATTATTATTATTATTATTATTATTATTATTATTATACAGGATTAGGGTTGGATTTTCATCAGTGGAGCCTGTAGCCACACAACCTTTGATGCCCAAAGTAATCACTTTCCGGCAGGATCAACTCTTTTACACACAAAATGTTATTAAAGGAACACTAAAGGCAAAAATGTTTTTATAAAAAAATAACAAACATGTTATACTTACCTCCACTGTGCAGCTCGTTTTGCACAGAGTGTCCCCGAACCCTGTCTTCTGGGGTCCCTCGGCGGCTGTCTCGACTCCTCCTCGCAAGAGCTTTCCACCTTCATGCGAGCGAGCGAGCATGGTGGAAAGCTTTTGCGGGCGCGTTTCTATGATACAGCGGCGGGCATAGCCACCAAATGTATTACTCGGCCCCGCCCCTGGCGCGCCACGTCATCGGATGTGATTGACAGCAGCGCCAGCCAATGGCTGCGCTGCTATCAATCCGTCCAGCCTAGCCAATCAATGGCCAGGCTGGGAACCGAAGAGGATCACGGGGACGCACACAGGACTTTCGAGGGGTGAGGTAAGTAAAACGGGGGTTGGGGGGGGCAGCACTGTCAGATGTTTTTTCACCTTAATGCATAGGATGCATTAAGGTGAAAAAACATTTACCTTTACAACCCCTTTAACCACTTAACGCCCGCCGCACGACCATTTACGTCCGCAAAATGGCACGGACAGGCAGATGGACGTATATATACGTCCTTGCCTTTCCGCGGGTCGGGGGTCCGATCGGGACCCCCCCGCTGCGTGCGGCGGGCGGCTTACCTTGGGGAGCGATCCGGGACAACGGCGCGGCTATCCGTTTATAGCCGCTCCGTCACGATCGCTCCCCGGAGCTGAAGAACGGGGAGAGCCGTATGTAAACACGGCTTCCCCGTGCTTCACTGTGGCGGCGCATCGATCGTGTCATCCCCTTTATAGGGGAGACACAATCGATGACATCAGACCTACAGCCACACCCCCCTACTGTTGTAAACACACACTAGGTGAAGCCTAACACGTTCAGCGCCCCCTGTGGTTAACTCCCAAATTGCAACTGTCATTTTCACACTAAAGAATGCAATTTAAATGCATTTTTTGCTGTGAAAATGACAATGGTCCCAAAAATGTGTCAAAATTGTCCGAAGTGTCCGCCATAATGTCGCAGTCACGAAAAAAATCACTAATCGCCGCCATTAGTAGTAAAAAAAAAAAATTAATAAAAATGCAATAAAAATATACCCTATTTTGTAAACGCTATAAATTTTGCGCAAACCAATCGATAAACGCTTATTGTGATTTTTTTTTACCAAAAATAGGTAGAAGAATACGTATCGGCCTAAAAAAAAATGATATATGTTTTTGGGGGATATTTATTACAGCAAAAAGTTAAAAATATTGCATTTTTTTCAAAATTGTCGCTCTATTTTTGTTTATAGCGCAAAAAATAAAAACCGCAGAGGTGATCAAATACCACCAAAAGAAAGCTCTATTTGTGGGTAAAAAAGGACGCCAATTTTGTTTGGGAGCCACGTCGCACGACCGCGCAATTGTCTGTTAAAGCGACGCAATGCCGAATCACAAAACCTGGCCTGGGCATTTAGCTGCCTAAAGATTCGGGGCTTAAGAGCCCATTCACACCTTGGCGTTTTGTCGCCTGTAGCGCGACGCGCACAAACGCCAGAGGGACCAAAATACATGTAAGGCTATGGGCATGGTTCACATCTGAACGCCGATGCGCCTGACGCGCATCGCATGTAGTCAATAAAAGTTCAATACACGCTCAAATACGCGCATATCGCGCGATATGCGCGTATTTGAGCGTTTCCATTTCCCATAGAAAGTAATGGAAACGCTTGATTCAAGCGACTTGCGTGACAACGGGCGTTTGCCCATGCAGAAGATTAAAAAAATCTACCAACATAGCAACAAGTGATGAAAAGATGATAGTTTTTCCTATTGGCTAAAACAAAAACGTCAAAGTACAAAAACGTCGGACAACGCTGTATGCAAACGCGCATATTAGCATGAATATGCGCGACAAAACGCCGGAAGAAAAAGCTGGAAAACGCCGCTATTGCCTACGCCTAGGTGTGAATGCAGCCTAAGTGGTTAAGCTAATGTGCTGACTGTATTTCTATTGTTGTAAGGTAGAAATTGTTATTAAATCTGAATTTCAGGTAAGTGCAGTTGCTTGTGAAGGGTACACATTTTGAAATTCTTATGATTTGGAAGATTCACTGGGTGATGGAACATTTCAGTCAACTTAACATTAGACTTTTTTTGATAGTATATCGAGCGTAGTGCTGGAAATAGAATAGTTTAGTCAATTCACCGTCAGACTTTTTAAAATTTGATTGCATATTGAAATTGGTGGTAGAAACCTCTAGGCCTTTAGATTAGGGCATATAATCACTTTTAGGGTTTGTTATATATCTATTGTGCTTGATATGATATATTTTATATCACATTTATAGGTATGTGGGGGCATTTAATATATGCTTTCAGCACTCTCTAATTTTTTTTTGTTATTTATTTTTTCTGGACAGCTTGTCCAATTAACCACTTCAGCCCCGGAAGAATTTACCCCTTTCCTGACCAGAGAACTTTTTGCAATACGGCACTCTGCCGCTTTAACTGACAATTGCGCGGTCATGCGACATTGCACCCAAACAAAATTTATTGCAACATTATGGCGGACACATCAGACACTTTTGACGCTATTTTGGGACCATTGTCATTTATACAGCAATCAGTGCCCACAATGCCACGATTTAAAGGCGACGTACCTGTATGCCCATTTGCCCAGCCGAGCCATTGTGCCGCCGTATATTGTCGTGCACTGGTTGACATGTGGTTAACCACTTCCCGCCCGGAGTACGTCATATGTCATCCTTGACTTTCAGTGGGAATATCTGAATGATGGGTGCAGCTACAGGCATCATTCAGATATCCTCGTTTTCAGCCGGCGATTCTGTGCACAGCAAGAATGATCATAGTGGCAGTTCCGCCACTTGATCATTATTACAGGCGACAGGAGGAGACTCCCCCCTCCTGAAGCCATCTGGTGCTTCTCCAAGCTCTCCCGTGCCATCGGGGACCCGGAGAAAGAATCGGCCTGTGCCGGATGCCGACAATAGAGATTTCCGGTGACCAGGTTGTCACCAGTCATCTCTATGACCGTTGGAGGCCTGGGCGCAACGTTATGACGTCACGCCCAGGCCTCGGATGTAAACAAAGCCGCGATCGCAGCTAGTAAGCATGAGATCTGTGAATTTATTTTCTTGATCTCATGCTTTCCAGCATCGCATTGACCCCGCATCGCTCCATAAAGAGGACCTGTCACAATAGATTTCTATTACAAGGGATGTTTACATTCCTTGTAATAGGAATAAAAGTGATAACAAAAAAATTAAAATGTTAAAAAGGTGTAAAAAAAATAATGAATAAAAAAATTAAACATTTAAAATAATTCTAGCACTATACCTCCTCTGTAACTCTAAGCTGGTAACCTGTAAAACAAAAAAAAAATAAGAGATTTTTAAGTGCCAAAGTTTGGCCCCATTCCATGAGTGTGCGCAATTTTAAAGCGTGACATGTTGGGTATCTATTTACTCAGCATAACATCATCTTTCACATTATACAAAAAAAATGGGTTAACTTTAATGTTTTGTTACTTTTTAATTCATTAAACCGTTTAAAAAAAAAAAAGCTTTTGAATAATGATTGCGCAAATACCATGCAATGACTGTCATTTTATTCCCTGGGATGTCTGCTCAAAAATATATATAATGTTTGGCGGTTCTGAGTAATTATGATTTTTACATGTAGGAGAGAAATGCCAGAATAGGCCCGGTATGGAAGTGGTTAAAGGAAGATGAAAAAACAGATCTAATGGCAGGTTCAACAGGTAATAAAACTACTATATATCTATTGTACTTGATATACGTTATATCACATTTTTAAGTGTGTGGGGCGTTTATTATATGCTTTCAGGTCTGTGTAAATATTTTTATTTATTTATTATTTTTATATTTTTTTCTGGACTGCTTGGTCTGTGAAAGGAAGATGAAAAAAACTGATCTAATGACAGGTTCAACAGGTAATAAAACAGCGGCGCACATTTATGCCGCCGTAGCGTATCTCCTTTACGCTACGCCGACGCAGCGCAGAGAGGCAAGCATGGAATTCACAAAGCACTTCCTCCCAAAACTGCGCTGGGTTTCCTAGGCGAAAGCCAGCGTAGTTGGAAGTGGGCGTGAGCCTTGCAAATGATGGGCCGAGCGCCAGACAGATACGTATAACGAACGGCGCATGCGCCGTCCTGTGGGCGCATCTCAGTGCGCATGCTCACAATCACGTCGGAACAACTGCCTAAGATACGCCGGATCACTGCCTACGGCGTGAGCGTAACCTACGCCTAGTCATATACACGTCCAACGTAAACTACGTAAAATACGCGGGCTTGTGTTCCCTGGTGCAGCCCTTTGCATGGATGCTGCTGAGTTACACCTCCTTTATGGGGCATCATTTTACACAGTACGTACAACTTACGCGCACTAGTTGTAGCCTGCGTCGGGCGCAAGTACAATCGTGAATCGGCGTATCTTCCTCATTTGCATATTTGAATCGAAAATCAATGGGAGCGCCACATGCGTTCAGCGTAAATATGCGCCCACTCAACGCCGGCGTAGGCAAGTTACGTCGGTGGAATGAAGCCTGTTTTTAGGCGTATCTTAGTATTGTGGGCACGGCGCACAGATACGATGGCGCATATTTGCACTTACGCGGCGTATCTCGAGATACGTCGGCGCAAGTGCTTTGTGAATCCGGGCCAAAATGTTCTTTTTTTATTTTGCCTATATTTCCACCCTAAATGTGACAAGTAAGCCAGGTTTCTAGCTGAGCCCTTATCACTGAATGTGAGATAAAATAGTAACTGCCAAAAGCATTTACTAGGACTAGTGGTTTGTCTCATACTAGTGCTTGCATCTAAATACACAACAAATACACGACTGTCATATTTATACTATTGTTATCATCCATTATATAGAAGTAAAAGCACTTTATGTCATTACTATAAAAAGAATACAATTAGGCTCCATGCACACTAGCATTTTTTTTAGGCTAAAAAAAGGCTGGAAAAATCACTGGATAACAAATGCTGGTAATAGCTTTTTGTAGTAGTGTTTTAGCAGCGTTTTATTAGCATTGATGCAGTAAAAGGGGGGAAAAAAGCTACTTCTAGTAGTGTTTAGGAGCATTTCTGCTGGAAAAACACTCTAAGAAACTCTACGAAAACATATTTTTTTCTGCTTCTAGACACTAAAGCTTGTTGTGCAAAGTGGATTTGCCTTTAGTTAATAACCCCCAATCTGAGAAATAAAGTACCTTTGTGCAGTAGCTACGTTTAGGCGACTACCTTTCCTTTGTATTTCTCCTCCACGCTGCAAGTCTCTGGTACATTCTTAAAAGAAGTGCTGCTGCTGATAAACATAGTCACACGTCAGTCAGTAGGTGGTGACACAGTTTTGCAGTCTGTACAGTTCTCCACTATTACAGTTTTTTACAGCAGTGGATTTAAAAAGAACTAGAAACAAGTACTAAGAATATTTTTTTTAAATAATACATTCATAACATATTCAGTATTACCACCATTTAGGTTATTTCCAGTTCAAAATTGGGCTAGATTCACATACCTTTAGTTGGGCGTAGCGTATCTCCTATACGCTACGCCGCCGTAACTTTGAGAGGCGAGTATGGTATTCTCAAAGATTTTGCGGCCGAAGTTACGGCGGCGTAGTGTATTAGGGCCAGCGTAAGCCCGCCCAATTCAAATGTTGAAGCTGTGGGCATGTTTTATGTAAATTAAGTGTGACCCCACGTAAATGACATTTTTAACGAATGGCGCATGCGCCGTCCGTGAACGTATCCCAGTGCGCATGCTCCAAATCACGTCGCAAATAGTCAATGCTTCCAACGTGAACGTAACCTACGCCCAGCCCCATTCACGGACGACTTACGCAAACGACGTAAAACTTTTAAAAATTTTACGCGGTTCTGACGTCCATACTTAACATTGGCTGCGCCATGTTTTTGGTGGTTTATCTTTACGCCTGAAAACGCCTTACGTAAAAGGCGTATCTTTACTGCGACGGGCAAGCGTACGTTCGTGGATAGGCGTATCTTGCTGATTTACATATTCTAGGCGTAAATCAGCGTACACGCCCTAGCGGCAAGCGTAAATAGGCAGTTAAGATACGACAGCGTAGGAGACTTATGCCGGCCGTATCTGAGCAACATTTAAGCGTATCTCAGTTTGAGCATACGCTTAAAGTTGCGACGGCGCAGATTCGGACTTACGACGGCGTATCTAGTGATACGCTCGTCGTAAGTTTTTCTGAATCTGCCCCCTTGTGTTTATAAACAGATAATTAGAATATTTTTTTAGGACTGATTAAAATTTTCGTGTTTGGTTAATCGATTTTTTTTTTAATCGATTAATCGACTAATTGCGAATTAACATATAGAACCAACTACTTTTAGCTGATCTCCTTGCATTGCAACTCTGCATTAGTCAGTGGTAAATGTGGTATACACTATATACAATCACCCGTCACTAGTTAATTTTCCACAATCTATGACTTAACTTCACAGTTCACACAAATACGTTTTAAATTCAAACTGTAGCACTGACCTAAGTATTTTTTTCTTATTAAACTTTAAGAAAAATGTAGAAAGTTAGTTTAACTTTAATTATAAAATGTCTAGTATATTGACGGTCAGTCACTTTATAGTAGGCAAGTAGGCATCACTTTAGCCAGTCACGCAGACATACCAGAGTGTTTACATTTTCTGGAAGCAGACATGATCGCATTTTATTGACAATATACCCTGAAGAACTGAACAGTCTTTCGCACGGAACAGATGTTGCAGATACACAAAGAATTGTCTGCACAAAACTGCTTAGGACAGGAAAACGATGGTTATTTTTGCCCCCTTCCCCTGATGGAGCCTAATGCATCCTCCTGCTCCACAGATGCAAAGGTACCTCAATCCAATGGGTGCAGTTTGCTCGCATCCAGCAGGGTAAGTCTCACTCTCCAGGCTGTCCGGTGACGTCAAGAATTTTGATCGATCAAAATAATTCTGATTGACCAAAATAATTTTGATCGATCAAAAAAATTAAAGATTAATCGAGGAATTAATCTTTAATTTCCCCAGCCCTATATTTTTTTAATAATCATTTCATTACTTTTTATTCAGTATTAACACATTGGGGTTGCGTTACTAAAGTCAAACAGACTGTGAACTTGGCACAGTTGCACTCTGCAAGAGTAGTTGCTCCAGGACTTATTAAATGAAGTAAAGCATAATTTGCAAAGAATACCCAATCACGTGCAAGGAAAATAAAAAAAAACAGCATTTTTACTTGCACGTGATTGTATGATGGAAGTCACCACCCCCACCATGAAACATGGTGGTGGCAGCATCATGTTGTGGGGATGCTTTTCTTCAGCAGGAACAGGGAAGCTGGTCTGAGTTGATGGGAAGATGGATGAAGCCAAATACATCGCAATCTTAGAAGAAAACCTGCAATGCTCCATACACACGGCCGGGATTTCCGACGGGAAAACTGCGATGAGAGCTTTTGGCCGGGAATTTGACAAAAACGTACGGCAAAAAAAAGAGAACTGGCTCTCTTTTTTCCCGTGGGGATTCCAGACTGACTTTTTCCAGTCGGAAATCCCGGCCGTGTGTACGGAGCAATCAAGTTTGCAAAAGACTTGAGACTGGGGTGGAGGTTTACCTTCCAGCAGGACAATGACCCTAAACATACAGAAAGAGCTACAATGGAATCGGTTTTGATCAAAGCATATTCATGTGTTAGAATGGCCCAGTCAAAGTCCAGACCTAAATCCAATTGAGAATATGCAGAAAGACTTGAAAAATGCTGTTTACAGACACTCTCCATCCAATCTAACAGAGCTTGAGCTATTGTGCAAAGAAGGATGGGCAAACATTTCACTCTCTAGATGTGCAAAGCTGGTAGAGACATACCCAAAATTCTTGCAGCTGTAATTGCAGTGAAAGTTGGTTCGACAAAGTATTGACTCAGGGGCTGAATACAAATGCATGCCACACTTCACATTTTTTTTGTAAAAAAAATTGAAAACCATGTATAATTTTCCTTCCACTTCACAATTATGTGCCACTATGTCTGCTCATTCACCAATCTCAGGGAGACATCTGCTTCTCTTAAGAGCACTTACAGTATGTTATGGCCAGATAAGCTGGTACAGTGACTGACAGGCCGCTCACTTTCCTCCTCCATTGCCTACAGACATAAACATACATTTTTAAGTCTAGTACACACGATCAGAAAATCGTACCTAAAAAAAACGCTTTTAAAGTGATCTACGAAAATTGGATTGTTAGTACACTTTCTAGAGCTGATCAGGACAGGTCATGCGAAATTATACGACGGGACAAACATGAACATTTTTCTTGTACAATACCAGATCATACGATTTTCATTCAATTGGTACAGTTTCCCTCCAAAAATAGGATATAAATACAATACAATACATAACCTTCGAATTTTTACCCCGTCATACGATAATTTTTGTAACTTTAGTAACCCCTTAATTTTTTGATGTGGAGACTAGCATGCAAAAAAACAAACAGGCCATCATTCGTCCGATAACCTCTTCGTGTGTACCAGGCTTTAGGGCATCAACTGAGCCAAGAGACCTTTAGTTAGATTCAGAAAGAGTTAAGCCGGCGTATCAGTAGATACGCCGTCGTAACTCTGAATCTAAGCCATCGTATCTTTAAGTGTATTCTTAAAATGAGATACACTTAAATCTTTTTTTTTTTATCCAAAACAAAGTTTTATTGAAGCACCAAAATAAATTTACATACATCGAGAGTACTTCCAATCCTAAATCAATAGACAGCAATCCATTACACATTTCAGTTGTGGTAAACCTTCGCAATATATCAAGCACAAATATGGCAAAATCCATTCCCATCCCGTCCCTGCCTCCCCCCCTCCATATAGATGCTTCTCCCGTCCCTAGTCCCGAACACATTGACAGTATAGGAATCAAGTTGGAGTGCTCAAACCGAGTATCCTACCTGTGACCAGGTCCACCGGTGCCAAGCCCGGTACATCTAGCCACCTGCCCCATAGCTTCTCGAACTTCTGGGAGCAACCTCTATGTTGGTATATCACTTTCTCTTTGCGCAGCATTTCCCCCATTAGGTTGATCCATTCCCTCATGCTGGGGGGCTCCTCCGCTATCCAATGAGTCATTATAAGTTTGCGGGCCAGAAACAGGGACCTAATGACCGCGACTCTGGTGCTCTCCTCCCACTCCAGTTCCTCCAGTATAAGTAGCAGGCAGTGTTTTGGGTCAACAGGTAGCGTTATCAGGAACACCCTGTTAATGGTGTCCACTACGCCCACCCAGTACGGGTGAAGCTTCGGGCATCTCCACAGTAGGTGAATCAAGTCCCCATGGTCTCTCTTACACCTGGTGCACAGCGGGGTGGGTCGTAGCCCCATAGCAAACAGTCTGTGGGGGGTGTAGTACACTCTCAGTAGTAGGTATAGTTGCGATACCTTATGGGATACATTCAGGGAGCAGATTGGCACCGCCTGTAGCGCCTCATCCCACTGTTCACCATCCATCGGGCCCAGGTCCCCCTCCCACTTGGCCCTCACTCTCAGCGGGTGTTTGGTCATGAAACTGTGTAAGAGCATGTTATAGCATTGCGATATAAACCCCTTGGTAGAGGTCGCCCCTGCAATCAAATTGAACAGAGGGGTAGGGGAGGGAAGCCACTCCGTAGCTTCGCCCTGGGCCCGCACTGCATGTCTAAGTTGCATGTAATAGAACTGCATCGACATTGGTAGTTGAAAAAGCTCCTTTAGAGTTTCAAATGAGAGTAGTTTCCCGTTCCGAAATATCTGCCCCAGGCGGGTTATCCCATATCTTTTCCAAAGTGCCCCATGCTGTAACTTTGCTAGCTCAGGGTATGAGTCATTCGACCAGATGGGGCTATAGTCCGTGAACCCTGTTACTCCCTGCAAGTACCTAGCTTTGTTCCACACTTTTTGCATAAGGTTGTAGGTAGGGTATTGTTTGTTTGGCTTCCCAAAGGCTAACGCTTCCAGGGCAGGTGCCACCGACTCCCTCCCAACTGTATGGAGCATCACCATCTCAGAGGAGCTTCCTCCCTCCCCCTCCCTCCTCTCCCCAGTGCGAACCTCGCCCACCAGCTGCTGCAGCTGAGCGGCTATATAGTATAGCCAGGGATTAGGAAGGGCAAGCCCTCCCTCATCCTTCGGGCATTGGAGATGTTCCAGCTTAATCCTGGGGGTACGGTTTTTCCATATAAGTGAGCGAAACAGTGCATTAACAATACGGAATACCTTCAAACTCACTACTGTGGGGGTATTGTGAAGAACATAGAGCAGTTGGGGCATAAGGATCATTTTAATCAAATTTACCCTGCCGGCTACCGACAGGCCTAAAGAATTCCACGTTTTAATGCGGTCACAAAATTTTTGCACCAGCGGGGACACGTTCAATCGTCCATACTCGCATATCTTGGGCGTCACCTGGATACCCAGATATCTGAATGAGGCAGTCATGGGCACCGTGGATGAGGACGGGGGGGGCCCCCCCTCGTCAATGAGCATCAGCGAGGACTTGGTCCAATTGATCTGCAGCCCAGAGAATCTACCAAATTCCTTTATCACCGTCATAGCCTCCGTCAGTGAGCCCTCTACGTCTCCCAGCAAAATCATGGTGTCGTCCGCGTATAGCATTATTTTTTCCTGCCTGTTTCCGTATCTGAACCCTACTACCTCCTGACTGGCTCTAATTTTAATAGCGAGTGGTTCTATCGCCAAGGCAAACAGCAGAGGCGACAATGGGCACCCCTGCCGCGTGCCTCTCCCCAAAGAGAAAGTGTGGGATACTGCCCCCGACGACCGAATAGCTGCCCTCGGGTTGTAGTACAATAAGCGGACCCAGGAAATGAAGGTTTCCCCAAACCCAAACCTCCCAAGCACCTCCCATAGATACTCCCACTCAACGCTATCGAAGGCCTTCATAGCGTCCAGTGAGAGAAGGGCCCTCCCTCCCACATTATCAGCTGGGGATTGCATGTTTAAGTATAACCTGCGCAGGTTGACGGCCGTCGACTTGTTAGGCATGAAGCCAGCCTGGTCCGAATGCACCAGACTAGTAATGACCCCATTCAGCCGGATCGCTAACATTTTGGCCAGTAGCTTAATATCGCTCTGGAGTAGCGATATCGGCCTGTAGGAGCCCGGATCCAACGGGGCCTTTCCAGGCTTTAGTATCAAGACAATGTTAGCCGTAGTCATAGAATCAGGTAAGGTCTGTCTTTCCCTGGCTGTATTAAACACCGCTAAAAGTTTCGGTAAGAGAATACCCGCGTATCGCTTGTATATTTCAATGGGTAATCCGTCTGCCCCCGGTGCCTTACAGTTAGGGAACTCAGCCAGGGCTGTCTGCAGCTCCTCCAAAGTAAAGGGGGCGTCTAAGGTCCTTCTCTGTTCCCTACCCAACCCGGGGAAGTCAATGCCCTCTAAGTAAGTCAAGAGTTCTGCTCTGGTAGATAGTTCCGTCGGAAGGTACAAGTTCTCATAGAACCCGGCCAGTTCCGCCAATACAAGGTCCGGGGAGTTCACTATTTTGCCCTCTTTGTTTTTAATAGCTCCTATGCTGGGGGACCTCCGCTGAGAGTTGGCTATTCTTGCTAGCATACGTCCTGTACTTTCACCCTCCTCAAAGTACGCCAATCTAGAGAAGAATAGTTTCTTTTCTGCCTTTGAGGCGAGCAGCCGCTCATAAGCTGATTGAGCTGACTGCCATACCTCTCTAGCCGCCTCCGTAGGGGTTTGCACGAAAGCCTCCTCCAGGGCCGTTACCTGTTTTTCAAGGTCCTCTTGGAGCCCTGAAGACGCCTTCTTCACCCTGGTAATTTCCCTTATAAGCAGCCCCCTCACACAAGCCTTAAATGCATCCCATTGCTCGGACGGGGATTCAGCAAAGCTCTCCCTCTCCAAAAATTCCCGCATGCTCCGCTCCACCTCTTCATGCGACAGGAATAGTTCTAGCCAAAAGGCATTAAATTTCCACGGGGCTCTCGGGAGTGTAGAGGGTGGGGAGATAATGAATTTTGTCACCAACTGTGAGTGATCGGAGACGCTACGTGGCTTGTAAGTCACTTCCGAGATGGACGGGAGCATAGCGGAGTTACACACTACCAGGTCTATCCTAGACAGCGTCCCATGTGTCTTAGAAAAGCATGAGAACTGTCTGTCCAATGGGTTCCTTGACCTCCATACATCAATCCACCCTACCTCGGTGAGCAATCTCAGCAATGGGGAATCCCTCGGAGTGGACGAGGCCCCAGAAATAGGGTGTCTGTCCACCGAGGGATTCAGCCAGCAATTAAAGTCCCCCACTATCAACAGCGGAAGGTCCGGCCTGCCCTCCAAATAGGCCAGCAGTGACCGGAGCACCGCCACTGTGAACGGCGGGGGTATATAAACACATGCCACTATGCAGGTCAGCCTTCCTACCCGACAATGCATGAAAATAAACCTTCCCTCTGCATCAATACACACATCTAGTTCCTGAAAATCAATGGCCGCATGAATCATTACACTCACACCTCGGGAGTAGGAGGTGTGAGTAGAATGGTAGGCCTTACCCACCCAAGCATATTTCAGACAGCATTGCGTTTCAATAGTCAAGTGCGTTTCCTGCATACATAAAATCATTGGATGATATTTTTTCAGACAGGAGGATACCATCATACGCTTCAGTGGGGAGCCTAGGCCCCTCACATTCCACGATACTATTGGTAACTCAGCCATTAGGATAAAACATGTATAAATGAAAGGGCAAAAAAAATACAAAGAAAACCATCAATCCCAGGCAGGCATCAGGAGGCCTAGGAGTGGCAAGGAAAGGACAGTCACTATGCCACGGTGTAATGGTAAGCAAAAAGAGTTCTCGATGTAGGTGGTAAAGGTGCAAAAACCAAAAGGCCTGGGCCGTCAGCTGACCGGTCCCGTATCCATGGCCTAGAATCCGTAAACAGAATTGTATTGCAACAAAACGAACAACCAAAAAAAAGGAGTTATAAGTCCAGGTCGCCAACAGAGCTGACCCCTCAGCTCCAACAGGAAGCGAACTCCTATAAGGCACTTTTGCTCCACGTGTATTGTGGAGCGATCGCATTTTTCTTGCAGCTTTACAAGGTGGCTCAAAGAACTCTTCCAAATGTAACGTCTCCCAGCAGAACAGAGCACAAACGTAATCAGATAGAAACAGGATAAGAGTCTTTTTGTGCAGGCAACATTAAACGTTAACAGCAGGTCAGCTATTTCCAACAGGGGAAGGGGAAATAGGGGATGGAGCTCCATCCCTCAGTTTATAGCACGTGTAGACAGTGCTTCAAAAAGTAACGAGCAAGCATAATGACCTGTTTCAGCTTCTGTAGTTTCAGTCTCCCTCTTCCTCTCTCTCGCGGTGACGTAGGGCCTGTTCATTCCGGTCAAGCCACACTGCAGCATCTTGAGCCGATTCAAAAAATTGTGCTTGGCGGTTGGCAGTGACTCTCAGCTAAGCAGGGTACAGCATTGCATACGGTAGTTGTAGTGCTCGCAGACGCCTCTTCACGTCCGAGAATTTGGCCCTGCGGCGCTGCACTTCAGCAGAAAAGTCCGGGTAGAAGGACACTCGGACCCCATTAACCTGCACATTAGCCTTCTCTCTGGCATGTCTCAGCACCGCCTCCCTGTCTCTATAGTGCAGCAGTTTGGCCAGGATAGGCCTAGGGGGGGGCCCCAGGCTGCGGCGGGCGGCCTGGTGTGCGGTGCGCCCGTTCCACCGTAAAAAATGGGGAAAAGGCCTCCTTCCCAAATATCTCCACTAGCCAGCTTTCAATAAAGGTGGTGGGGTCCCGGCCCTCCGTTTTCTCTGGCAACCCCACTATGCGCACATTATTGCGGCGTAAACGGTTTTCGATGTCATCAGCCCTGTTGTTATTGTCCCTGGCCATCTGAATGGCTGCATGGGCCTCCCGGGCAACTGGGGGGAGTCTGTCTTCCACCTCACTCACACTGCTCTCCACAGCCGTCGTGCGCTCCCTTATCTTCTGCATGTCTTGCCGCAGCAGGGATACATCCTCCCTAAGGCCCCCAAACTGTTCTTTCAATGTGTTCACTGATGCAGTACACACATGTACCGCTCTTAATATTTCAGCCAGTGTCGGTTGTTCTGTTTCCCCAGCCTCAGTGTCTGGGTCTTCTTGTACAGTGGGGGGCTGTTCTGCACCATCAACACGCTCCACACATCTCCAGGCCCCGCCATCTGCCCGTCCCTGCAAGGCCTGCCCTGAATCCGGGGACCGCTCAGCTTCCCCCCCTGTACCTTGTTCCTGGGGGCCCCCAAGCTTCTGCGTGAAGAAGGTCATGTCTCTAGGGTACTCCTTACCCTGAGTCTTTGCGGCTTTTTTGCTGGGCTCACCTCTGGATTTGTCTGCACCTCGTGGTGTGCGGAGGGCCCGGGCCGCGGCAGCGCCATCTTGGATCTCGAGTGGCGGCCAATCGTCCTGTTTTTTAGCCATTCCGCGGGTACAGTGGGCCGGCGGATGGACCAGGAGGTTGCCTGGGTGAGTAGCCAGCTGAACAGCCGTTCAGAGCCTTCGGATCGCTGCTGGGAGAGGATCGATAGTGGGTGCTGCGGAGGAGCTGTGAGACACACGTCTTCTCACATGCCGGTCTTGGCCACGCCCCCAGATACACTTAAATCTAGCTAAGATACGACGACCTGCGCCGTCGTATCTTAGCTGTCTATTTAGGCCGGCCGCTAGGGGCGTGAACGCTGATTTACGCCTAGAATGCGTAAATCAGCGAGATACGCCTATTCACGAACGTACGCTTGCCCGTCGCAGTATAGTTACGCCGTTTACGTAAGGCGTTTTCAAGCTGTCGGCTTTCCGGTTCCTCCTGCTTCCGTGCTGCCTCCTCTTGCAGTGCGGGAAAATTAACCCTTTCGCGGGACTGCGGGAAGAAGCTGTCTATGCGGGAAAGTCCCGCAGAATCCGTGCATGTTAGGAGGTATGCGCAGGGCTGTCATCAGGAATTTTGTGTCCCCTTACACAGCCCTGGAGTTTCATGCCTTAGACCAGCCCACTTTAGTTCACGACTATTAAAATAATGTCCGCGCCTCGGCTGCGGGAACGCAGGAGCAGTGTTGCCAACCTACCAGATTGAAATTTACTGGCACAACACCCAAAATTTACTGGCACAGGCAAATTTTTACAGACATTTTACAAAAGCTAAAAAATTACAGTTTTAAGTGCATATTTCCGTATTTAGGCTACAAATAAGTACACTGTGCAAATAGCAATACGATTTAAGGTAGATATTAAGGTAAAAAAAATAATTTCTGTTATTTCCGCTATAATAGTGTATCGGGTTCTGTTCCCCATCACCTCCTGCCCCCACCAGCTCTTGCTACCATCACCTGCTGGCAGCTCTTGCTACTATCACCTCCTGCACCCACCAGCTCCTGCCATCACCTCCACCACCACATCTTGCCACAATCACCTCCTGCCACCACCAGCTGTCAGCTCTTGCCACCATTACCTCCTGCCAGCTCTTGCCACCATCACCTCCTGCCAGCTCTTGCCACCTGCTCCCATCACCTCCTGCCCCCACCACCACCTGGCTGCACCCACCACCTCCTGCCAGCTCTTGCCACCATCACCTCCTTCCCCCACCACCTGCACCTCCTGCCACAATCAGCTGCTGTCAGCTCTTGCCACCATCACCTCCTGCCCCTACCACCATCACCCCCTGCCAGCTCTTGCCACCATCACCTCCTGCCAGCTCTTGCCACCTGCACCCATCACCTCCTGCCCCCACCACCACCTGCACCCTTAACCCTCCCTCTCTCTCACCCTCTCATGATATACAATAATGGATGTAGGGGCCTTTTGGTGGGCGTGATTTTTCGGAGGGGTGGGGGGCAGCATTTTATTGAATTAAAGTGGGCCGGTCTGGATGAAGTCCAGGGCCAAATTTTTGTCCCAGTCCAGCCCTGACCTCTTCCATGGCCGGAACTACACCTGCAGACTCTGTCATGGCTGCCTGATACTGTTACGTACCTGGTTTCCAGAGTCTGATGCAGGGTAGCCTCTCTTACGACTCTGGTTTGCGAGCCACTGGATATGGGACAGCGGGCTCGGAGCACAGAGGGGTAGGAGTGCCGGGTGGTGATGTGTAGAAGCAGGTGGACGAATACCTCTGGCAAGTAGATGCTGAACGTACAGCGGAGGATGGGTCAGCGACCCGCACAGAAGCTGCGACTACAGCGGCACAAGTTGGTAACAGTTCAGGTAGGATGGGTCAGCGACCCGCACAGAAGCTGCGACTACAGCGGCACAAGTTAGTAATAGTTCAGGTATACCGGGAAAGCAGGGTCAAACAAGCCGGGTCATAACAGGTGATCGTGCAGAAAGATGACTGAAGAATGGTCGGTAAACAAGCAGGTGGATCTGGCAGCAGTGAAGTCAAGCAGGCGGATGGTCAAACGGAGCCGGGTCAGAATAGGAGAGATGAGAGGAGTCAGACAAGCCAGGTTCAGTGTTCAAATCAGGTTTCAGGTAGAGTAGTCAAAACAAGCCAAGTTCAGTGTTCAAATCAGGTTTCAGATAGCAAACAGGTCTCAGATAGGATCCAGGTCAGAACTGCAGATCAGGCAGCAAAGACCCTGTGCTGCTGAAGTGTTTAAATAGGGCAGCCTGCTGTTAATCACTGAAATCAGTCTGCACCATTAACCCTTAAGTGGCAGATCCATGACATTGCCCCCCCCCCCCCAAGGGGCAGCCTCCGGATGCCCAGTCGGGCTTCTTTGTCAGGATGAGCAAGGAAAAAAGCACGCAACAACCTCTTGGCATGTATATTACCTTCTGGCTCCCAAGAATTATCCTCTGGGCCGTACCCCTTCCATTTGACTAGGAACTGATTCTGGCCTTGTCGCTTCCGACAGTCCAATATGGCTTCTACCACGTATTCTTCCCATCCGTCCACATGAATGGGTTCTGGAGGTTTAGACCCTCTGTTGGGAAAAGGATCGGCAACTGCAGGCTTGAGCAAAGAGACGTGAAACACAGGATGTATCTTTAGGGTGTCAGGCAAAAACAGTTCATAAGAGGCTACATTAATTTTTCTTTTGACTGGAAAAGGACCCAAAAACTTAGGTGCTAGCTTTTTAGATGGACAAGGTAATCTGAGGTTATTTGAAGATAGCCATACCTGATCGTCCGGTTTTAGATCCAAGTCACCCCTTCTCTTCTTATCGAAAAAAAATTTGCTGTCCGCCTGAGCCTTGGTAATTGCGTTGTGCAAAAGTTGATTGTTGCGTCTGAGAAAGTCCATAGTACTTTGTACGGCTGGAACTGATGACTCTGAAAAGAAATCTGGCAAAAATGTTAAATTGAACCCATAATTAGCAAAGAAAGGAGATTGCCCAGTTGCTGAATGATTGGCATTGTTGTATGCAAATTCTGCCAAAGGTAGCAGGGAGACCCAATCGTCTTGGGAGAAGGTTGTGAAACATCTAATATATTGCTCTAATGTTTGATTCGTCCTTTCCGTTTGTCCATTGGACTGAGGATGATAGGCAGAGGACAAGGACAGTTGAATTTGTAGTGTTTCGCAGAGAGCTCTCCAGAATCGGGAAGTAAACTGAACCCCTCTGTCAGATACGATATTAGAAGGTACTCCATGCAATCTGATAATCTCCTTGATAAACACGCGGGCCGTCTCCGCTGCAGAAGGCGTGTTTTTCAGGGGCAAGAAATGGGCCATTTTGGTGAAACGATCCACAACAACAAAGATCGCCGTACATCCCTCGGAACGAGGAAGTTCAACAATGAAATCCATTGCGATCATTTCCCATGGTCGGTTGGGTACTGGTAACGGTTTTAGTAAACCCCAAGCTTGTTTTCGGGTGTTTTATTTCGGTTGCATATAGGACAAGAATTGATGTATGACCTACAGAAGTCCTCCAGATTGGGCCACCAGAATGTGCGTCGTATTAATTCAAGAGTTTTATTAACTCCAAAGTGGCCTGCTAATGGATGATCATGGCAAAGTTTCAAGACCTCGACTCTGATATCTTCTGGTACAAAAACCTGACTTCCTCTCCAAAATAGTCCGTCTCTAGAGGTTAGTGAGATATTAGAGGGTTTAGAGGAATCGGAAGAGGCCCTTCTGATCATAGAGAGTAGGTCGGTATGTAACAGTAGGAAGTTGTTGTCCGGTAAAATGGTATCAGGTGTGGATGCATCCTTCGGATTGTCGTGCATTCGAGATAATGCATCCGGTTTCACGTTTTTAGATCCTGGCCGGTAAGTAATGTGAAAACAAAAACGAGAAAAGAAAAGAGCCCAACGAGCTTGTCGAGGTTTAAGGCGTCTGGCAGTTTTTAAGTATTCCAAATTTTTGTGATCCGTATAGATCAGAACAGGATGAGCGGCGCCTTCTAGAAAATATCTCCATTCCTCTAAGGCGGTCTTAATGGCTAGTAATTCCCGATCTCCCACGTCGTAGTTCTTTTCTGTGGGGGAAAGCTTTCGAGAAAAGAATCCTATTGGATGTATTAGATCTTTATCTCCTAAACGTTGGGAGAGGACGGCCCCAACGGCAACTTCAGAGGCATCTACTTCGAGGAGGAAGGGTAACGCTGGATTGGGGTGTCTGAGAATTGGAGCTGAAGTAAAAAGTCTTTTTAGAGTGTTGAAGGCCTTCTGGGCTTCAGGGTTCCAACGGAAGCGAAGGTTCTGTTTTGTGAGTTGTGTGATGGGGGCGACAATAGCAGAAAAACCTTTAATACATTTTCTATAAAAATTCGCGAATCCTATGAAGCGTTGTACCCCTTTCTTATCTAGAGGTGTTGGCCAGTCTAAGATTGCAGATACCTTCTTTTGATCCATCTCAATTCCTGTTGGAGAAATTACCAAGCCTAAAAATTGAATGGTTTGCTGCTCGAACTCGCATTTTTCTGCTTTCGCATACAAACTGTGCTGGCGAAGACGATCCAAAACTTTACAGACATGTCCTCGGTGTTCTTCTAAGGAACGAGAGAAAATTAATATGTCATCTAAATAAACAATAACGAAAATGTCCAAGAAATCTCTGAACACGTCATTAACAAAATGTTGGAATGTAGCAGGCGCATTGCATAACCCGAAGGGCATGACCAAGTACTTGTAGTGGCCATAACGGGTACGAAATGCTGTCTTCCATTCATGTCCGTCTTTGATACGTATTAGGTTATACGCTCCCCTCAGGTCTAATTTCGTGAAAATGACGGCAAACCTTAGCTTTTGGAAGAGTTCCGGTATTAGGGGTAAGGGGTAACGGTTTTTCACTGTAACATTGTTGAGTTCCCGGTAGTCAATGCAGGGACGGAGAGATTGATCTTTCTTTGTAACAAAAAATATTCCGGCACCTGCTGGTGAAGTGGACGGGCGGATAAATCCCTTTTCCAGATTTTCATCCAGGTAGATCTTTAATGCGTCCT
Organism: Rana temporaria; assembly: GCF_905171775.1. Classification (NCBI taxonomy): domain Eukaryota; kingdom Metazoa; phylum Chordata; class Amphibia; order Anura; family Ranidae; genus Rana; species Rana temporaria. The sequence goes on along the minus strand of NC_053490.1, from coordinate 129,101,108 downwards.
GTTCTTTTTCGGAGAGTGGAAAAATTCGTCCGAAGGGAATCTCAGCCCCAGGAAGGAGGTCGATCGGACAATCATATGGCCGATGAGGTGGAAGGGAGTCAGCTCCCTTCTTGCTGAAGACATCCAGGAATTGGTGGTAGGGTTTAGGGACGGATTGTAGCAGACTTGGATCGGTATTCAAACAAAGTAGGGCAGAAGATGTATCAGGGCGTCCAGGTAGACAGTGTACTTGACAGTAGGGGGATGAAAACAAGATTTCTTTGGATATCCAGTCGATCTGAGGATTATGTGCTTTAAGCCAAGGTATTCCCAGGATCACCGGGAACAAAGGAGACGAGATAACGTCCAAAATCAAAAGTTCCTTATGATTGGAGGCAGTGATGGCAGGTAAAGGAAAGGTTTCCTGGGTGACTTGCCCGGATTTGATATGTGAGCCATCAGCCAAAAAAACTGAAAGTGTAAAGTTCTTTAAGCGGACAGGGATGTTGTGCATATCGGCAAATGAGGAGTCAATAAAGCAGCTGCACGCACCTGAATCAACGATGGCTTTGACCGACACGGTCTTTCCTGGAAGCTGTAACAAAAGGGAGATATCGAGAAGGTTGGTATTGGTAGAGATAGCAGAAATGTTACCAGGAACTGATGATCGGGACTTACGTAGTTTAACAGGGCAATTGTGAACGTAGTGGCCGGCCTTACCACAATACAGGCATAAGTTCAGCTGGCGGCGGCGAATGCGTTCTTCTGGCGGTAAGGTAGGTCGCATCACGCCTAACTGCATGGGTTCAGGAGTGTCCAAGGAAGAGCCAGTAGAGTTAGAAGAAGTTGGTGGCTGATAACGAGAAGGAGGCAAAGGTGCTCGGGTAGTGACCCAGACTGGGCGACTTGGCTGAGAAGATCGTTCTGCTCGGCGCTCCCTTAATCGTCGGTCGATCTGCACAGCTTTATCGATCAGGTCATCCAGGGTGTCAGGTACCCCAATACGGCCAATTCGTCTTTTAAAGCTTCGGACAAACCTAAACGAAATTGATGGCGCAAGGCTGCGCTATTCCACTGAGTGTCCGCACTCCAGCGGCGGAAATCTGTAACATAGTCCTCTACGGCCCTTCGCCCCTGTTGGAGAGCGAGTAGAGCCGCTTCAGCTGTGGCAGTTCTCTGAGGGTCGTCATAAAGTTGCGCCATGGCCTGGAAAAAGAACGGCAAAGTCTCGGTTTGGACACTGTTCTCCTCCAGTAATCGATGTGCCCAATTCAAAGGTTCCCCTTGAAGCAAAGAAACAACAAATCCTACTTTGGTAGCTTCCAAAGAAAATGTGCAAGGTTGCAAGGCGAAATACAACTGACAGGAGTTGCGAAAGTCCCGGAATTTGGTTCGATCTCCAGAAAATCGTAGGGGCATGGGAACCCTGGGTTCGGGCGGTAACATCACTACTGACGGACCAGAAGCGGATGAAGATGTAGATGGTCTAGCAGCAGATGCTGAAGTTGCGTCCCCAGATGCTGTTAAGTTCTGAACTTGTCCCTCCAACCTTAGATAGCCATCTTGCAGATTTTTCACGGCTTGGGTAAGGGAAGCTAGATGTTTACACACCTCTTCCAAGGATGGACCGGCCATAGGGACTACAGGGAGTTTCCCGGTGGGCCGATGGCTCAGTGGGCCGTTTTTTAAAAGAGATGCTGCTCGGAGGACTTTTTTAGCACTCAGGCTTTCACACTGGGACTGCAGTGGAAGCGTTTTTCAGTCGCTTTACAGGCGCTATTTTTAGCCCAAAAGCGCCTAAAAACCGCCTCAGTGTAAAAAGGGGTCCTATACTCACTCTTTTACACTCACTCTCTTTTTCTTACACTCACCCCCCTCTCTCACCCCCTTTCCCTTAACCCTCCCTCTCTCTCACCCTCTCATGATATACAATAATGGATGTAGGGGCCTTTTGGTGGGCGTGATTTTTCGGAGGGGTGGGGGGCAGCATTTTATTGAATTAAAGTGGGCCGGTCTGGATGAAGTCCAGGGCCAAATTTTTGTCCCAGTCCAGCCCTGACCTCTTCCATGGCCGGAACTACACCTGCAGACTCTGTCATGGCTGCCTGATACTGTTACGTACCTGGTTTCCAGAGTCTGATGCAGGGTAGCCTCTCTTACGACTCTGGTTTGCGAGCCACTGGATATGGGACAGCGGGCTCGGAGCACAGAGGGGTAGGAGTGCCGGGTGGTGATGTGTAGAAGCAGGTGGACGAATACCTCTGGCAAGTAGATGCTGAACGTACAGCGGAGGATGGGTCAGCGACCCGCACAGAAGCTGCGACTACAGCGGCACAAGTTGGTAACAGTTCAGGTAGGATGGGTCAGCGACCCGCACAGAAGCTGCGACTACAGCGGCACAAGTTAGTAATAGTTCAGGTATACCGGGAAAGCAGGGTCAAACAAGCCGGGTCATAACAGGTGATCGTGCAGAAAGATGACTGAAGAATGGTCGGTAAACAAGCAGGTGGATCTGGCAGCAGTGAAGTCAAGCAGGCGGATGGTCAAACGGAGCCGGGTCAGAATAGGAGAGATGAGAGGAGTCAGACAAGCCAGGTTCAGTGTTCAAATCAGGTTTCAGGTAGAGTAGTCAAAACAAGCCAAGTTCAGTGTTCAAATCAGGTTTCAGATAGCAAACAGGTCTCAGATAGGATCCAGGTCAGAACTGCAGATCAGGCAGCAAAGACCCTGTGCTGCTGAAGTGTTTAAATAGGGCAGCCTGCTGTTAATCACTGAAATCAGTCTGCACCATTAACCCTTAAGTGGCAGATCCATGACACTTGTTTTCCTTTCCCAGAAGCTTTAAGTGGCGCTCTGGCTGCCAGGCTTGTGAGAGAGGTCTGTCCAGGGGCACTTCACCCACTCCGGCTGGAGTGGCTACGCATACAACATTATTGCTAAAGGGCAGGATTGCCTTTATTATCCATAGCCTGATACTGTGAAGTTGCTCTACCTTCACCAACCTATCCTGTCTACCTCAAGTTACATGTTGGTCGTGTTTGACCGGGAAAATAAAGCATTTGAAAACGTCAACCAACGGTCCTGGACATTCTGTTATTGCTCTCAACACTACCATCACCCCTAGACACAGTGAAGAGGTAACTTAAATACACCGATCCCAAATCTAATCAGCGGCTCCTCCGGGGGTAGCGCTACAGGTGTGTTCATTTTTTATATTTTTGTGCGATTGTATCATATAGTATATCCTGTTTTTAGAAGTAATTTCGAAATATTAATGTTTTTATAAATGTATGATAATGAAACTCTGTACAGTTTATACATTTTTATTGATTTTATTTGACTTTAGGAATAGAAGAGGAGTGATCCCACTGTGAGGAGAGATTCCTAAGTTGTCAAAGTTTTATATTATTTGTACATCATACTATTCTGTTTGGAAAAATGTGTGTGTGTGTGTGTGTGTATATATATATATATATATATATATATATATATATATATATATATACACAGTATCTCACAAAAAGTGAGTACACCCCTCACATTTTTGTAAATATTTTATTATATCTTTTCATGTGACAATACTGAAGAATACAATGGTTTAACAGGACAGGTTCCACTCAGAACAGGCCTCGCCATGATCGACCAAAGAAGTTTAGTGCACATGCTCAGTGTCATATCCAGAGGTTGACTTTGGGAAATAGACGTATGAGTGCTGCCAACATTTCTGCAGAGGTTGAAGGGGTGGGGGGGTCAACCTGTCAGTGCTTAGACCATACACCGCACAGTGCATCAAATTGGTCTACATGGCTGTTGTCTCAGAAGGAAGCCTCTTCTAAAGATGATGCACAAGAAAGCCAGCAAACAGTTTGCTGAAGTCAATTAGACTAAAAACATTACTGGAACCATGTCCTGTGCTCTGATGAGACCAAGATAAACTTATTTGGTTCAGATGGTGTCAAGCGTGTGTGGAGGCAACCAGATAAGGAGTACAAAGACATGTTTGTCTGGCCTACAGTCAAGCAGGGTGGTGAGATGGTCTGGGGCTGCATGAGTGCTGCCTGCACTGGGGAGCTCCAGTTTATTGAGGGAACCATTAATGCCAACATGTACTGTGACATACTGAAGCAGAGCATGATCCCCTCCCTTCGAAGACTGGGCCGCAGGGCAGTATTCCAACACGATAACAACCTCAAACACACCTCCAAGATGACTACTGCCTTGCCAAAGAAGCTGAGGGTAAAGGTGATGGACTGGCCAAGCATGTCTCCAGACCTAAACCCTATTGAGCATCTGTGTGGCATCCTAAAAAGGAAGGTGGAGGAGCGCAAGGTCTCTAACATCCACCAGCTCTGTGATGTCGTCATGAAGGAGTGGAAGAGGACTCCAGTGGCAACCTGTAAATCTCTGGTGAACTTTATATCCAAGAGGGTTAAGGCAATGCTGGAAAATAATGATGGCCACACAAAATATTGACATTTTGGGCCCAATTTGGACATTTTCACTTAGGGGTGTACTCACTTTTGGTGCCAGCGGTTTAGACATTATTGGCTGTGTGTTGAGTTATTTTGAGGGGACATCAAATGTACACTGTTATACACGCTGTACACTCACTACACAACATTGTAGCAAAGTGTAATTTCTTCAGTGTTGTCACGTGAAAAGATATAATAAAATATTTACAAAAATCTGAGGGGGTGTACTCACTTTTGTGAAATACTGTGCGTATATATATATATATATATATATATATATTTTTTGCAGGCATAAATACTTTGTATCGGGATGGGGTTTCCATTCCCAGCTGATAGTAAGGAACATAGGAGGAAAAAATATGTAGAGAAGGATTGATTGAATGGGTGTGGGGGGTTTCAGTAGGTGACACAAATAGTAGAGAGGGGATTCAGAAATGTTCCAGAAGTTGACAAGGATGAGTCAAGAAGGGTTAAGGGAAGGCAGTGGCGGCCCGCCCATAGGGGGCGCCCGGGCGCCGCCCCCCCTCCTGTAGGCACAAAAAAAAAAAAATATATAGATATATATATATATATTTTTTTTTTTCAGTTGCCCCTTTAAGAAACTTGAAAAAAATTTTTTTTTTCCTTTATTTAAAACATGTTTGAGCGCCGGCCACCATTGCCCTATGAAGCGCCCTGTCAATGCAATCTTTAGATTGCATACATGGTGCTTCATATGCGGCTTTTCAATCCCCGCCTATCGAGCGCATTGCAAAGCGCTGATGAGCTTCCCGTCCCCCTGACAGTGCTTCTATTGGCGCTGGGAGGCGGGAGCATTGTTACTTCCGGCCATTCGTCTTTTAGACGAAAAGCGGAAGTGACGTCACGCGGGAGCGCACATCATTTCATACAGCCCGAGCGGAACGGTAAGCCGATGGATGCCTGCCTGGGTTGTTGTGTCACGTCACGGCTGATGACTTTGGGGGCGATCAAGCCAATCCTGCACTACTTGATCCCCATCCCGATTGGAGCCTGTTATTGTAGTTAGACTGCTGGGACTTGTAGTTCTCCATCTTCTCATGGAGATGATGGAGATTGGAGAACTACAAGTCCCAGCAGATTATACATACAATAAGGCTCTGAGGTGGATGGGTGTGTGGATTGCATGCACCTATCAATCCCCGGGGGGGGGGCAGGATCAGATAACACTGTTATCCGATCCTGCACACCCCCCCCCCCCCGGGATTGATAGGTGCATGCAATCCACACCCATCCACCTCAGAGCCATATTGTATGTATAATCTGCTGGGACTTGTAGTTCTCCAATCTCCATCTTCTCCATGAGAAGATGGATAACTACAAGTCCCAGCAGGTTTCATATACAATAAGGCTCTGAGGTGGATGGATGTCTGGACAGTGACAATTGATGGGCACAGTGGTGACAATTGATGGGCACAGTGGTGACAATTGATGGGCACAGTGGTGACAATTGATGGGCACAGTGGTGACAATTGATGGGCACAGTGGTGACAATTGGTGGCACAGTGGTAACAATTGATGGCACAGTGGTGACAATTGATGGCACAGTGGTGACAATTGATGGCATGGCATAGTGGTGACAATTGATGGCACAGTGACTGCATTTTATGGCACAGTGGTTGCGTTTTGATGGCACAGTGGTTGCGTTTGATGGCATGGCACAGTGGTTGCGTTTGATGGCATGGCACAGTGGTTGCGTTTGATGGCATGGCACAGTGGTGATAATTGATGGGCCCAGTGAGGCTGCAATTGTTTTTTTTTTTTCCGTTTGCGCCCCCCCAAAAAATTTGAGCACCAGCCGCCACTGAGGGAAGGGATGCATAAATGTGCCAGGAAAGGAACTGGTGGAAGGGAAAGGGATGGAAAAGGGTAGTAAGAGGGACACAATAGGTAGAGAGGTGTTTTGGGAAGGAATGGAGAGAGGTGCTAGGTAGAGGTTCAAATGTTCACAGAGGGGCTCAGGAAAATGATACAGAAAGGTACCAGGAGGGGACATGGATAGATGGAGGGCGGTTTAGATAAAGGATTACCAGGAGGGAAAGTATAGGTGAAGAGGGTTTTAGGGAAGAGATGCAGTGCCATGATGGCATACAAGGACATGCAGGGAGGAGGCACAAAGTTCTAGAGGGAGGAAGAGCAGAGGGTGTCCATGCAATGTTCAATAGATGCAAACAACACATTTGACCCTCACTAATTATTTGTGATGATGTGGGTTTGTATGGGATAAATATATCATGATTACAAACACTTCTGACTGTTGGATGTACTTATTCCTGCAGAGATCTGTGGAAATGAATGCTGACAGAACACCTCCACCTAGTGTTAGTATAGTAAAATTACCACAACCAGTTCTGTCCTTTAACCACCTCAGCATCTGTGACATACGAGTATGTTGCCAGTTTGAAGTGGCTATACCGGGATGATGCCTGCAACTACAGGCTTCGCCCCAGTATCTTTTTTTTTTTTTGGCCGCCGATGATGTTTTATGTAAAAGAAATCCCATCGGCTAATTAGCCCACGGAACGCTTTTACAGGCAGCATAAGGGAGACCTGGTCCGGTTGGACAGGAGAGCCTGGGACTCAAGCGTAGAAATGATCGAGGACCAGAATGTTACCACTCATCTTTATGGTCTAAGAAATTGAAAGGGACGAGTATTATGTCACGTCCGGTTTCGGCCTAATGTAAACAGGCCATTACTGACCTGCAAAAGCTCTGATCAAACCGATCTTGGTTTGACCTGGTGCTTTTAAAGGTTTGTTTTTTATTTTCTAAATAGGTTCCTTTAAAGGGACACTAAAGGCAAGATTTTTTGGGTTTAAAAATAACAAACATGTTATACTTACCTCCGCTGTGCAGTTCGTTTTGCACAGAGTGGCCCCGATCCGTGTCTTCTGGGGTCCCTAGCGGGTGTCTCTGCTCCTCCTCGCAAAAGCTTTCCACGTTCATGCGAGCTCCCTCGCATTGGTGGAAAGCTTGCTCCCATGATACAGCGGCGGCCATAGCCGCCAAATGTATCACTCGGTCCCGCCCCCCGGCGCGCCGCATCATCCGCTGTGATTTACAGCAGCGCCAGTTAATGGCTGCGCTGCTATCAATCCGTCCAGCCTAGCCAATCAACGGCCAGGCTGGGAACCCAACAGGAGGACGAGAACGCGCACGGGACTTTCGAGGGGTGAGGTAAGTAAAACGGGGGCTCGGGGGGGTGGGGTGGGTGCTTTGCTGTCAGATGTTTTTTTACCTTAATGCATAGGATGCATTAAGATAAAAATAACTTTTACCTTTACAACCCTTTTAAGCTAGTGCATTGTTGGTTCACTTACCTTTTTCTTCAATTTCCCTTCTAAATGTTTTTTTTACATGGACAGATAAGATAAGATAGAGGAGAGTTCAGGAGCAGTTGAAAAAAAGGCCCAAATTCTCCTAAACGCCCGTTCACCAGCAGCAGTCTACATGAGGCATTAAACAGCAATCATACTACATATGTGAGGTATCAATGTGAACGTCAGAGTGAGAGCAATCATTCTAACAACTCCTGTGTATATCTAAAGTGGTTACCTTTAAAGCATTACCTATTGATAATTGAATGTACTGTAGTTCAACGGGTGTGCGCAATTTAAAAGCATTATCTATTTACTCAGCATAACATCATCTTTTCTATTTTAACACAAATTGGGTATTATATTGTCTTTGAGTGCACTAAAATTCCTAGGGCCAGATTCAGGTACATTTGCGTATCTTTGTGCCGGAGTAGCGCATCTCATATGCGCTACGCCGACGTAACATTGAGAGGCAAGCTGAGTATTCACAAAGCACTTGCTCCCATATTTACGCCAGCGTAACGTAAATAGGCCGGCGTAAGCCCGCCTAATTCAAAGTAGGCAGGTAGTGGGCGTGTTGTATTAAAATGAATCGTGACCCCATGTAAATGCATGGCCGTACGAACGGCGCATGTGCGCGGAAGCTCAGGATCACGTCGCATATCCTCCCTAAGATACGATGGCTCAATGCGTACGATGTGAACGAAACCTACGCCCAGCCCCATTCACGTACGACTTGCGTTAACGACGTAAAATACGACGCTGTTCCCGTGCCCATACCTTAACATGACTTACCCCTGCTTTAGATGGGATAACTTTACGACGGACGTACGCCTTACGTAAATGGCATAGCTTACTGCGACGGGCGCAAGTACGTTCGTGAATCGGCATATCTAGGTCATTTACATATTCCTTGTCAATATATCTTTATTGAACAGTATTAAAGACAAGTGTACATTTGGGAACAGTAATAATAAAATTAAATGGTATTGAACAGAAAGTATTTCCGTATCTAGCCTGTGTACAAATAATAACGTAAGTAAATTCGATAGAGGTGGCCCTATAATTAGCCTTTCCCTCCACTTATGGCATAAGAATTAAACAAAATGATAATCAGGAGCATAGAGGTGTTAAACCTGTCTATACTAAAAACTAATAACAGTCCAGGAATTGTGGCTAAGTGCTACTGGCCCTAGGATCTATAGCATACTTTGCTTCTTCTAAGGCTTCCTGAGTAGCGCGTGACTACAAATTTACTAAGTTACTTCATGACTATCCTTATACATCTAATTAGTATGGTAAAGATGGGTGCTTAAGGAAAAAAAAGAAAGAAAATCGGTCTTGGGTGAGTAGAAGAAGATGTGAGGGAAATGGAAAAAGGAAGTAAAAAGGAAGAGAAGAGAAAAAAAAAAGAAAAAGAAAAAAAGGGGGGGGGAGGAGGGAGGGAAAGAGGGGTCTGCGGGGTCAGAACAGGAGTCTACCAACCTTGTGCATATCAATGAGCCGGACACCAACTAGATGACTGGGCTACCATGGCTTGAGTACTTCTCCATTAAATGTGTTTATTGTTACATAATCCAGCCAGGGCTTCCATACGCTTTCAAATCTGGTGATTGTGTCAGCTTCAATAGCAGACATCTTGGCATATACCATAGCAACGTTCATTCTGTTAATAACTTCATTCAAGTGTAAGTTTGGAGATTTCCAGGCTTTCGCTATAGTCTGTTTAGCTGCCGTTAGAAGCTGGTTTGTCAAAGTAAAGTGAACGTGCGGGACATTAACCGGTTTTAGGTTAAGTAAGGCCGTTTTTGGGTCCATGGGGATCGTTTTATTCGTGAGTACATTAATTATTTTAAATATCTCTGACCAGAATTTCTGAACTATCGGGCACAACCACCAGGTATGAAAGTAAGTCCCCCTATTTGCGCAATCTCTGAAGCATAATTCTGAGTAGTTACTCGAGAATTTGGCTACCCTAGAAGGGACCAAGTACCACCTGGAAAGTACCTTAAAGTTTGTTTCTGCCGCTAGAACGTTAATCGACATTGTTTTGGTATTGTTCCATATTTGACCCCATTCCTCCGAACTCAGCTCCTCTCCCAAATCTTCTTCCCATTTATGGACATATGGTATTTTGTTATTGCTAGAGTTCGAGAGCAGAAGGAGGTACAATGTGGATATAACTTTTCTAGCGTGCGGGTCATTATTGCATATGGTTTCAAAAGCAGATAGTCGGTTGTTGACTATTGTCGTACATGCTGTGGGTTGGAAGAAATTCTTTATCTGTAGATATCGAAAGATTTCCTTGGGGGGTATTCCATACAATTTGTTCAAGGATGGGAAGGGGATTATTGTTGTCGAGTCGAAGAACCTATATTTCTGTGTACAATCTCGATCCACCCATTCTGTAAAGGATTTAGGGGAGACCCAGGCTGGGTAAAAAGCAGGGTTTTTGATGAAAGACAGCAGGGGGGTTAAAGGGGACATCAGGAGATGTTTATTTTTTACTTTGTCCCATAGGGATAATGTGTGTTTTGTGATGGGATTATTTATGTGTTTCCGTTGTTTTGGGGTGACCCATAACAAATTCGAGGTTGAGATGGGATCACTTTCTATTGCTTCAATTGACACCCAGATCGGTGCTTCTTGCTTGGCGTGATATTTAGTCAGAATAGCTAATTGCGCGGCTTGATAGTATTTTGCAAAATTGGGGAAACCAAGCCCCCCGGCTGTCTTTGGGAGGTGTAAGATTTGTGGTTTGATCCTAGGTTTGGAGGGCCCCCAGACAAAGGAGGAAACTCGTCTTTGGACAATCCGCAGGAAATGTGCAGGTACTGGTATAGGAAGCACTCTAAAGAGGTACAGGAGTTTGGGTAAAATGGTCATTTTTATGGCTGAGACTCTTCCAAACCAAGAAAGAGGGAGTTGTGTCCAGGATTTCATTAAGTTTGTCAGCTGCTTCAGGAGAGCTGGATAATTACAGCTATAAAGATTTGAGACGTCAGCGGTCAAGTGTACTCCCAGGTACGGGATGCTTTTGACTGGCCATTCGAATGGGAGGCCCACTTTGGCGGCCGATAGTTCTGTATGAGAAAGGGAGATGTTGAGTGCTAGGCATTTTTTGGGATTTATTGCCAAACCAGAGATTGACGCGAATTGATGTAGGATTGGGAGTAAGTTGGGCCCCGAGACTTGAGGAGAGGAAAGAAACAACAAAATATCATCAGCGTAAAGGCATAACTTATGCTTTACTCCCCCTAATTCAATACCAAGCACCTTGGGGTCAAGTCTTATCTTTTGGGCTAGGGGCTCAATCAGAAGGGCAAACAGTAACGGGGATAACGGGCAACCCTGTCTGGTCCCCCTTTGGATATCAAACATTTCCGACTTGTAGCCTGCATATTTCACATATGCTTTCGGGTTTCGATAAAGTTGCAGAACCCAGCTTATAAAGTTGGGGCCGAAGCCCCATTTTTTCAGTGCAAATTCCATATACGCCCATGAGACTGAGTCAAATGCCTGTCTGACATCCAAAGAGAGAAAACAGGCAGGGATCTTCCTTTTTTTAGCTATACATGCCAACAGGCTTGCTCTCCTGATGTTATCGCCTGCTTGCCTGCTGGGCATGAAGCCTACTTGGTCCCGGTGAATCAAGGATCCTATTGTTTTGTTTAGCCTATTGGCCAATATTTTACCGAGTAACTTCACGTCTGTGTTTAGCATGGATATCGGACGGTAGTTGTCACATAGGGTTGAGTCAGAGTGTGGCTTGGGTATCATGCAGATAGTGGCTGTGAGGGACTCCTGCCTAAAGGATTTCTGGCTCAATAAATCATTGAAGGCCACCACCATCATTGGGGAAAGTTGATTACTAAACGTTCTATAGTATCTCGCGGTGAATCCATCCGGGCCCGGACGTTTATTTAATTTTAGCTCTTTAATGGCGCACATGACATCTTCTTGCGTGATTGGTGCATCCAACAAATTTTTGTGTGATTCATTTAGTCGAGGCAATTGCAAATTGGTAAAAAAGGCATCCGCTTCCCTTTCGCTAAAAGAGTTTGATTCTGTGTACAGTTTTTTAAGATGTGTGCTAAATTTTTGCACAATTTTGACTGGGTTACTAGAGAAGTTGCCATTTGTTGTTTTAAGATGTATCGGTTTATAGTTTTTATTGATGGAATTGAGCAATCTCGCAAGAAGAGTGCCTGATTTATTGGCTTTATTATAGAAAGAGTGTTTGCGCCTAAGTATCATCTTATCAGCCGTGTCCGTAAGAAATAGGTCTAATTCCGTTCGTGCTTTGTCCAGCCGGGCTTTTGTCACGGGTGTGTGACTGTGTTGGAAGGCCATGAAGGCTGTCTCATGTTCTTTCTCTAATTTGTGGAATAATTGTTTCCGCTCCCTTTTAAGGATCCCCATTTGCCTTTGTATTTTCCCCCGTAGCACTGGTTTGTGTGCCTCCCAGAGCGTAAGCGAGGAGACATCGGGTGATGTATTAAGTGTTATATACTCGTCTAAATCTTGTTCTATTATTGTCCTATAGGAGGGATGTTTAAGAATAATGTCAGGTAAATACCATGTCGGGTCTTGTTTTTTGGGGATCATAGAGGATAGGACAGTGAGGACTGCATTATGGTCGGACCACGGAATTGGAATGATGCTTGAGTCCAGGACTTCTGGCAGCATGCCAATCGACAGAAATATATGGTCTATGCGGCTAGACGATTTATGGGGGTTCGAGTAATAGGTATAACCACGTTTGGTGGGGTTTGTTTCCCTCCATGAATCCGCTAAATTATATTTTGCCAGTAGGCTGGAAAGGTTCCATTTATTCTGGTGGGACAGGGAAAAGGGCGTTTTGTCAAGAAAAGGGAGGAGAACTTGATTAGAGTCTCCACAGATGAAGATGGACCCAAATTTATGTGCGTTTACTACTTGCAGGAGATGCGACATAAATGGTAGGGGATTTAAATTAGGTGCATAGTATGAGACTACTGTTATTGCGTTGTCCAATAAATGATTAGTTAGGATGAGATATCGGCCCTCGGGGTCTATGATTTCTGATTTAATAGTGAATGGCGTAGATCTGTGAAATGCTATAAGGGTACCTCTTTTTTTGGATTGGGCTGATGCAGTGTAAACCTGTGGGTAGGAGGCGTGGAAGAACTTAGGGGTCGTATTAGGGGTGAAATGTGTCTCCTGTAAACATAAAATGTGCGCTTTCTTGGTTTGGAAGTATCTGAAAGCTTTAACTCGTTTCTGCGGTATGTTTAAGCCCTGCACGTTCAAGGTTAATACATTTAGGGGAGCCATGGTAGCCTAACCATCATGTGCTTCTTACCTTGGTGTCCTGCGCATCGACATCCCGAACTGAGCCCCGCAGACTGGGGAGGGGGAGGAAGGGGGGGTAACTGAGAACGATAGCCTTCAAAGAAAAAGACAAAACGTTATAAATGAACAAAACAATGCACAAATCAACAAACAACGTGCATACAAATCTGGCCCGTGATCGGGGAGGGAGAACCCGATCAGGGGAAAAGGGGGTCCACGTCTGATCCTCGCAGGTGGTTGCGGAGACCAGAGGGGAACCAATGGTGGCGCAAGTGGGTTCCGTGTCCTGGAGACCCGCTGCCTAAAACATTTTTGCAAGTATCCCGAGAGGATACTATGTATAAAGAACTATAAATATATACAAGTAGTTAGCTAGGTGAGATAACCTGTCAGGGGAAGATGTCCAGCTTTTAGGAAGGAGGGGGAGTGGATGCTGTGACATTCTTCCTTGTGGGCATTAAACGCTATGGGGATCCCTCCATTCTGCTTAATATTAAGGGTTATCGTGGGACTGTCTGATCCCAGGCAACACAGAGGGTAGTTGACTAATGGTAATAGTGGACTGGATGATAGTTGATATAGGAAGCTCTGAGGAAAATTAGATAAAGTAAGAGGAAAGTGAGAAAAGAGATATGTAAGGTGGGATTCAATCTGTATACTATGCTTACTAGCCCTCTGAAGGGGAGAAGCAGTGAGATAGACCTACATTGAAGGGATTAGGAGCATCTATTGCTTTTGATGGCGACATGTATGGCCTTAGATCTTATGGCATATATGTGATATGTGGAAAGAGAAGAGAGAAAGAAAGAGAGAGAAAGTAAATACATTTAAATGACAGAGTCCAGAGCTGCTGCTCTATTCAAATGGTACATCTGCAGAAAGGATTCAAGTCGGTGTGCCATGAGGTAAGTAAATGCATAAGCTCTTAGGTATCAGTCCATCGTGTCTTCTTGATCCTGCTGTTGTTCCACGAATCTGCTACGCTTATGCAGCTTGTGACGGTATCGGTATGATATCCCCGTCAACGTTCCCTTCTTCCCATAACGACAATCACCCCAATATTCCACGAGGAGGGATATCCCTGGAATCGCCCAGAAAGCCACACATGAGACAAGCTTACTGCTGGAACAAGACAGTTTATTGACACAAAAACTCAGCTTATATGTGGTTACAGCCTGTTAGGAACGCCCCCCTCACACAGTGGGGTTTCCCATACAGATTATAGGAGACAAGTCGGAGCCGACCATGCAGACACGTTTCTTTAGACATCAGCGGAGTTAATTACTAGGTGTAACAGCCTGACCACAATGAAGCAGTCAGAATAATTAACATGAGCCCCTTATCTAATCATTGTAAACAGTAAGGCCGGTCTCCTTCCCACACACAATAAATCAATTACCATTTGAACTAGGGAGCTGGCTAAGGAAGGGTCATTAACATGTCAATAGCTTGTGACACATGAACCAAGCAGGGAGATTTACACTGACATCCTTCACAATGGCCCCCCTTTTTCTCCCTGCTCCGGCAAACCCGGTTGGACCTTCCCTGGTCCAGTAGGGTTGACGGGTTCAGAGCTTTTAGTCCGAGGTTAACTCCGTTTGGCGTGACTGACCTCCATTGGTAACTGCTTCCGACTCAGGTATGCTACCGGGTCGTCAGATCACACGCCGGTCAGTCCCCAAGTCTTTGTGCGATCTGCAAAGTCACCAGAAGTCAGTGTGAAGACAGCGAATGGGTCTGTGCGCCGCCGTCTAGGTGTCCCGCTATGGGAGGGGGCAGGTTATGGCTCTGAAGTGACAATCACAGGAGATTCATAAAAAGAAAAAGTTATATTTGTTGAAATGCTGTAACACTGGTGCTCAGAGTCCGGGGGGGGGGGGAGAGGGGACTCAGAGCCCCATAAGGTCAGCCACCCCCTGCTCCCTCCGCAGCCGCCGGTTCTCCTCTTTGAGCTTCTCCAGCTCCATCTCCAGTTCATGGAGCCTGGGGGGGTCAGCCCGCTGTGACCTCAGGTGGTTGTTCTCCTCCTCCATGCGGCTTATGCACTCCTCCAGCTCTATGTACTCACGGATCAGATCCTGCTTGCTCATGTCCTGCAGGCTCTCCACGTGGTCCTTCATCATCAGGAACTGGGTGGTGGTGTAAGGGGCCACCGGTGGGCCCTTGGCGAACATCTCGGCCCGCATCTGGGGCGCCCGCTGCGATTCCATCTCCTCCAGTCGCTTCTTCTCCTCCCAGGTCCGCTGGTTATATGACTTCCAGGACCTCTTCTTCTTGGAGGGTAGCTGGCGGTGCCTCTTTCTGCCCAGCTCCCTCCAAGGCCCCTCCGGCTCATGGCGGTCGCCCATGACCAGCTGACAATGGTGTTCCCTGTTGTCCGTAATAACAGATTGTACCATGAGGGCTTCGTAAGGGGTGCCCAATGGTTCTTCTGGACCCAGCTCCTGGAGATCCCAAGCCGAGTCTACACAATGGGCTGCTGCTGGTGGGCGGTACCCAGGTTGAGACCAATTTGACCTGGTGTTGTCGTTCATGGGGCAATTCTGCTTGAAGTGACCCAACTGTTTGCACCGGAAGCAGCGTTGTTCGTTGTCCTCCTGGCGTGGGTAGCGAGGGCTAGATGTCATCGGTCTGTTAGGCGGTTGGTATCTAGCGGCTGGTGGGTGTGAGGGCGCCGTTGGTTGTGGAGGTTGTACCCGTGGTGTGACCTGGTTTGTCTTGCGAGTATCCGCATATTCATCCGCCAACTTCGCGGCCTCTGGTAGAGTCATGGGCCTGCGATCTCTCACCCAATCTTTGACATCCGTCTGGATGTGATTGTAAAATTGCTCCAGGAGCATTAGTTGCAAAATGTCCTCTGCGGTGGTGGCCTGGCTGCTGTTAACCCAGTTAGAGGCCGACAGGGACAGCTGGCATGCCCATTCTGCGTAAGAGTCTTTCGTGGTTTTGCGTGAGTCCCTGAACTTCTGTCGGTGGGACTCTGGGGTTACTGCATAACGAGCCAGGAGCGCTTCTTTAACCCGGGCGTAGCTATGGATATCCTGATCTGGCACGGTCCGGAAAGCATCAGAAGCTTTGCCTGACAGTTTGCCTGACAATATTGCAACCCACTCCCTTCTAGCAATTCGGTGCAGGTTACATTGTCGCTCAAAGTCTGCCAGGTAGTTATCAATTTCACAGTCCTTTTCATCAAAAGCTTTAAAAGCGCTAAACGGAATCTTCCTTGCGTCTGCTGTGCTGTACTCACTGTTCGTAGAAGGTGCGGCTGCTTGTTGGACTGCTGCCAGTTTTAACTGTAGCTCTGCGTCCCTTATTTGTTTATCCTTCTGTAGTTCTGCGTCCCTTATTTCTTTAGCCTTCTGTAGCTCTGCGTCCCTTATTTGTTTAGCCTCCTGTAGTTCTGCGTCCCTTATTTGTTTATCCTTCTGTAGTTCTGCGTCCCTTATTTGTTTAGCCTCCTCCGCTAACAGGTCCATCACTTTCAGAATCACATCCGGCGTTGGGTTCGGGCCGAACCACGCTAGCTTCTCTCTCATTAGCTTGTTGGCTGGCGATTCCTCCTCCTGAATCACTGGTGTCTCCATCTCTTGTACTGCTGGCGTTGCTGCAATCCCGTCCTCCTGGTCTAGCTCCATTAATTCTGCTATGATGACCCGCTTGGTTTTGTTGCTAGCGATCCTTCCACGAACTTCCAGTAGTTCTTCCAGTGTCTGCTTGGAATCCGGGTGTGAAGGGGAATAGAAGGGAAAAATCCCGCTGCTACCAACCAATTGTGACGGTATCGGTATGATATCCCCGTCAACGTTCCCTTCTTCCCATAACGACAATCACCCCAATATTCCACGAGGAGGGATATCCCTGGAATCGCCCAGAAAGCCACACATGAGACAAGCTTACTGCTGGAACAAGACAGTTTATTGACACAAAAACTCAGCTTATATGTGGTTACAGCCTGTTAGGAACGCCCCCCTCACACAGTGGGGTTTCCCATACAGATTATAGGAGACAAGTCGGAGCCGACCATGCAGACACGTTTCTTTAGATAAAGACATCAGCGGAGTTAATTACTAGGTGTAACAGCCTGACCACAATGAAGCAGTCAGAATAATTAACATGAGCCCCTTATCTAATCATTGTAAACAGTAAGGCCGGTCTCCTTCCCACACACAATAAATCAATTACCATTTGAACTAGGGAGCTGGCTGAGGAAGGGTCATTAACATGTCAATAGCTTGTGACACATGAACCAAGCAGGGAGATTTACACTGACATCCTTCACACAGCTGTTGAATACCGTTGCCCTGGTTTTGTTGCGGTGAGCTATCGCGTGGGGAGTTAGATGCCGATCTTCTTCGTGCAGCTGTCGTTGTCGGTGGGGTCTCTATTATTTTAAAGTCAATCAGTGCTTGGTGAAGCTGTTCTGGGGTCCTGCACACAATTTTCGTGCCTTGATAAGTAAAGCGCAGGGAGAAGGGGAAGCCCCATTGGTACCTAATGTGGCGTTGCTGCAATTCCTGTAATAGGGGTCTCATTGCTCTTCTCTTATTGATTGTGAGTTGCGATATGTCCGCAAAGATTTGGTAGTCGTGTCCCTGAAAAGAGAGCTTGTTTTTCTCCCTGGTGTTCTGAAGGATTAGCTCTTTAGTCTTATAGAAGTGAAATTTAGCTATGATGTCCCTCGGGGGACCATCAGCTTTCCTCTGAGTTAAAGCGCGGTGGACTCTGTCCATTTCCAGCCTGTCAGCTGGTATCCCAGGCAATATTTCCTGGCACAGCGCTAACATTGTGCCATTCAGATCAATGATGGATTCAGGTATACCTCTAAATCTTAAATTAGACCTCCTGGCGCGGTTCTCAAATTCCTCCAACTTACTCTGCAGTGTTAAGTTCTCCTCCTTAAGATTTTCAATTTCAGATATGCAGTCCTGAGTAAAAATTTCTATTTCGTCCACTTTAGACTCAAGAGCATCCGTGCGATTACCAAGCTCTCTGATTTCTTTAGTGAGCTTAGTTGTAATCTGATCTGAGGTATTCTGCAGTGCCTTGTGAAGCATTTTCTCAAATTGTCTCATTATGCTGTTAGGGACCGCTGTCCCTTGAGTTATTTGTGAGGTACCATCCTGCGCTACATCCTCCTCCTCACTGTCTGTGGCGGTGCTCCTCAGGGAAGCCATCTGTTTAGATGCTTTAGCTGAGGTGGATTTAGATTTTCCTGAGGTGAGGGCATCTGAGGAGACTGGGGCCTTTTTCAGAGCAGTGCTCTTAGGATGCTGAGCGCCGCTGCTGCTATGTGCTTTCCCTCTGCCTTTTGTGCCGTTTAACACCATTTTGGTGTCAAAATGTTCTCTCACCCTTCAGTTAGCCTTTCCTGCGGTTTTCCCGGCTCTCACCCGCTCCGTTCCTCCGTTATTTGCGGGTCTTTTCCAGTCACGGTGCGGAGCTCTAGTCAGGCATGACCGACCCACTAGGCTCCGCCCACCTCCTTCCGGTCATTTACATATTCAACGCGTAAATCAACGGAAGCGCCCCTAGCGGCCAGCATAAATATGCACCCAAGATACGACGGCGTAGGAGACTTGCGTCGGTCGGATGGAGCCAGAATTCAGGCGTATCTAGTTTTAAGAATACGGCGCATAGATACGACGGCGCAATACTATAACTTACACGGCGTATGAGAAGATACGTCGGCGTAAGTCGTTCCTGAATCCGGCCCATAGTGTATTCTTTTTTTTTATTATTTGCATTTGAAAAACTGCTGGGCAAATACTGCGTGACATAACAAATTTTAACACCCACCATTTTATTCCTTACATCCTATTTTGTGTGTTGTTTTTTTTTGGAAACTATGACCCGGTTGGCACCCCTCCCATGTATGGTGAACATGGTTTCTTCTTGAGACTTTTCAGACAATACTGTACTATCAAATACTACCTGTGGTAATGATTCTTCTTGCCCGCAGCAGACTAAAGACATACCACTCCCAGATTCTTTCTCTCGGATAAACACTAAGGCCCCTTTCACACTGGGGTGGGAGGCGCGGTGGCGGTATAGCGCCGCTAAAAATAGCGGCGCTATACCGTCGGATTTGCTGCGGGATTCGGCTGCTAGCGGTGCGGTATTAACCCCCGCTAGCGTCCGATAAAGGGTTAATACCGCCCGCAATGTGCCTCTGCAAAGGCGCATTGCGGGCGGTATTGCCGCAGTTTCCCATTGTTTTAAATGGGAAAGAGCGGTGAAGGAGCGATATACACGCCGCTCCTCTCACCACTCCAAAGATGCTGCTGGCAGTGCATCGCCCATTTTTATATACAGTGTATAGATATCTATCTATCTATCTATCTATCTATCTATCTATCTATGTGGCCAGGGTCGGCTATTATACTTATAATTTAGAGACATTTTCTGTGTTGTTAATGCGGGGTCGGCTCCCTCTAGTGTTTGCTGTACTCTATTATCCGGATTCAGGTAGAGCGGCGTATTTTTGAGCCGGCGTAGCGCAGCTCATATGCGCTACGCTGACGTAACAGAGAGGCAAGACCAGTATACACAAAGCACTTGGGGCCAGATTCACAAAGGAGATACGACGGAGTATCTCAGATACGACGGAGTATCTCAGATACGACGGAGTATCTCAGATACGACGGAGTATCTCAGATACGACGGAGTATCTCAGATACTCCGTCGTATCTCTCAGAGTATCTATGCGACTGATTCATAGAATCAGTTACGCATAGATAGCCCTAAGATCCGACAGGTGTAATTGTTTTACACTGTCGGATCTTAGGATACAGTACCGCGGCCGCCGCTGGGGGGAGTTTGCGTCGTAAACCAGCGTCGGGTATGCAAATTAGGAGTTACGGCGATCCACAACGGTTTTTCGCGTTCGCTACGTCGCTGCTAGTCTAGTTTCCCGTCGCAAATTTAGTCATCGTTTTGGGTGCCCTAATTTTACACAGCACACGTATGTGCTGTATAAAGTATGGCCGTCGTTCCCGCGTCGAAATTTAAAAATGCACGTCGTTTGCGTAAGACGTCCGGGAATACGAAAGTAGGCTACGCACGTCGCCGTTCGAAAAAATGACGTCAGTTCGCGCAAAGCACGTCGGGAATTTCAGAACGGGAGCGCGCCTAATTTAAATGGCACACGCCCCTTTAAATTACGCGGGCTTACACCGGAGGCCGCCAGCGTAGGTTTTCATTGCAAGTGCTTTGTGAATCAGGCACTTGCGATGAAAACTTGCGGCACGATACGTTACGCCGCCGCACTTCTACGTGAATCTGGCCCAGAGTTCTGGCTGGAGTCTTCTTATCATCTGCGCCGTTATCTAATCCATCTGAGTTCCAGATTGGTGAGCGGGACTAGCCCATGTTATAGTTGAGGACACTGCTGTTAAACATCATCCACACAGTTTAGCTGGTGGTACTTGTAGTCCCACAGAAGTTAAATCCTATTCTATAACGGACACAGAAAGAAGATGCCTATGCTTAGTACACATTACTGATTTCAGTAGCCACATCAGATGACATCTTTAGGATCATAAAATAAGGAAGTTATAATACTACCAGGATGAGTAACAGCTTTGCTAACTTTGCTACACCTTGCCATTTTGGATTACTTTATTTACAACATAAAGAGGCTAGCTGAAGATATCTGGATTGCAAGGAATACCCTTTTTTTTACCTTCCTTATCATCTTCTTCCCTCATCTGTTCTAACTGCATTGAACTGCTAAAGGGAGCCATCCTATTGAATATAACATTGTTTATACCGTTTCTCCACATAGTGCATGATTTGCTGGCCTGTGAGTTGAATACTGTATACAGGAGTGTTTCCATTACTGACAAAGTTGATATAAATATATGTATCTTGTGTTTTGATAATACAGTAAACATATTTAAATTGTTTCCTTTGTAGCACCCTCTACCATAGGTAGGTGCTAAAGGTAAGGTGTTTTTGGTGATAGCTGCCAGGCAGGTAAATTTAGGCAGGCCTACGCTGCATGCTAGGCCTGCTTGTTTTGATCTGGGGAGCAGGGAGTGGTCAGTGTAGCAGTGGGTGTGACCACCTGTCTTTCAGTTCTTGGGTGCCTCCCCTGCTTCCTGGGAGAATGTTCTTGAAGAGGGGCAGGGCTGGGAATTGGAGTGACAGGGAGTTCATGTGAGGAGCCCTGACCAATCCCCAACTATTGGCAGGAGGTAGGCCTCCTACATAAACTCAGGTCCAGCCCACTGGAGGGGAGTTGTTGGCTGGGTGAAGTGAAGAATGGAGTGTTATGCTGCAGAAGGAGGCCCACCCCCATTTGGCTGGTCAGTGCAGGCCTCAGCGGAGGAGCTTGGTAACTGGAAGGGAGCCACTCCTTACACGGTCTTGGAGTGGTGTCCTGGAACAGAGGAGCTGGAGAAGCAGTCGGTACTCACGGCCCGGGAAACTTCTTCATCAAGGACTCAGGGTAGCAGAAGTTTGGTGAGTGAGGCACAGTGGATATCTGGAAGAGGCATGCCAGGTGAGCTGGGTGCAAGGCCAGAGGAGAGACTGTGGGGTTTGTGTCAAATCGCTGTGGCCCGAGGGCACAGGGTTTTCAAGACAGACTAGCTGGGATCAGTAGTCCACCAACTCTTTAGTGCTGCTAAGTCACTAGGCCATCAAGAAGGGGTACTGCAGGCCCCTGGCCTATCAAAATTCAGCAAGTCTAGCAACAGCCAGGGCTTATTCAGAGTAGTCCCTGGTGCAGTTCAGGATGATGGGGCGGCGGAAAGAATAACGCTGTGACAGTGAAGTTTGTGCAGGAGGAGAAGAGTCCTGGGAGTAACAGTCTGCAGGAGTTGTGCAGAGGAGGAATGTAAAGTCAAGACTGTCAAGGTTAGAGTCCATCATTTTATTGCTCAAAAGCTATATCCAGTATATGCAAAGTGCAGCTGCTGTAGAAAATTCTTCAAGTAACTATGGCAAATGTAACCTGTTTTATGGGCATCCCATACCCTTTCCCCAACCAAGTTATATCCCCAAATAAACAAAAGAAAAAAAAACAACGCAAATGACTGTTCAATGTTTACCGGAGAGTGACGTATGGAAGTCTGGCAGCAGGGTGAATATATGTGGATGATAGAAACTAGTAGCAACCATCCGCTACACCTTAATATCGTGTGAGTCTCTCTATTTACTACCACAGCTGGTGACATGATGGAACCCAGGGTGTCAGAGGTAATGGAGGATTTGCAGAGTCGAGGTAATCAGTGGGGTACAGAGTAGCCCTTACGGGGGTACCGCTACATAGAGATAGATAGATAGATAGATAGATAGATAGATAGATAGATAAATCTATCTATCTATCTATCTATCTATCTAGTGGCAGCCCGTACATAGTGGGGTGCCCAGGCGCCGCCCCCCCCCCTCCTGTAGTCATAAGAAAAGAAAAAAAAAAAACGGGCCCTTTAAGACATTAAGAATGTCGTTCTGCAGCGCCGCCCCCTCTGGCTCTCGCAAATAACATACATTCATGCATTGCATGAATGTATGTTAATGTGGCCAGCTGCCGCTGGTCTATTCAGATGCCCGGACATAGGGCGCCAGCTACCTGAATAACGGCAGCTGTTTGGCTGTTCGGAAGTGCCTATCAGAGCCAGCGGCTCTGATAGGCTTTCCGAGTACAGCCCATCGGCTCCCGGATGTCTTATCCTCGGAACATACGGGGGCTGCGTCCCTTGGATAAGACTGACAGCCGTCTCAGCCAATCAGGTTCACTGATTCTGGTTATCGGTAACCTGATTGGCTGAAGCGTCGGGAGAGGACATCGAGGGACGTGGAAGCAAAAAGGTAAGTGCATTTTAAAGGGCACAGTGGCATCAATGGGTACAGTTGTGACAAAGGGCACAGTGGCGACAAAGGACACTGTGGCATCAATTAAAGGGCACAGTGACATGCACAGTGGCAACAATGGGCACAGTGGTGACAAAGGGCACAGTGGTGACAATGGGCACAGTGGCAACAATTAAAGGGCACAGTGACATGCACAGTGGCAACAATGGGCACAGTGGCGACAATTAAAGGGCACAGTGGTGACAATTGGAACAGTGGCGACAATTGAGGGGCACAGTGGCTGCGTTTGATGGCATGGTACAGTGGTGACAATTGATGGCACAGTGACTGCATTTGATGGCATGGCACAGTGGTGACAATTGATGGCACAGTGGCTGCGTTTGATGGCATGGCACAGTGGTGACAATTGATGGCACAGTGACTGTGTTTGATGGCATGGCACAGCAGTGACAATTGATGGCACAGTGGCTGCGTTTGATGGCATGGCACAGTGGTGACAATTGATGGCACAGTGGCTGCGTTTGATTGCATGGCACAGTGGTGACAATTGATGTCACAGTGGCTGCGTTTAATGGCATGGCACAGTGGCTGCGTTTGATGGCATGGCACAGTGGTGACAATTGATGGCACAGTGGCTGCGTTCGATGGCATTGCACAGTGGTGACAATTGATGGCACAGTGGCTGCGTTTGATGGCATGGCACAGTGGTGACAAACTGAAAATTGATGGCACAGTGGCTGCATTTTTTTTTGTTTGCGCTCCCCCCCCCCCCCAAAAAAAAATTTGAGCACCGGCCGCCACTGCATCTATCTATCTATCTATCTATCTATCTATCTATCTATCTATCTATCTATCTATCTATCTATCTATCTATCTATCTATCTATCTATCTATCTATCTATAAATATAAATCAAGCCAGAGTCTGATATCCAAGTTGAGTATATTACGTTTTCTGATCTGTTTTTAAAATGTATTTCATACCTTGAACTATGCAAACCATTTTAATACAGTTTTTTCCATATTCAAGTACTCATGGGAAAGAATAATATTATTTTTTTATTTAACAAGCGAACAGTGACATACATATGCATGATATGCCATGGCTATAAAAATATATAGCAACAACAGAAATGGAAAAGTTACATAATTTCATGCAGTATAACCTGTAGAGATTTGATTTGTCCTAATATCATAGCATGCAAAATATGCTGATATGACCTGTTAATCAGGGGTCAAGTCCTGGGGAAAAATGTGTGGGAACTCCCACCCAAGATCCACTCCTCCACCAAAAAAAAAAAAAAAAGATACGCTTATATGCATAATTACTAAACCGCGTGTTTTTTAAAGCAAGTTCTTTCTAAATTCCGCGATAACTCGCGGCAGACCTCCGGAATGTCTCCTAGGAACAATGACAAAAGCTCCCAGGAGACATTGCGGCATCGAGGAAGTGACAGAATACCCGCACACTACCGATTAATCCATATACAGGAAGCGGCCAGTAACATAAAGGATTACTAAGGTTCGCCTGCCCCTGACAGTGACTCGAGCTGGGCATCGCCACTTATGTGAAGGATTGGCTCGGGCGGCTCGGCTGCTCTCGGCTGCTCTAGTCCTGCAAAGGGAACTGCGTTCCTGCTGTGAAAAAAGTGCAGGAACTCCGTTCCCACGCGTTCCCGCAGGACTAGAGCCCTGCTGTTAATGCTGCACACATAAAGCAGCTTTATGCTTCCAATATACAGTACTGTATGTGTATATCGTTTTCAGGCATGGTATAGGCAATGGGGTCAGGGTCACATGAGTGGTCCACAGTGGTATGTAAGGATTGTGTCGCGTGAGTGGTCCAATGTGGTATGTAAGGAATGCCCAATACCCCACACTTGGCATATTTGAAAGGGCATTTCTATTGTTGAATTTTAATTAATGTATTGTCTGATACTTTACAATTATTTTCACCTTGGGTATCCACATAGTGTGGGGGCCCTAAGTGTCCTAAAAGCTTATTTGTTGTTTTCATAAAGTAAATACAGTAAAACCTTGGATTGCGAGCATAATGCGTTCCAGAAACATGCTTGTAATCTAAAGCACTTGTATATCAAAGCAAATTTCCCCATAAGAAATAATGGAAATTCAAATGATTTGTTCCACAACCATTTACTCATAAGTCCTTCAGTTTGTCATCCAAATAAAAAGATTATAACAACGTGACAAGATTGTCTAACCATAAATGTCCATCCACAAAAGGAAGCCTCCACAAGGAGATTAGAAGCAAAATCCAGCAGAAGCTACAGAGTATAAAAGAGAAGAGAGGCATCGCTAAGTGTAGCAATAAGTTGCTAAATGTTGTACCTTCATTAAATGTAACCATATTGCTACACTTAGAGGCGCCTCTCTTCTCTTCTATACTCAGTTGTGACATGACACTACTTGTATATCAAGACATCGCTTGTATATCAAGTCAAAATTAATTAAAACATTTTGCTTGTCTTGCAAAACGCTCTCAAACCAAGTTACTCTCAAACCAAGGTTTTACTGTAATTTCAATTAGGCAGTAGAGGTAGTTAAGCTTTCTGGACTGGTTTAGGGTAGATTACACTAATAAGGAAATCAGTGATTATAGTAGGGAGGTAAGACAGTGGAATGTAGAGCAGTTTGGCATCCCAGCCTGCAGAATAGCGTGTCTTGGGGTATTCAGCTGTCAGGGCTTGCTCCATGCAATCGGATACCAGGGACAACTTTGTGTTGCAGGTTGCCAAATTTTGATCAGCAATTGAGCAATCTAAACGTAAAGAAAAAAAAAAGTTAAAATACATTTCCACAGGGTAAAGCTGACAGAAACATCCTTAAATTATCAATGTAAGCGTCTAGTTTCTAATTAGATCCCCTTAAGGAAGTCACGTGACTGCTGACAAAACACGCCGGTCCAGAAGTGACGTTGTCCAGGAAGCCTGAGAGGTGATAGTGACTTGTAAGGCTGAAAAAAACCATAAGTGGTCAGTGTGCCTATACATATCGTTGTGCACAGAATTTGGTGCACTTTTAAATGGGAGTCAATTTCTTGGCTTTTAATAAACATGGAGAGTTTTATATTTGAAACACAATGATGATCTTTCTTGGTTTTCATGGAGAGGTGTTATGAAGTGGTGTATTTCATCTGGGTGGCCTACTGGACAAAATTTGGAGGATTGTTAATAAAAAAATTTGGAGAATACTTACCGTATTATTAAGCATATAACACGCATAGGTGTATAACACGCACCTTCATTTTAAGAGGGAAGTTTCAGGAAAAAAAACTTACATTTGAAATAAAGAACTTTGAAGCAAAATAAGTGTAGCACTACCCCCGAAGGAGCCGTCTAGGGTACTGGATGAGAGCTGTAATAAAGTCAATGTCAATGTCATGTCTTTTCTGTGCTTTTATTACCAAGCCGGGTAAAAACGGTAAATAGTGGAAAGGTGAAGGGATAGAAGAATCGAGAAATGGCGGATTCAGGGTCAACTGGCGTGGAAACAGTCCTGCTCCCAATGGTAAATCTCTTTGCCACTCTAGCCAGAATGGGTACAGTGCACCTGGATAGGCCTCTCTCACCGGCCCAACAGCCAGAGTGCTACTCAGAACTTTAGGTTAAAGTCTCTGTCACAGACCCTCCTAAAGGTGAAGATAACTTCGGTCCAAAATCCCTCTCAACTTGATTCAGCACCCGGATCTCCTTCAAATAGCTTCAATTGCAGCAATAACTGACAGACCACCACCATCCAGCCTCTCAGGTACGAAGTGTCCTTCGATGAGCGGATAGGCCTCTCCTGGACACCAGCCTCGTGCTCGGTGTCCCTCAGACAGGTTCCCCATCGACCGGCTTCCTCTACTTTGGACGGACAGCACAGGACCACTTGTAGGTTCGTAGACTCAGTCTGCTTACTGAGCCTACTAGGTAGATTAATGCTCCAGACCAATGAGGTTCCGAAGCCAGGAAAACAGCAACACACACATACCCCGGGCCAGGAGGGCCACACAAGGGGTGGTGGGACGACTGCCCAGGTGTAATGCGTGGGGCGACGACGACCCGCACCAATGGCGTTTGCCCCCTAAATACCCCTCCCCAGCATGCACAGCGAGGTGATCAACCCTCCTGATTGGCTGCCGAGGAGAAGTATCCACACGACCCTGAATTTACTGCTGCCCCCTACTGTCTGGGGGTGACTGAAGTCCCCAGACAGGAGGATAGGCACACAGCACAGCCAGGGCTGGAACAGAGGCCTTAAATGTAACCAAATTAACCTGGTCAGAGTTAATTAACTCTCTGACCCCCCCTTTTAGATTTACAATAGCACCTGCCATAAAAGTAGCCAGGCGCTACATAAGGGTCAGTGCCCATCAATGCAGCCTGATCAATGCCCATCTGCAGCCTCAAAATTGCCCATCAATGCAGCTTGATCAATGCCCATCCGTAGCCTCACAATTGCCCATCAATGCAGCTTGATCAATGCCCATCTGCAGTCTCACCATTGCCCATCAGTGCAGCTCAATCAATGCCCATCTGTAGCCTCACAATTGCCCATCAATGCAGCTTGATTAATGCCCATATGCAGCCTCCCCATTGCCATGAATGCAGCCTGATCTATCTCAGGAAGAGGGGCGGGATGAGTGCCGTCAGATTACATACAGTGAGAATCTCCTGTTTACTTGGCGGCCTCTTTAATACAAAGTCCCGCCTCCTCGACCGGCTTCTTTGATAGACAGAACATTGGTCCAATGCCGGCCCAGGAGACGGGACTTCCTATTACAGAGGCCGCTGAGTAAACAGATTCTCGCTGTATTAATCTGACAGTGCTCATCCCGCTCCCCTCCCCGTTCTCTCAGAGGCAGTCCAAATTGCAGTTAACACGCACACACTATTTGCAACCGATTTTCAGGGTGAAAAAGTGAGTGTTATACGCCAATAAATACAGTACTTGGAGAAGAGTAAAGCCCCCTGGTGGTAAAAGTGCACATAGACCTTTTAGTGGTGTGACTGGTGGCTGTCAACACATGGTGGTTTAGATTATAACATTAGATAGAGTAGGGAAGGATTAAAGGCCACGGCAGGTTATTATTATTATTTTACGCTGTTTCTGTACTAATGAGGACATTTTGCTTCTTTCCCTGTCCCAGAGACCCAACAGGAAGTAAAAGAAAATCTCTCCAAAAGGAATTCCCATTGGAAGATATTCCCTTATGTCTTGTTCGAGGACAACATTTCCTCTCATTTTCTTTCTGTGACAGTGATTACCAGCAAAAAATAGAAGAGTGAATCTCACAGATGGGGACATTAACAGGAATAAAGACTTTACAGAACTACAAACCCTTCCCACTCGTTCCTAGTGATACATTTTAATGACTAAAACAAGTGGAAACTGTAATTTTACAAAGCGTGGCCAAGTAATGCCATCTGTGGCAGTTTATGGCTTCAGTATAAATCTAAATCTACCTACATATCCAATCTTTAAGGAGCAGATGATGATATATTAGTGGGGTTGGATGTAATAATGGTCCTAGCAGTTTTTTAGTTAATCTCTAGGGAAAAACTTTTTTTTTCTTAAGTTTTATTAGAACGTCTGCCAAGTTTTAATGCTGTTTCCATTTGGGTAGAGTCATACCTCTATTTGTACTGGTGTTCATTGTCAAGAAAAGAAAGTGAATTGGAATCCAAAATGTTAGATTAGCCTCCGGAACAAAAGGTGAGGGAAAACCTTCCAATAGGGTGGGACTTATCTGTTTCAAGGACAACTGTCTAAGAAACGTATTCTTCTTACTTACTTAGGAGACGTTCATTAATGTCCTGTTGCCTTTCTAGAACAGGAAGTACACAGACAGCAAAAAAAAAAAAACCTGACAGGGGTTTTTACCCTACCCTGCTTAATCCAAAGTAAAAGAAAGGTTAGGACAATGCCTACAGTACGCTTTAAAAAGATTTTAAAGGCAAGTTTTCTTTTTGTTTAAAAATAACAAACATGTTATATTTAACTGCTCTGTGCAGTGGTTTTGCACAGAGAAGTCCCATCCTACTCTTCTCGGGTCCCCTGCCGGAATGTCTGGCCCCTCCCTCCTGCCATATAAGGAAGGAGTTGAGTTTTGTGATGTTACATCGAAGTCGTGCCGCTAGAGGTGGTGAGCCAGAGGACATTGTTTGAAAAGCGTGTATTATTCATTTTCTTGTAAAAGGAATTTTAAGCAGGGTTTTAAATAAAGAGTTGTTACAGAGTACACTATATCTGTCCTTTCTGCCTTGTTTCATATTATCCTTGGGAAGCTGTGAGGACAGAAGTTTCTGTTCTACTGAGGAGGAGAGGAGAGACTTGTCTAGGGCTTAAAGAGAGAAGCTTTGTTTTATTAGTATTGTGTATTTTATTTACTCAGTTTGGAGGCCACTGCTCTAAACCTGTATATAAAGTGACCCACCTCTACGCTTTATACATTGTATTACAGGAAAAGTGTAATTTCCAAAGAAAAAAAATGCCATTTAAATTGCTGGTAAATAACGTTTCCCTGCTAGCTTGGTTTTCTTTGTTAAAAAAAAATGGCACGGGACCTCCCAAAATTCATACTAGACTGTTGGGTCTGGTGTGTATTAAAGGGGACCTTTGGGGGGTCCCCATGCTGGCAAGGAACTGTATCTATCAATTGTTTTTTTTTTCCTCCAAAATGCTGTTTTTGCTGTAATATATGCTACAGCAAAAATTACAAAAAAATTGTGAGGTCCCCCCAAAAATGTACACCAGAACCCTTATTCTTAATGATAGTCCGTTATGGATTTTAAGGAGTATCCCCCCCCCCCCCTCAAAACCAAACCAAAACCTCAAAGAAGCATGCAGCCTGGCTGGCCAGGAGAAGAGGTATGGCCATGCACTCATCCCTTTCTGAACCATACCAGGCCACGTGCCCTTAACATGGGGTGGGTACCTCGCCAGGGTGGACCCCCCCACGGCAAAGCACCTTGTCCTCAGACTGATTATTCCTAATAACTAGCCCAGAACAAATATACAGATAATGACTTCTGACTTTTCTTCTTTCTCCAGTGTATATACTGTACTGTATAGCTGGTGGCATTTCACATACTAAATCCTATCCAGGGGTAACTAGTCGATGTGTGCTGCTCCGTGTCATTGTACAATAGCAGCTTAGTTGGCCTTTGCAATAAATAACGTTTGGGTTTACACAGTGGTAATTCAAACATATTGCCAATTATCTGACTGCGCAATGCAGATATGCTGTGTTTGTGCTATTTGTGCAACCCGTAATATTGGAGGTCTGTGTCCTACCAAGCTGTTATGGTATGAGAGGGCACCTACAGGACCCATAGGAAAGAAAATTGTGCCTGACTACAAAAGTCAGGCAACCAGCAGTTTTAGAAAGAGGGCAGCAATGGCAACCAGGTTAAAGCTTTACTTTAAAAATGAAGCTGTGGAAGATAGGGAGTCTGCCATGTTATTTCATAGAAGGGTCCAAAATCAGATAGCTACAGTAATTTATTGATACACTCACATTTTTCCAAATATTGCTGTCCATAACTCCTTTGGATTTCTTCTGGAAGTCGCGTCCACATTTTTTTCGCACACTCTCTCTGTAGCTTTGCATCTGTCACTTGTGTACTGAAGAATCCTGGCTCTATAATGCAGACCTTCACCCCAAAAGGGGCCATCTCATGGCTACAAATGAAAAATACCCTTATAGGTATACCCAAATAGGTCTATTTGTTCAAAGTGAAACTCAAACAAAATCCTTTTTTTACTTTGTTAAACTGGTTATGCTTAAAATAGTTAAGCAAAATAAAAAAGCCAACACACACAACCCCAAAAAAAACATGCATCTCTATCTCTACAATACATTCACCTTTTCCTAGTTTTGTTTACAAAAATCAATCTGTCAGAAATTCAGGGAACTTCTAGATTCCCCTGCCTTTAAAATCCTAAACAATAGTATCAGCCCTGTTTATTTCCCTGTTCCATACTACAGAACACCTCCCCCTATGTTATATACAGTACATAGTAAAAGTATTCATACCCCTTGCAATTTCCCACATTATGTCATGTTACAGCCTAAAACGTAAATGTATTTTATTGGGATTTTATGTGATAGATCAACACAAAGTGGCACATAATTGTGTAGTGGCAGGATCACAATACTTTGTAAAATCACCTTTCTCTGCAAATATTTTTGGGGATGTCTTTACCAGCTTTCCACATCTAGAGATTTACATTTTTGCCCATTCTTCCTTGCAAAATAGCTCAAGCTCTGTCAGATTGGATGGAGAGCATCTGTGTGCAGCAATTTTCAAGTCTTGCCACAGATTCTCAATTGGATTTATGTCTGGACTTTGGCTGGGCCATTCTAACACATGAATATGTTTTGATATAAACCATTCCATTGTAGCTCTGGCTGTATGTTTAGGGTCGTTGTCCTGCTGGAAGGTGAACCTACGCCCCAATCTCAAGTCTTTTGCAGACTCTAACAGGTTTTCTTCTAAGATTGCCCTGTATTTGGCTCTATCCATCTGCCCATCAACTCTGACCAGCTTCCCTGTCCCTGCTGAAGAAAAGCATTCCCACAACATGATGCTGCCACCACCATGTTTCATGGCGGGGATGGGGTGTTCAGGGTTATGTGCATTGTTAGTTTTCCACCACACATAGCTTTTGTTTTTAGGCCAAAAAGTTAAATGTTGGTTTCATCTGACCAGAGCACCTTTTCCCACATGTTTGCTGTGTCCCCCACATGGCTTCTTGCAAACTGCAGATGGGACTTCTTATGGCTTTCTTTGAACAATGGCCAGATTTGTTGAGTACACGACTAATCTTTGTTCTGTGGGCAGATTCTCCCGCCTGAGCTGTGGCTCTCTGCAGCTCCTCCAGAGTTACAATGGAGCCTGTCAGTTTAGATGGACAGCCATGTCTTGGTAGGTTTGCAGTTGTGCCATACATTTTCGGATGATGTATTGAACAGTGCTCTGTGAGATGTTCAAAGCTTGAAATATTTTTTATACCCTAACCCTACTTTAAACTTCTCCACAACTTTATCCCTGACCTGTCTGGGGTTTTACTTGGCCTTCAGGATGCTGTTTGTGCACAAAGAATCTCTAACAAACCTCTGAGTGCTTCACAGAACAGCCTTTGATTAAATTACACAGAGGTGTGTAATTCTGGGATCCCTCTGCGGCTCTCTCGGCTCCTCCCCACATCAGCTAACCCCCTTCATGGGAAGCACTCTCCCAAGGGGGTTAGCTTGCGGGCGCGCTCCTGTGATACAGCCGGCGGCCATAGCCGCCCCCTGGCGCGCCTCGTCATTGCATGTGATTGACAGCAGCGCGAGCCAATGGCTGTGCTGCTATCAATCTAGCTAATCTAGCCAATTGATGGCCAGACTCTGAAATAGAGGACCCCGGGGGACCCGCACAACAGATTCAGGGCTTAGGTAAGTAAAACGGAGGGGGGGGGGCTGGGGGGGATCATCATTGCCAGGTTTTTTTGCACCTATTTCCTGGATGTAGTGAATGCTTATTTCCCAGCATTCACCGCTCAATCCCGTGCATGCTCAGTGTTGACGGTGCGCAGCCAGATTTCTCTGGGTGGCGTTACGCACTGAATTTTGGAAAGCATGACGCTTAGCTCCCAATAGACAGTGCAGCGTCGGGGAATACAGGATACACGTCTACTCCTGTGGGAGCGATAGACCGGATGTAACACTTAAAACATAAATAAGGTATTTAACCACTTAAGCCCCAGACCATTTTTCTGTTAAAAGACCGGGACACTTTTTGCGATTCGGCACTGCGTCGCTTTGACTGACAATTGCGCGGTCGTGCGACGTGGCTCCCAAACAAAATTGATGTCCTTTTTTCCCCACAAATAAGCTTTCTTTTGGTGGTATTTGATCACCTCTGTGGTTTGAATTTTTTGCACTCTAAACAAAAATAGAGCGACAATTTTGAAAAAAATATTTTTTACTTTTTGCTTTAATAATAAAAAAACATTAATTAAAAAAGACTGGGGAAATGCTTGTTTACATAAGCATTTCCCCCTTCTTCCTCACCTTGACACGATCGCGGGTATGCCTGCGGACATCGTGTCCACGGGACCCGCTGTCGGAATCACAGAGTTTGCGGTGCGCGCGTCCACAATCCCGCTTCTTAAAGGGGAAGTATATATACGTCCTTGTGCCTGCCCGTGCCATTCTGCAGACGTATATCTGCGTGCGACGGTCGGCATGTGGTTAAATAGCAAAAAAAATTATTGGAGTGACAATGGAATATCTATGCCATTTACTGAATGCGATAAGATATAGTTGTAAATTTGGGTGGAACTCTGCTTTAATAGCCAATAAACATTGAAAGTTGTGGTTTCTGTTGACTAGTGTGATCACTTCAGGTAGGTTGATAGCTATGGTGTCTTTCCAGTTACGAAATATGAGGGTGCGGGTTGCCAAAAGTATATGGGTGATGACTGATCTATCTTCTGGAGTAAATTTCTCTATGCCGATATGTTATATTGCTAATGCAGGGTTAGGCAGGGCCATCTTATCCAGTGGGCACACCTGGGCACAGCCCAGGGGCCCCAGGTGCCCTATCAGGACAGGCAGGGCCGATCCTAGGCGGGTTTACCATGCCCGACGCTGTAAGCTGCCACAGAGAAGGGGCACCAAGCCGCCGAAGCTGTGGCATGCCACTTGACTGCACTGGTTGCTAGAATTGGCGGCCGCCTGGTGCCTAGCAACCAGTGACATCAGTGGCCGCCCCAACATTCAGAGCGTGCCGTGGCTGCCCCAGCATTCAAAGTGTGCTGCCAATGTGGCTGGAAAACTAGATCTGCTTCACCCCCTTCCCCTGCCATCTTCTGACTCAGACAGCGTAGCACGCCGCAGGTCACCATCTTCATTGTTGGGGCACCAATGCATTTCTTTGCCCGGGGGCCCATGATGCTAAGAAGATGGCACTGGGGTTAGGGGGTGTTAGGATCTCTGTAATAGATGAGATTAATTTGAACGTTTTGTTCCATAGACTAGTTAAGCTCTGCATTTATGCTTTAGGTTGAAACATTTCAAGGGGTAGAATACTTTTTCAAGGCACTGTATATGAAAAGAGGTTTTCTG
This sequence comes from Rana temporaria, assembly GCF_905171775.1. Classification (NCBI taxonomy): domain Eukaryota; kingdom Metazoa; phylum Chordata; class Amphibia; order Anura; family Ranidae; genus Rana; species Rana temporaria. The sequence continues at coordinate 129,067,051 of NC_053490.1, read as the reverse complement.
TAGTCCTAACATTCTTCCTGTCTTATGGTAATACTGATACTTCTCTATAGATCCAGTGCAGTGAGTATGAGTTGTCACTCTAGGACAGGAAGTGTGTTGCTGATAGAATCACCAGATAAAAATAAACGGAAATGGCCGAAACTAAGCAGCCACCACATCTAAGGACTAGTAAGCTGCAATATAATGCATGTTCTTGTATATATTATATGCATTATCACACAAAGTCACAGTTTACAAATACTTTCCCTGCCCCCTAATAAAAACCATAATGCACACTACAGAACATAAGATTAGAAATCTAATACATAGGTCAGCATGGTGACTCAGTGGTTAACACTGTTGTCAGCTATCTGATGCCAAATGCTCAGTGTATGCTGGAAAGTGCTATGGAAGTAAAATAATAAATGGTAGTAATAGTTGCTTACCGAAGACTGTCTGAGAATGATTCGACTCCATACTTAGACATGCAGTATCCTCCACCACAGATAGTAAGTCTACCTGCAATACTGGCTACATTCACTATACGTCCTCGTGCTTTTCGGATCAGAGGAAGCATCTTAATAGTCACATCAACAACCCCTAGCAAGTTGACATTCAGGATCTTAAAGAAATCGTCCTTGGTCAGCCACTCATTTGGAGCAGTTGGAAGAGATATTCCTGCGTTATTCACCAACCCCCAGAGCCCTGTAGAATAAGACATGAACTTGGATGAACAATGTTTTAATTGATTACCTATCAAGTTTGTGCTCTGTTCATGTTGTTTTATTTTATTTTTTTTATTTTTACTGTAGTACCACGTCCTAAACAGGGGCTACTAATTAAATTAGGCCTGCTAGGTGGTAGTTAGCCCGAAATTATATAAAGTCTATTTGTACAGTTGGTTTTCCTCCTAAATCAGTGGAGCTTTGGTTTCTCTTTGCTGCCAGTAGGTGTCACAGGTGCCTGAGGCAATAGTATGAGATGCTACAGTAAGACTGAATTATAAATATATGTTTCCCCTAGCCAACCAGCAGGAGGTTTAGTGCCACGTGTGCATTCTGGGGCTAAATATTTAGGGAGGGCCATGTGACCTCTCTTTCCATTGGGCTGCAGCCTGGAGCAGGTGTGCGAGGAGAAAGTAAAAGACTAGACCAGGGACCTAGGAGGCCTATGCATTTGCTTGGAGCAGAGGCCTGAAAGCAGAAGAAGCCTGTCCATAGTGTACTGCTGCTTGAGACCCTGGACTCAGGGAGTCTTGCAGAGGACAGGGAAGGAGAAGTGGTGGTGTACTATACTGAAGTATATTGTTGAAGTCTGAGTCTGCAGGCCAGTGATGGGTGTTCTACATGCCCACTCTCCCTGGAGTTTGAGTGAAAGGTAATAAACTCCTTTTGTTTGCATCTAAACGTGACTGGCACCCATCTGTAGACATTTTCCATTACTGCCGGAGGGACTACATCCTGCGGTGAAATGTCAGCCCTTCCTGTCTCTAGGGGTACTCCAACTGCCTGTGGTGGTCAGGGGGGTGCTACATTACTAAACATCAGTTCCTGCAAATAAAAAGAGTAACCTGAAATGCAAGATATATGAAATACCTTTGCTAATTATTCTGCCCTCTATGTGAAAAATTGTTATATTTAAAGGTGAAGAGAGTAAGGCTCCTTTCACACCTGTCCATTTTTCAGGTGGACCTGATCAGACCACCCATTGTTCTCTATGGGACCGGTCCACTAAAAACAGATGGATTTGGATACGTTCGCCATTTTTCTGTTGGATCGATGACAACCGGATGGAAACGGACAGTTTACTTCCATCCGACTGCCCCATAGAGGAGAGCAGGCTTTGTCCACTCTGCATAGCGGATCGGATATGAGCAGGTGGATTTCCTTGGGCGGACCCCATCCAGTGTGAATGGAGCCATAGATGGATAAAATTTCGAACAAAAATTATTTTGAAAAATAAAATCTTAGGAAATCTGGTACGAAAATTCTCAGAACATTCAAATGTCATTCCAAAGATTTCCTTTGCTTTTAACCTTTGATTTTGGAATTAATAAGCTACTAAACTAAAACCACATACACTGTCAGAAATACGTTCATTCGAGAAAAAAAATTCTATCCTGTTCCTTCAAATTTTCTTGTCACTGCGGTTGAAAATTAGCATTGATTGGACCCACTAATGAGTAGAAAAATAATTAGAAGAACTTTCTTAGGTCATTCTTTTCTTAGGAATATTCGTTGGAAATTCTAACCATCTATGGCCAGCTTAAGTGTACAATTCCAGCAGCCTACATCACTATTACAGAGTCATTCCCTGCTTTCTTGCTTATTGTTCCACTGACACAGAGATGAAAGAATGATTGCCAACCATGTTTTCTAAAGATGTCCATTGCCTCCCTGTCATATTGATGCATAGGCTTCAATGCTTTCTAAGTCACTGATCTGGAACAAGTATAATGATAAGGTGTTCTGACCCATTTCTAATATTCACTTGTGGCATACTTGCTCCAGGGTGTGACTCAAAAAGTACCGTTGGCAGAAACAGCCAGGTACCAAGTAGGGTGGATATGACAGGCAGGTCCTGTACCTCTCTACTGACAGGGTCACTCTATGTGTGAGCGTTTGATTCCTGAAGTGTATTCCATGTAACAAAACCAACCTTTAACCTAACCTGCACGACACTCTTAATGTATAAACATTTAGGTACCTCTATGGCCATAAACATTAGAGACAACAAAGAAAAAAAATTATCGTAATCCAAAGTGGCTGTTTTTATTATCAATACCTGTACATTCAGATGTTATCAGGCATGTTCTGACTCTTTAAAAGCATTTATTACATGTCAGTAGGTGAAATGTTGGCTGATATGTTTCAGGGTAAACACATTACCTTTATTAAGGCTATAAAAAGATCACAGTACATTTAGGCCTAATGCACTCTGGGTGTCAAAAACGCTGCTCTTAGGGATGTTTGACTTTTTTTTTCTGCCTCTAAACTAGGGTTGCCACCCTTTCTTCAAGCCAAAACCTGAACACTTTACTGGCGCACAGCAATTTTTTTTTACTTGTAGTATACAGTAAAACCTTGGTTTGAGAGTAACTTGGGTTGAGAGTGTTTTGCAAGACAAGCAAAATGTTTTAATTAATTTTTGCCTTGATATACAAGCGATGTCTTGATATAAGAGTAGCGTCAAGTCACAACTGAGTATAAAAAAGAAGAGAGGAGCCTCTAAGTGTAGCAATACATTTAATGAAGGTACAACATTTAGCAACTTATTGCTACACTTAGAGGTGCCTCTCTTCTCTTTTATACACTGTAAAAAAAATGTTATGATATACAAGTGCTTTGGATTACAAGCATGTTTCTGGAACGAATTATGCTTGCAAACCAAGGTTTTACTGTACATTGTAAAAGACTTTGGACACTTTTGGGTGTCTACCTGAGGAAGGGAGAATATTAAGTCCCTGAAACGTGTTGCCTAATGAACTGTCATGTGAAATCAATATATATTGATTCTAATAGTGCTGCCCTCAATCTCTCTGCCCTTCTTGGGCCCCCTTATAAAGTCTGTGTTCCGGGGATTCCTCCCTGGGCACATAAAGTACTGCACACTGTGCCACCCAGAAGGCAAAATTAAAGTGGTAGTGGGAAGGATGAGGGGCAGCAGGATAGATGGAGGGGCAGCAAGATGGACTGTGGCAGAGGGATGGGGGGCAGAGGGGTGGACTAAGGGCAGTAGAGTGGAAAGGGGGGCAGTAGAATGGACTGGAGAGGTGGAAACCCTACTCTAAAGGCACCTCTATGTTAGCCTATGTGTCCATGCACACATAGGCATTTAGAGGCAGAAAAATAAACACCATCACTTCAGGAGAGGTGCATTTAGGAAGAAAAAACACCTGACATGCCTTAACTCGCTTAAATACGCTTAGACTCTAGGCGTGTTTAGCGTTTAACCTATCATCTTTTAACCTTTACAGGGCCAATCGGGGCGGGTGCACCATGAGCTGGGGCAGTGGGAGGGTGCCCAGGGCCGGCCCTACCATGGGTCCTGCTGTACCCATTGGGCTGCCTCGGAGGGGAAGTGCCGCCAGATTACACAGAACTGGGATCACTAATAAAAAAGAGAAAAAAAAGAAAAACGGAAGCTGTCTATTTACAATTTTTTTCACCCAAGATTCACACGATTTTCACTCAGGATTCACTGCTGGGGAATGATTTGGCCCCCCTCGTTTCTGCTTACGCCCCGATGTGCCCCGCTGAAGCCAACCCAGTGACTACCTGTTCCCAGACCCGTGCTGCTGGAACCAACCCGCTTGCTGCTGAGACTCGGGTAAGACTATCTTCCCCCGACATGTACCTTAGATCAGGCACAATATCACAGTCTAAAATTGGAATGTGACAAGTTGGCCAGTGAGAAATCGGAGATGCAACGACACTACGTCATGTATTATGAGATGTCCCGTGGCTTGAACATGGAAATGCACAAACAGGCTGAAATTGTCAAAAGGTTAAATGGGATTTGCATCCAGGTTGTGCCTTATCTCTCCCAAGAGCATCAGCAACAAGTTTTGGGAGCCATTGAGAGAGCAAAGCAAGTGACTTTTCCAGAACTGAATTCCATCATTCACCCTGCAACCTTGCAACTTTACCATCAGCTACCAACCAAAATGGCAATGTTGATGGATTGTCCAGGCATTAGAGGAATGGAACTATGGACTAACTTCGGAATCAACCCGTCTGGGGTTTCCTCCTGTGTTAGTCTCCTGCCGAAAGGGGAGACATGTAACAGGAGGGCCCGTGGGACCCAGAAGCTCTTAGAAAGCATGAGCCAGAAAATAATGGACAGTCAGAATATATCTTGGACTACCTGAGATTGGACTATTATGTAATTATTATCCACAATATATTCCAGGATATCTGTCGAGAACTGGTTGCTGTTTGTTGATTCTGAACTCAACAGGTTAATTAAAAGAGTGACTCATTCATAATGTGGGGACACATACTGTTAGGTGGTAATGTCATGAACTCCAGCCTACCCGTCTGCCTGGTGTGATGTAAATGAATCTAGGATGGCTTCTAAGGATCTTTCATTGTGGTTTGTGCTAATTGACCCTGTCTTGTGTGAAGGTCTATTGATGATAAATGTGTATTGTGTATTGTGAGTTAATAGACAGCCTAAAGGTCAGGTGTCTGAATTATCAGTTGTAGTTAATTAGCTCATGTAAATTGTGTCAGAGCTGGAGCCAGAATGTCTACTATAAGATCTGTATTGGGGCTCGTTAGGAACCATTGTCTGATGTTGTGGGTGGAGTTGGATCATTGTTCATTTGGTTACTACAGTATTCTTTTTGTGTATATAAGAGCCTGCTTTCTCAATAAAGATTGTCTTTTCTGTTGAACCTCAAACAGAGCTGTGTCTCGTTAATGGTGGAATTCGGATGGGTCGTGTTCGCTGGATTGTGGAGTGTCGATAGCTGCCTTGGTTTCGGGAATGGAATATCCTAAACGGCTTTAACACCTGTCCCATTTGGGGTTCCGTTACAGGTGCGGACATCACTGGATCCCCACAGGTCCTTATAGTAAAAGTCAGCAGCTACAGTATTTTTTTTTTTGGGGGGGGGGACTGGAGCGCCTCTTTCCTTTAAGAAAATATTGGCAGTCATTGTGCCCATTCATACAACTAGTATATAAAGCCTTTCATAATCCCTGAAATCCAGCATGTTGTGCAGTGGCTTCCCTGTTCTTGTTTTAAGCTAGCCATGACATTAAATCAAATCTTATAGTTAACCATGTGCTAAGATAAACAAGGAGGCTTCTGAAACTGACAATTTTCTTAACAGTAATGGTGATCATGTGGGTAGTCAGTGGCCATTGGTTTATCTCTGATGTATCAACAGAAACATATATTGAGGGGAACTCATCAAGATTGGAGCAAACAGAATCTGGAGCAGCTGTGCATGGCAAACAGTCAGCTTCTAGCTCAAAGTTTAAAGTGATATTAAAGGAAGTTTTTTTTATAACAAATGTAGCACCTTCTAGGTAGGTAGGTAGGTGCTAAAGTAGGATTTGTTTTGCAGGGTAGGCAAATTTAAGCAGGCCTGGCTGTTTGTTTTGATCTGATCTGGGCTGGGAGTGGCTCAAGGTAGGAGCTGGTGACTCACAGGCAGCATCACTGAGACCTACCTCTTCTTTCTAGAAGGTTCTGGAAAGAGAGGAGGAGAGGAGAGGTGGAGCTGCCTGGGGTGCTTTAGGGAGCCCTGACCAATCTCCAACCTGCATTGGCAGGGGGCAGGCCTCCTTAAATATCTAGGGTCAGTCCAACTGGGGAGGAGTTGGAGTTGTTCAGAGCTTGGAGATGGAATGCTAGGCTGTCGGGGCCTTTGAGGGAGCTCCCCAGTCTGGGCGGTGACTTGGGGACCGGGGCTAGGGTGCGGACGGGGCCCTTGAAATCGTGAAGGTTTTCTGGACAGAAGGCACAGGAAGAGCAAGAGAGGACAGCAGGAGAGCGCATTGCCGGGCAAATCTCCAGGTAGAGGAACAACTGGTAGCAGCCAGGAGGGACTGGGAAGGCACGCCTGAGAGGACTAGGAGCATGCAGTCTGGGATGCCTGCAGAGCCAGTGGAGTGGACTGTGGTGTCATGGGCAGTGGAGAAGGGCAGGTGCAGCCAGGAGGGCTGGCAGGGCCTAAAGATGGGTTACTGGGCTCAGTAGCTGAAGTTAGGACAGCTAGCACCAGGAACTTTCTATTGCTACACTATAGGGGCCCATTGTCCCTGCCTGCAAAAGACATTTGCTAACTTATGGCTGAGCCAGTGTCAGGCCTAACTATGCAGGGTTAGCTGGGCCTGGAAGCTCAAGCAAGTGCTGGAGGAGCTGAGGATTAATAGTCTGCATCAACAGTTGTGCTGGCGGAAGATTGGCGTGTATATACAAGAGTGTATATAGTTAGTCCCAAAAAAGTGCTACCAATTCCATGGGGCATCCCATAATTCCTTTTGCCCATCCAAGTTCAATCCCCTCAATAAAATACAAAAACAAAGCTTATGGACTGTTCATTGTCTTGGAGTGTCTGAGAGGTGAATGCTGAGCTGGGCAGGATGACAGGTGGCAGCCCCTACGGGGGTACCGCTACACGAATATGTTATACTTACCTGCTCTGTGCAGTGTTTTTTCACAAAGCAGCCCTGATCCTACTATTCTCGGGTCTCCCGCCGGTGCTCCTGGCCCCATAGCAGCTTGCTAAGGGGACACCCAAGCAGGCTCACAACCCTGATTCGCTGCTCTGTGTTTTCAATCTTACACATAGAGTGGCTTGGCTCCACCCCCACTATCTCCTCATTGGCCCACTGGCTGAGATTGACAGCAGTGGGAGCCAATGCTGTCTCAGCCAATGAGAAGGAAGAGACCAGGGAGAGCCACTGCTCTCGTGCATATCACTGGATTGAGATGGGGCTAATAGGTAAGTATTTTGGGGGCTGGAGCCTGACACAGAAGGTTTTTTACCTTAATGCATAGAAAAAATATTCAAACTTTGGAACCACTTAAACCGAACAAGTTGAAAATAGAAGCTGACTATACACCAAATTCTGCCTGCTGCAGGTTTGATAAATGTCTGCCAATGTATTTTCTTTTGCATTAGCTTTCACTCTATACATTATTAACTTTTGTTATGTTGTGTAACGGAATAATCAGGGGTGTCCAAGCCTTTTTCAAAGAGGGCCAGATTTGATGAAGTGAACATGCGTAAGGGCCGACCATTTTGCCTGACATTCTTTGAACTATTAAAATTCAGTCTAAGTGTGTTAGTTCGATCACTAATACACTGCCCAACAAGAATTCTCTTCCCTTTGTGGCTGTGTGTGAGTAAAGAGATAAGCTTGGGCGTGCTATTTGGATACACCATATTTATTGGCGTATATCACACACCTTCACTTTAAGAGGCAAGTTTCAGGAAAACAAAAAAAATTATAAATAACGAACTGTGAAGCAAAATAAGGATCAGTGCCCATCTGCAGACCCACCGTTGCCATGAATGAAGCACCCTCATTGCCATGAATGCAGCACCCATCTTTGCCAGAAATGCAGCACCCACCATTGCTATGAATGCAGCACCCATCATTGCCCCATTGCCAGGAATGCAGTACCCACCATTGCCAGGAAGGCAGCACCCACATTGCCATGAATGCAGCACCCACCAATGCCATCAGTGCAGCCTGATTGATGCCCATCCATCTGCAGCCTCGGAGGGGACAGGGAGAGGGTGGGATGAGCGGCAAAAGATTACATACAGGAGAAACTCCTGTTTACACAGTGGCTTCTTTATTACAAAATCCCGCCTCCTATGATGGACAGATCGTCCAATGGCAGCGCAGGAGACGGGACTTCCTATTACAGAGGCCGCCCGTAAACAGGAAATTCTCCTCCTGTATGTACGGCACTTGTCCCACCTCCTCCCTGTCCCCTCCAAGGCAGTCAGCATATATGGCCCTGGTACTGGGAGATTTCTGGCAGCCACAAAAGATATATATATATATATATATATATATATATATATATATATATATATATATATATATATATATATATATATATATATATATGTCTATATCTGGTCTTCCACAATACACAGAACGTGAAAATGCAATCATTTTAGTAAATATAAACTGCTAAATACCCTTTCTCATCAGAAGTAAGAGCAGTCTTGTAACTTCTATTAGTGTCTGGTTAAAGCTTGTATGAGTTTTCATTCTTCCCTGATTGTTCTATGAGGCTGCAGGACCCCTGACCTTCTTCCTGGACTGTGCTCATTGGCCCTGTGCTGATCACATACACTCCCCCCCCCCCCCAAAAAAAAGCAATACACACCAAACTGAGCATGTGCAGCTTGCCCCCAAGGCTCTGTTTTATCGGCAGATAGATTGGAGATAGGGGAGGATCAGAGAAGACAGGCCCCTTTTACACAATGCAGAGGATTAACCCCTTACGTTCCACAGAGAGTATAACAAGCATGCTTTACTGCATATACAGACTGATTTTCCTGTTGTGGGTTTAGTAACACTTTAAGCTGCGACAATGTAATGTAAAAAGATTGAGAAATATATTATATAACATTTAACAGAGTCAAATCACTCACCCTTATCTCCTACAATATCAGCTACCCAATTGGCTGTAAGGCTCACACTTTGACTGTCTGTGACATCTAAGATCACAGTCTGCAGCTTACGGGATGCCTCCTTTTTCAGGTCTTCAGCTCCTTTTGTAGTCAAGCAAGCTGCAAGAACATTTAGTCCACGTCTGTCCAGCTGTCTTGCTGCTAAATTTCCAAAGCCAGAGTCACAACCTGTAATCAGTACGTACTTGTTTGTGAGATTTGGGAGGATCAGGCGTTTTTGATTCCATCTGTATAAGTAGACCACAGCAAGAATCCCTAGCAGTAGAAGAAGCCACATGATGACACACGGCCTGCCAAGAAAATCCAATAATTTATGTGGAATCAAATAGAAACTAAACACCCAAGTGGAATAGCCTTTCTCAACCTGTTTACACTAGAGGAGCCCCTCTAAAATACATTTTGGGTCTTCCGGAATCCCCGCTTAAAAAAGTTTTATCTAAAGCTCACGGTACATTAGCATGATAGGCACACTGTAGATATAATCATAAAACCTTGCTTTATATAATCACAAAATTAAAATTAAAAAAATAATATTACTAAAAAAGAAAAGTGGAAAAAGAAAACTACAGTGTCCGGTCACTTTTCTTCACTATACATCGATTAAGAATGGAGAAGGGCCTTTCTTACATTGGTGGTCAGCAGAGAAGAGTCCCTTACATTTAAGGTCAGTAGTACAAGGGACCTCACATTGGTGGACACTTGAGAGGAGAATATACTTTCCATTAATGGTTACATTATTAGCTAGTCAAGGAATTCCAAGCATCGTTTGGAGGAACCCTAGGGTTCCACAGAAACAAGGTTGGGAAAGGCTGTCGTAGAAGAACATGTGAGGGGTGTACTCACTTTTGTGAGATATCTCACAAAAGTGAGTACACCCCTCACATTTTTGAAAATATTTTATTATATCTTTTCATGTGACAACACTGAAGAAATTACACTTTTCTACAATGTAAAGTAGTGAGTGTACAGCTTGTATAACAGTGTACATTTGCTGTCCCCTCAAAATACCTCAACACACAGCCATTAATGTTTAAACCACTGGCAACAAAAGTGAGTACACCCCTAAGTGAAAATTTCTAAATTGGGCCCAGAGTGTTAATATTTTGTGTGGCCACCATTATTTTCCAACACTGCCTTTAACCCTTTTGGGAATGGAGTTTCACAGGTTGCCACTGGAGTCCTCTTCCACTCCTCCATGACAACATCACGGAACTGGTGGATGTTAGAGACCTTGCGCTCCTCCACCTTCCATTTGAGGATGCCCCACAGATGCTCAATAGGGTTTAGGTCTGAAGACATGTTTGGCCAGTCCATCGCCTTTACCTTCAGCTTCTTTAGTAAGGCAGTGGTCATCTTGGATGTGTGTTTGGGATCATTATGTTGGAATACTGCCCTGCGGCTCAGTTGCTGAAAGGAGGGGATCATGCTCTGCTTCAGTATGTCACAGTACATGTTGGCATTCATGGTTCCCTCAATGAACTGTAGCTCCCCAGTGCTCATGCAGCCCCAGATCATGACACTCCCACCACCATGCTTGACTGTAGGCCAGACACACTTGTCTTTTTACTCCTCACCTGGTTGTCGCCACATACACTTGACACCATCTGAACCAAATAAGTTTATCTTGGTCTCATCAGACCACAGGACATGGTTCCAGTAATCCATGTCTTTAGTCTGCTTGTCTTCAGCAAACTGTTTGCTGGCTTTCTTGTGCATCATCTTTAGAAGAGGCTTCCTTCTGGGACGACAGCCATGCAGACAAATGTGATGCAGAGTGCAGCATATGGTCTGAGCACTGACAGGCTGACCCCCCACCCCTTTGACCTCTGCAGCAATGCTGGCAGCACTCATACGTCTATTTTCTTAAAGACAACCTCTGAATATGACGCTGAGCAGGTGCACTCAACTTCTTTGGTCGACCATGGCGAGGCCTGTTCTGAGTGGAACCTGTCCTGTTGAACCACTGTGTGGTCTTGGCCACCGTGCTGCAGCTCAGTTTCAGGGTCTTGGCAATCTTCTTGGCCTAGGCCATCTTTATGTAGAGCAACACTTATTTTTTTCTGATCCTCAGAGAGTTCTTTGCCATGTTGAACTTCCAGTAAACAGTATAAGAGAGTGAGAGCGATAACCCCAAATTTAACACACCTGCTCCCCATTCACACCTGAGACCTTGTAACACTAACGAGTCACATGACACCGGGGAGGGAAATGTCTAATTGGGCCAAGTTTGAATATTTTCACTTGGGAGTTTACTCACATTTGTTGCCAGCAGTTTAGACATTAATGGCTGGTGTGTTGAATTATTTTGAGGGGACAGAAAATGTACACTGTTATACAAGCTGTACAACCACTTATTTACATTGTAGCAAAGTGTCATTTCTTCAGTGTTGTCACATAAAAAGATATAATAAAATATTTACAAAAATGTGAGGGGTGTACTCATATTTGTGAGATACCATACCTCTAAGTAAAATGTGTATTTGATTAATATATTATTCCTAATAGGGCGAGTAGGCTTTTTGTAGAGAGTTAGCATGTGGGTTGGAGTTATAAATTGGATTCAAGATATATTCCTGGGGACTATGGGCCAGATTCACAAAGGAGATACGACGGAGTATCTCAGATACTCCGTCGTATCTCTCAGAGTATCTATGCGGCTGATTCATAGAATCAGCTACGCATAGATAGCCCTAAGATCCGACAGGTGTAATTGTTTTACACTGTCGGATCTTAGGATGCAGTACCGCGGCCGCCGCTGGGGGGAGTTTGTGTCGTAAACCAGCGTCGGGTATGCAAATTAGGAGTTACGGCGATCCACGACGGTTTTTCGCGTTCGCTACGTCGCTGCTAGTCTAGTTTCCCGTTGCAAAGTTAGTCGTCGTTTTGGGTGCCCTAACTTTACTCAGCACACGTATGTGCTGTTTAAAGTATGGCCGTCGTTCCCGCGTCTAAATTTAAAAATTCACGTTGTTTGCGTAAGACGTCCGGGAATACGGAAGTACGCTACGCACGGCGCCGTTCGAAAAAATTACGTCAGTTCGCGCAAAGCACGGCGGGAATTTAGAAACGGAGCATGCGCAGTAGGTCCGGCGCAGGAGCGCGCCTGATTTAAATGGCACACGCCCCTTTAAATTACGCGGGCTTACGCCGGAGCCCGCCAGCGTAGGTTTTCATTGCAAGTGCTTTGTGAATCAGGCACTTGCGATGAAAACTTGCGGCGGTGTAACATATCTACGATACGTTACGCCGCCGCTAGTCTACGTGAATCTGGCCCTATAGGCCTGTCAATCTAACGTCGGCAGTTTGTAAACTATCTGAAGGGATGATAAGGGACCATATCCAAAAATTTGTTGATGAAAACATCATAAGTAATCAGCAGGGGTTTACGAAAGATCGCTCTTGCCAAACCAACCTATTAACATTCTGCGAGGAAGTGAGCTGCCATCTGGACAAAGGAAGGCTGGTGTATCTGGATTTTGCAAAATAATTTGATACAGTCGAGTTGTGATAAATAACGTATACTAAGAATGATCTTCACAATATTTTACAAATAGAAAAAAAGAAAAGGAGTCTTTAGGTTATTTCCTGTGCATACATTCCTCATAAATCCTTCTTCATACATGTTAATGATAAAACCACTTTTATTAACCTTACAACCTTATAACCTTAAACATTAGTGGACATTTTTGTCATCACAATACTTTGGGTGGTTATTTGTGACCCTTAGTAATTCATTACTGACAACAGTCATATATTACATTTTAAATATCACATGGAGACTGTAAGGTGGCAAAAGTTATGAGCAGAGGAGCAAGTGCAGGAATTACTGAAACACAGGGAACAGAATTTACAGCCCTGAGATTCTGAACCTTCATTTTGAAACATACCTAGGATCTCATGTCTCATGGTCAAGTTTAGTAGTCCCAAATCAATGTTAGTACTATGAGCAATGACTGGCAATACTTCTTCTGGCATTACTACGAGACAGAGTGACATAATAAATGAGACTGGCAAAGGATTTTTTTTTTTTACTGTACCTTGTTTCAGTACACCAGCCGAGGAAAGGGAGGAAATGTGAACGCAACACAAAAAAAAAAAAAAACTGTGTTCTAATAAACTCGGGGACAAATTTCAAAGGCTGGGTTGTGCAGACCTGGACTTTATTACTGTTATCAGATTTCCCTCCTCCCTTTTACCAAGAAAACACAGCACAGGGATGGCCTGATCTGTCCATACAACAGCGAAACACTGTGATGCATTTACAGTCATGGCTGTAGACACTCCTCCCCAGTGTACATGTAAGGAGTAGGAAGGAAAGAGGTGGACACCAACGTGCTGCAACAAGGAAATAACTGTCAGGAAGTACACGATTTACTTGCGGTATCCAGGAGATGTTAAGGCAAAACTCCAACCTTTTTATTTAAAAAAAAAAATCAGAATAGATTCAGAGAGTCTATTTTCCAAACAGAATACTGCACTAGGTACACTATCATTGTCAACATTTAAGAATAATTATTTTCTAAGAATGTTTTGTTACCGATCGCGTCTTCTTTTGTGACACACAATACTGCATCAGAGAAATACATACTTAAACATTATATAAGCAAACACTACATTTTATATGATGTCTGGAAAGAAATGCATTTGTGTACATTGTACAATGTATTTTGATTCTGTAAATATTTGCTTTTGTAAATATTACCAGATTACAAAGATTTAATTAAAAGGATACATACAGCTTCAGATGCCCTCCTTTGCTATTTATTATATAAATTGTTATTAAAATATATATATATAGGGCCAGATTCTCCAAGATCCCGCGTTGGCGTAGTGTAAGCCATTTACACTACGCCACCGCAACTTACTGGAGCAAGTGCCGTATTCTCCAAGCACTTGCTCTGTAATTTGCGGCGGCGTAGTGTAAATGGCCCGGCGTATGGCTGCGTAATTCAAAGGGGGCGGCTTGTATTCAAATTAAGCGCGCCCCCCCGCCGATTGACCTGCGCATGCCCTGGGCTGAAAAATAGCCCAGTGCGCATGCTCCAGCTCACGACGGAAAGCGTCAATGACGCAGACGTGAGCGTCATTGACGTAAAGTCGTATTCAAGAACGACTTAGGAAAACGACGTAACCAACGGAAAAAGACGACGCGGACCCGACACCACACTTAACATGGCATACGGCGGACTGGCGTAAGGTTACCCCTCATATAGCAGGGGTAACCTTACACTTACGGAAACAACGTAAACGACGAGTACGCGACGCAAATTCGTTCGGGAATCGGCGTATCAGGCTCATTTGCATAGTCAAATGAGACCTGAACGTAAACGCCACCTAGCGGTCAACGTTGTATTGCATTTAGGATCCGACGGTGTAAGTGACTTACACCAGTCGGATCCTAGCCTAATTCCGGCGTATCTTGTTTTGCGAATACAAAACAATGATACGCCGGCAGGAATTTCGAATTACGCCGGTGTATCAGTAGATACACCGGCGTAACTCTTTTGAGAATCTGGCCCACATTTTTTATAACTGACAAAATCACATCTTCTCTTCCATTTCTGCAATGGCTCCTATCGGTGTGGCTTTGTATGGAGTCCCTGCGACGGCCGCACTTTTTCCCTTTGCAGATGTGTGCAGCGGCTTCTGTGCGCCAACATGCACAGGTGGTGTGGCACAGAGGCTTGTAGGAAAGCTGAAATCAGGTGGCTGCAAGGTTAGGGAAGAGTAACGCTATCTCTGCTGTCTCACTGGCTTTTTGCAGGGCTCTCCGCTCCTCTCTGTATCATATAAAAAGGGGGAAGGCTCTGCCTCGACGAGTCCTGCCACATGGGAAGCAGCAAGATGTACACAGAGGAAGGTGTAGCCCTTTACAGCCAGCAATCACCTGCCTGGAGGGATAGAGGAGCCTGCATGGAAAGCTGCTGCACGTTGTAGTCCCACAAAAGACTGGAGCACTGCCAAGTATGGACTTCCACCAGTTAATGGACTTTCAAAGGTATGGCTGGCTGGGCAGCCACTAAACAGACAATTAGTCAGGGTTAGGATGTTCTGGACTTTGTACATTGTTATGTTACTCTGCAAGACATTCAGTAAAACTATGTTGAGCCTGGTCTAAAGTTACTAAAGGGTGCATGAGTAGAAGGGTATGAAGTACACTACACTCATTGTAGTAACAAGCGGAAGTTGTGCACCCGACTGTAAAAAATACTGGGTACCTGGCTGTGGGGCTAAAACTAGGGAAGATCCGGGGAAAATACAAGCGGCTCCTATGGGAGTAGTGCTACACATGAGTGGCTAATTTGTATTTTTAGTAATAAATAATCTTATTTACTGCACTTAGATGCGCCATCTTGTGTCTCTTTGTGTTATTACAGATACTCCTAACTGCTGAAGAGCTGCACTAAATTTTTAAGCCAGCTGGGGTTACCTATAACAGAATCTACCTGAAATTGTCTTTAGATGTGCTAGTTCACTGCGAGACAGGCTGACTACTAGCCATTATACTAAGGCTAACAGCAGTGTATCAAAATTACCCTCTGGTACATTCAAATGTGGAAACTGCTCGTTCTGCAGTTGGGTTTTATTTTGCCAAACTGTTATACTGCCGAATGGCGAGAAGTTTTCTCCCAAATTCTCTGCGAATTGCCGTACAGAAGGGGTTGTCTACTTGATTACCTGCAAATGCGGGGCTTTCTACGTGAGTAAAACAGCTAGACAGTAAAGACAACAAATAAATGACCACATCTATTATTCAGGAAACGGCAAAATGTTAACATCTATTGGTCGGCACCTTGATTTATATTACCGCTTTGACACCTCTGTCGTCTCTTTCTGTGTCCTGGCTGTTATTTCCAAGAATTCGAGAGGTGGTGAATGGGATAAGATCTTCCTTCAAAACAAAGCTATATGGGTCGAAAGACTCAATGCTGTAAACCCCACCCCCCCCCCGCCGGCGGTCTAAACGAAACCCAGTCCTATAAATGCTTTCTATAAAATTCTCAATAACCTCTAGTTATCCAATATGATGTCATTTTATACCCCTTTATTTGTTATAGTTATTTATGTGCACCTTACATTACAACACTTTTTTTTACACAAACTCTCGATACGTGGCATCCTATTCTCTGTGAGATGTCAAGACATACACTGTTACATTTTTTTCTCTTTTTTACTAACATTTATTATCACTTTTCATCATCCACTCCTATCACTCTTCACTTTGTATTTCACACTTTTTTTTTTTTTTTTTTTAAAAGGTTTTTATTATTGGCCATATACACAGTTACAGGATATAGCATTGCATATAAATGACAAATACTTATGTAGGACAGTCAAAAGTAGAAAATTTGGCGGAAAAAGGTTAAAGGAACAAGGTTTCCCCCGTCCTGCATTTCCATGTCCATAACAGTAGTAAGGAGTAATCCTAACATGGATTCTTCTAAAGTGCATATAGCCTTTTTTATTGTAAACAGAGAACTAGTTATTCAGACTTCGGGCTCCTGAACAAAAAGAGCAGTGTAGCTAGATTATATCATACATCTTAAGTTCAGATCATCATGCCCATCAGAAAGTAAAGTAATAAAAACCACCAAACTTAGGGCATATAAACAAACATAAAAAAAGAACACCCTCTCTCCCAAGTGTCGTGTGTCGTTGCCTCCCCATCTCCCCAGATCTGCCCGCACCAGAGCTGCACAGTACGTCTCATACATTGTATATAGAGGACAAGAAAACATATTCCCTTACACCTCTCCAGAGTTAGTGTCCCTGGAGTCTACCCAACTACCCCACACTTTATGAAATTTTTTCTTGCTTCCCCTCGCTTCATAGGTCATTTTGTACATTGTAATATTAGCATTGATTAACCCCTTCCAGGCAGATATAGTGAGGAAATCCCTCTTTATCCAGTTCAAGACAATGAGCTTCCTGGCATAGTAGAAGAGCAGTCTCAGGAAGAATCGCATATTGTTACTCATGATATCATCCTCTATAATACCTAAGAGACACAAGAGTGGGCTGCATATGTTCGGGAGATCAAAAGTGTCTGCTATAAATTGCGTAACCTGCGACCAGAACGGTCGAATCCTATTACAGTCCCACACCATATGTATAAAGGTGCCCTCTGCCACCAAGCACTTATGACAAACAGGGTTCTCTCTTCTGCCCATTCTATATAATCTGTGTGGTGTGTAATACGTTTGATGCAGGTATCGCAGCTGTATCAGTTTGTCCCTTGCCGAGATCACAGTAGGTAGATATGACACTAGGACTTCCTCCCACTGGGGTTCTGTCAGTTCTGGTATTATCATAGTCCACTTAAGTCTCGTCTTTTCCTCTCTCGGTCTTGTCTTACTCATGAGCATAGTATAGTAGGTAGAGACTAACTTGGTATGTTCAGGATTCAACAGTAATGCTTCTAACTTAGTGTTTTCTAACACCACTACCCCGGTGCCAAGCTGCGCCTGAGTTGCATGTCTCAATCTTGTGTACTGAAATCTCCAAGTTTCGGGTACCCCCAATTCCCTTTTCAGGTGCGTAAACTGTTTCAACTCCCCTCTGTCAAATAGTTGATGTAAGTAAACCAGGCCAAATTTGGCCCACCTATGTCCATCTTCCAGCAGAGAGATGTCGGTTAATCTAGGATTAAACCACAGCGGAGCATTAGGGGACATGTGCAGGGGGGTGTCTAAAGTGTGTCTCCTACATATCTCAAGCACCGCTTTGGCTGATCTAAGGATTACCATTCCATCTGTTGTCGGGACCTCCCCTCTATGAAAAAAGTTCAGCAATGTCTCATATGAGGTTGCCACAGCTGCCTCCACCGCTACAGCGGCATTGTTCAGCTGGGGGAACATACGCCAGTGGGCATGAACCAGCTGCGACGCCAGGTAGTACAGACGGAGATCAGGAATCGCCAGACCTCCTCTCCCCACCGGCAACTGCAGCACAGCCAGTGCTACCCGGACTGTATTTCACTCTTTAGTGCTACATTCCATTTTCATCATTTTTTTTTATTTCATTTTATTCATATCTTACATTTCATTATTTTTTATTTCTATTTTCATATTTATTTTCATTTTTATTTTTAATATTTTATTTTATTTTTAATCCTTGCATTTATTTTTTATTTATTTATACTTCTTTTTCATTAGTAATTATTAGTTTCATTTATCTATTTTAATTTTATTCTATTCTATTTTATTTTATTATTATTATTTTTTTATTTATTTCTTATTTTATTTCCTTTTCATTCCTATAATTTCATGTATTTATTTATCCATTTGTTTACTCCTCAGGCCTCGTACACACGGCCGAGGAACTCGACGTGCCAAACACATCGAGTTCCTCGGCCAGTTCAGCACTGAAGCCGCCGAGGAGCTCGGCGGGCCGAGAGCTCCCATAGAACAACGAGGAAATAGAGAACATGTTCTCTATTTCCTCGTCGAGCTCCTCGTCGGCTTCTTTGGCCGAAAGTGTACACACGGCCGGGTTTCTCGGCAGAATTCAGCCAGAAACTCGGTCGGAAGCTGAATTCTGCCGAGGAAACTGGTCGTGTGTACGGGGCCTTACACTACACATACTTTCTCATTTTTATTATCTTTATTTATTTATTTATTTATTCTTCTTTTCACTCCTTATTAATTTTATAGTCACACTTATTATTCTTATATTTATTTCATTCACTAAATTATAATTCATGTTATGTTACATGTCTTCCAGCGTCACGCACTGGCACTACTTTTGCGTTTTTTCACATTACACTTCACTCACTCATCTTTACACAGGGGTTCTCTCTATACACTGACATTGGTGGATATGTACAATTATAGTAATATCAGCATT
Source organism: Rana temporaria (assembly GCF_905171775.1). Lineage (NCBI taxonomy): Eukaryota > Metazoa > Chordata > Amphibia > Anura > Ranidae > Rana > Rana temporaria. The sequence goes on along the minus strand of NC_053490.1, from coordinate 129,048,054 downwards.
TTTTTAACAAATTAATGTTAAATTTTAGATTTAATTGGTTTATATACTAGCTTATATTTTATTTTTATTTAAATGTTTATTCATTTATTTATTGTATTGTTATTTACTGTAAAAATAATTCCTGGATATCTTAACTAATATATATGTACACCTGTATTAAACAGTAGGTGGACTTCTGGCACCTATTTTTTTTTTTCTACATGCTGTTTCTTGCTGCCCGTGTTTACGTGATGTCTGCAGGCAATTTGCCCCCCCCCCCTCCCCTCTTGCTTTCTCATTGCTCCCACTTTGGACATCTTTGCCCCCACTATGTGGTGTTACTTCGTGTCCCCGGCCTGTATTCCTGACCGAGGCCCCGATGTTTGGCGTTGCACCGGGTCACCCTTGGCCCTGTGCATCACGCCTTTGCTGCCACTGCATTGGACGATGTACGCTGCTATGGCGGCGGCGCCGGCCAATGCGTGGCAACCTCTGACCTCGCGGGATGACGTCACGTCTGGCTGGACTGACGTGCTTCCTGCGGTGATGTTCAAAAGAATGGCACACATCACTCTCCTGTTGCAGTACACAGGAGAGGCTCCACGGAAGACGGTCTCCCTCTTCTCTCCCCCGGCTGTTTACAAATTGGATGGTAAGGTACACTCAGCTTCAGGTATTTTGTGACCATGCTATGGCCCCCATATATCTTGCGATTTACTCACTAGCCAGGCTTTTTCAGGTCTTTTTAGAAATTAGCCAGATTAACCCCTTTTTTTGGATGAATTTTTGGGCAGAGACAGCTATCTCTTCTCTTTTGCCCAGTCCGTGCATGTGATCCATGTTTGGCCATTTGGGGTGCAAAGAGACCTTACCACATTGGAGGGACCCATTCATCTTTCCCTCTATTTTTGCTTGCCAGCAGACTGTGTCTGGTCGAACCTTCCACTGCCATATTTAACAGTGAGCTTTATCTATATACAATACTTTTTTATCTTTTTGGGGCTGGACACTTTCTGACATCAATATGGCAATTTGACAATGATTTAGGATATAATATCATTGAAAATTATAATATATATATCTCTTTTTTATATAGCCCTAATGGTGGTATTCGGGTCTGTGTTCATCCTTTAAACACGATTTGTCTGTAAATAAAAGTAAAATATGCAATACAGTATATTATATATACTCACCTTGTAGCTTAGTATTGATATTGATATGCAATTTCTATGGTAGGGAGGCCATATGATGGGGGCCTGAGGTTATCATTGCCCTGTTCTGTCGGTAACACATATGTGTTGTGCCCTGTTACTATATATTATATATACCAGCTGACCTTTGCACGTCCCCATAGTGGTGGTGCAGTTCATTTGGGGCTGATTTTGTCAGATGGGTGCGGTAGACACTGTTGTACACGGATAGCAACATTGACGGTTTCACTGTATATTTTATGTACCGTATTTATCGCGGTATAACGCGCTCCCGCGTATACCGCGCACCCCTAAAGTAGCCCCCAATCCTGTGGAAAAAAAGTTTTTTTTGTACTTACAGTTTTGGTGTCTTGCGTCCATCGGTGGCCTCGTCGGGTCCGGCGTTCGTCTGCGGCTTCGGGGGTCCTCTTCGTCGGGTCCGGCGTCCTTCTGCGGCTTCAGGTGTCCTCTTCGTCGGGTCCGGCGTCCTTCTGCGGCTTCGGGTGTCCTCTTCGTCGGGTCCGGCGTCCTTCTGCGGCGTCCTCGCGTCCTCCCCGCTTGTTTCCCGCGCCGAGTTTTGAATACTGCGCCGACATATACAGAGCGCAGTACACTCGTGTATTGTCGGCAATGCTCGGCTACCCGCACTGACGTCCTGTACGTCCAGGACGTGAGTGCGGAAGGAGCCGAGACTGCCCGACTATACCCGAGTGTACTGCGCTCGGTATATGTCAGCGCAGTATTCAAAACTCGGCACTGGAAAGCGGGTATCGGCGTGCACCCACGATTTTGCCCTGATTTTCAGGGCAAAAAAGTGCGCGGTATACGGCGATAAATACGGTATACTTTTTATATACATATTTTCTACAATAAATATCTATAGATTTATTTCTCGTGTGCCACCAAAAGTAAATTTTTTCTAGCCTGGATTAGTTTCCATTCTCATATTTCTTGTGGACATTATGAAATTTTCAGCTAGAATTTACCACTTTGGAATCTACTGATTGATTGATTTTTTTGCTCTCCAGCAGTTTTATTTTATTGACTAATTTACATTTGCATAACTGTATTTACTGCAACCCGTGACAGTACTTTTATTTACCACTATCCATGTCCATGTCTGATGTTTGCTTTTTCATACAGAACCTTAGTTTGTGCTCTCAGTAGCAGTGCAGTATACATTTGTTTAACCTGGTGTGTCAGTGGGGCTGAGGTTGTTCTCAGAGTTGAAGCAGAAGACCAGAAGCGCTACAATATTAACTACTAGCCGACCGCGCACCGTCATACGGCGGCAGGTCGGCTCTCCTCACTAGTGCGTGTGCCCGGCGGGCTCGATCGCCGCCGGGCACACGCGATCGCTCGTTACAGAGCGGGGACCAGGTGCTGTGTGTGTAAACACACAGCTCTCGGTCCTGTCAGCGGGGGGAAATGCTTATCTTCTGTTCATACAATGTATGAACAGAGGATCAGGCCCCGTACACACCATAGAATCCATCCGCAGATAAATCCCAGCAAATGGGTTTCAGCGGATAGATCCTATGGTGTGTACACGCCAGCGGATCTTTTTCCGCGGATATATCTCCCCTGGGATGGATTCCAGCAGATCGGATATTTGCTGACATGCATAACATATCCATCTGCTGGAGTCCATCCCAACAGATGGATCCGCTGGTCTGTACAGACTCACCGGATCCGCATGCGTCGTAATGATTTGACGCATGCGTGGAACTCCTTATATGACAGCGTCGCGCACGTCGCCGCGTCATAATCGCGGCGACGGCGCGACACGTCATCGCCAGAGGATTTCGGCGCGGATTTCAATGCGATGGTGTGTACACGCCATCGCATAGAAATCCGCGGAAATCCTCGAGAGGATTTATCCGTGGAAACGGTCCGCTGGACCGTATCCGCGGATAAATCCTCCCGTGTGTATGGGGCCTCAGTGTTTCCCCTAGTGAGGCCACCCCCCCCCCACAGTAAGATAACACACCCAGGGACATACTTAACCCCTTCCCTGCCCCCTAGTGTTAACCCCTTCACTGCCAGTGGCATTTTTATAGTAATCCAATGCATTTTATAGCACTGATCGCTATAAAAATGCCAATGGTCCCAAAAATGTGTCAAAAGTGTCCGAAGTGTCCGCCATAATGTCGCAGTAACGAAAAGAAATCGCTGATCGCCAGCATTACTAGTAAAAAAATATATTAATAAAAATGCCATAAAAATACCCCCTATTTTGTAAACGCTATAACTTTTGCGCAAACCAATCAATAAACGCTTATTGCGATTTTTTTTTACGAAAAATATGTAGAAGAATACGTATCGGCCTAAACTGAGGAAAAAAACGTTTTTTTAATATATTTTTGGGGGATATTTATTACAGCAAAAAGTAAAAAATATTCATTTTTTTCAAATTTGTCGCTCTATTTTTGTTTATAGCGCAAAAAATAAAAACCGCAGAGGTGATCAAATACCACCAAAAGAAAGCTCTATTTGTGGGAAAAAAAGGACGCCAATTTTGTTTGGGAGCCACGTCGCACGACCGCGCAATTGTCAGTTAAAGCGGCGCAGTCCCGAATCGCAAAAAGTGCTCTGGTCTTTGGGCAGCAATATGGTCCGGGGGTTAAGTGGTTAAGAAGAGAGTATAAATTGTCACCAACATGCCAATCAGCCATTGTCATTGCTGTGTAGGATAGGGTTGAGGGGGTTGAGTGATTTTGGTTCCTAGGGGTCGGAGATTTTAGCTTAGGGGCTTTAGTCTTTAGGAATGTGGATTAGGGACATTAAGATAATTACCTTTGTAACCAGTAACCTGGTGCACAGCCCTTTGTGGATCCAATCCCCAACAATTCAATAGTCCAAGTTGTTGGCTAAGGCCCATATGCTCCATATATTGCGTGTGTTCTCCCCCTTGCATTTTTGTGCGGGGTATTGTATTTCTATGTATCATACTGCTGTATTCCATGTCAACTTTGATTACTTACTATTCTGTTCACTTTCTTTTTGAATTTTGTCAATAAAAAAAGATTGAAAGAAAGATAATTACCTCTTGTAACATGGTCTGTGAATGGGAGAGAGGATCCTGTGACTGATCCCCCATTTACAGATCATGTTGGAGGTAGTGTAATCAATGAAATAACTTTTCTCAATGGAAGAGGAGGAAGGAGGTGGAGTGTCCCCTCTGGACCCCACTGTACAGCTGTCCCCATTGGACTATCTGTACAGCTGTTCTGCCTGAAGCTGTTAACCATGGCAATGCCAGTGTTCTGCCGAAAACTCCAACTCGCCAAAAATTCCAACCACATTACTTCCGGTGACTCTCCAGCAGCAATTATTGAATATGTGGACCACTTGGCTGTTTTCACAGAACACCAGCAGCGCATACACTATGGTACACATCGAGTTGGCTGTTTTCACAGAACTCCGGATAAGGAGGAAGAAAGTTGTTGCCGCCTCGAAGGCAGCCATGTTTTGTTAGTTAATAGCGGGCGGACTAACAATGTCCACTCATTATATAATGTAGTGTATACACTGCCGGTGTACTGTGAAAACAGCCAAGTCATCCAAATCTCCAATTACTGAGGCTGGAGAGTCATCAGAAGTGACGTGGTTGGAGATTTTGGCGAGTTGGAGTTTTTCGTCAGGACACCAGACGTTCAGAGACAGGAAGAAGACAGGCTTTTCTGCAGTGAGGATTTCTCCAGAATCCATCTGCCTGCACAATGTAGGACATCCTTAAAGGGGTTGTAAAGATAAAAAAACAAAAAAACCCTAAATAGCTTCTTTTACCTTAGTGCGGTCCTCCTTCACTTACCTCATCCTTCGATTTTGCTTTTAAATGTCCTTATTTCTTCTGATAAATCCTCACTTCCTGTTCTTCTGTCTGTAACTACACACAGTAATGCAAGGCTTTCTCCCTGGTGTGGAGAAGGCCTCTTGAGGGGGGGGAGGGGGCGAGCAGGAGGGTCAGGACGCTCTCTACTTTGCAGATAGAGAAAGTAGCTCTGTATTAGTGGGCATCCTGACCCTCCTGCTCGCCCCCTTAAGAGGCTTTCTCCACACCAGGGAGAAAGCCTTGCAATACTGTGTGTAGTTACAGACAGAAAAACAGGAAGTGAGGATTTCTCAGAAGAAATAAGGACATTTCAAAGCAAAATGGAAGGATGAGGTAAGTGAAGGAGGACTGCAAGGTAAAGGAAGCTATTTAGGGGGGAAAAAAAAGTTTACCTTTACAACCCCTTTAAGTAATGTGACTTTTTTGAACTTTAGCTTTTAAAGTGGAACTAAATCTACTCTGGATCCCCAGAGAAAATTCAATGTGATATAGCCCTTGACTGTTTGCTGGAGTTACATTGTCTCAATGCCTAGCTCCATTTTTGACATCTTACAGATGACAGCAGTATACACTGCACAGCTCTGCACCGTGGCCAGTTTAGGAAAGACTTACAAAGTCTAGCAATTTTTCAATTTTCTGTTCAGTTTCACTTTAAAATATATTTGAATTGGGCATTGATCCTACTGTTAACTTAGCAGCATAATCTTTCTGAGAAGGTTGTAGGGGGCATATAATTGACAGTCAAATATTAACCACGTCTGCTCATGTCTAAAAAGAGCATATTTGTATGACTATTCAGAGATATTACTTTCAGCAATCCTATACACAGGCAAAGAAGCTCACATATTAGACAGGTACAGCTGATTTGCAAAAGCAATATATATTTATTTATAACACTATGTAGTTCTTTACTTTGCAAGTTCAACAGAAAGTTTTTCGGTTTTATGTACTCCTTCTGCTATCATCTTGTGTACTCTTCTCCTATTGTATTTGTGAAAAGATGAAATCCCCTAACATAGTTGGGCAGTAGGAAAGAGGCAGAAAGAGAAGTTTAGCATCCCAGCCAGCAGAGTATCTCGTCTTTGGGTAGACAGCTGTAAGAGCGTGCTCCATACACTCTGTTACCAGGTGAAGATCCTTACTGGTCTTTGAAAGGCCTTTAGCCATTGCCTGGCAATCTGTGTGAACAAATAGTAAGTTTTTAATTATTTGAAAATTCATTATGACTTATATCCCAAAAAAGAAATTCTACATTATCCTATACACCGACTTAAGGGTAGAACTGTAAGATTGGAGTAGGTGGGGTCATGTGGGACAAGATGGGGTGCAGCTGTGCATGGTAGCCAGGGCTGGTGCAAGGATTGTTGACACCCTAGGCGAAACCTCATTTTGTCACATCCCCTTTGGCTCCACCCCTTTGTCCTGCCCATGTATACCTCACCTTTTTTGAAGCGCCCATCAAATGCAGCCTCACCAGCGCCCATCAATGCAGCCTACTAGTGCCCATCAATGAATGTTTGCTTGCTTCCATTCATTCGGGAGATGGGACACAAACACAGTTGTTCAATTTATCCTTGGCAAAAATACTGTAAGGTAATTGGTTTCTATGCAGAGCTGCACCAGATTTTGCACTTTTAGTAAATCATCCCAGTGTGTTGAAAATTGTCAGTGTGCAAACCCCTGCTGCAGCCTTGATAATAAATATCCAGAAAAATAAGCATACTTAGGAATATACTTCAGACTCTAAATAAACCAATGCTGAATATGATTCCATACACTGGCTGGCTGAGTACAGGACCCAGAGCAATGGGATTTCATCTTGTAATAGTCAGATTTTTTTGACAAAAAGGGGCCCCTTCTGTTTCGTAATTTAAAGACTATGTTCACCTTTTACATAAACTGGCCCATGCAAAGAAGGGGCCTCAGCAGTTTAAAATACACTGTGCTATTAGTAAATATATTGACGACTGGACTTCAAGTCCTTATACTGGGATGACGTCTACAGCTGCAGGCGTGATCTGGGTTATTATTTTTTATAGGCCGATAGTCAGCTCTCTTGTAAAATCTATCCTAGCGGCTAACTAGCTGCTGGGTTGCTTTTACAACCAGCAGGACGGAATGTCCTCCCTCACGCCACATTCCACGACTTTCTCTGGCTCTCCTATCACTCTGGGAGACCCCGATAGTTTCCGCTTGCTATTTATAGAGGCAAACAGAGATCGGTTCTGCTCTGTTCACCTCTATGATATAGGAAACCGAAGCAATGAGGATACATCACTTCTGGTTTCCCTGGCTGTAAACAAATGCATTTCAGTGTGGTCAAATGCTTTAAAAGAAAAGAAAAAGGAGGGCGCACCGACCTAGTGCATTATCACTCGCCTCTGAAACGCGTAAGCCATAGATGTCGGTCTGATGCCATCTGATCCGTGTTGTTACCGTGGTCACTGGGCGATACTGTATACCAGTTCATTTGTCTGATAAGCGCTGTCTTTCAACTCCGTTTGTGAGTATGACCATTGTTTTAATTTATCTAATAAAATCCCTTTAAGTGATAATGCACTAGGTCGGTGCGCCCTCCTTTTTTCTTTTCTTTTATAGCTTTATGAATTTCCGTTATTCTGAGGAGGGCTGCAAGATTTTAGACTTTCACTGAAACTGGATGACGTTGCCCTATAGCAGGAAAACACCAGAGCGCAGGAGATTTTTTTGTGTGCAAATGCTTTTAAAGGCAGAGGAGGGATCTGAGGTCTAATAGACCCCAGATCTCACTATAAAGGGTACCTGTCACTGCCTAATAGACCCCAGATCTCACTATAAAGGGTACCTGTCACTGCCTAATGCTATCACAGGGGATATTTATATTCCCTGTGACAACAATGAAAGTGCTAAAAATAAAATAAATAAATAAAATTAAAGCGACAGTGTAAAAAATAAAATTAAATTTAAAGCGCCTCCATCCCCCATGCTCGTGTGCAAAGGCAAGCGCATACGTCGGTCCCGCAGGCATGCAAACAGCGACTGTCTCACACATGTGATGTATCATCGTAAATGTCAGATCATGGTCAGTAATTCTAGCACCAGACCGTGTAAATCTAAAGTAGTAACCTATTGTCAGAGAAATATCAGAAGCCTGAATTGCCGTTATCTGCATTTTCCTACACGCATGCGTGGTAGAATGGCGCGGTAAGGCGAGCATAACATGAACCCCTTTGCTGGCCTATAAAAGGCTGCTCAGTCCCATTCTAATTGCTGGATTGTCTCTTGGCTTCCTGTGTTCCTGCCTCAATATTGTGATTACCTGTTGTGACACTGACCTGCTCTGATCTCTCTCCAGCACTTTGACCTTAGGTAGCTTAAGGACTCTGCTTACCCTGCCTGCTCCCTGTGTTTGACCCTGGCTTGTAATAAGGACTTCCTACTGTTTCATCTGCCTGACCACCTGTGTATGACCCCGGCAAGTAATACAGAGTGGCTTCTGCTTCTATTACCTGATTATCTGTGTATGTCCCGGGCAAGTAATACGGACTTGCCTCTGCTTCTATTACCTGATTACCTGTGTTTGACCCCAGCTTTGTGCCCTATACCCTCTGTACCAGAGGTATAGTGCGATTAGTTGCAAAGGGAGCCACTCTCAGCAATTAGGCCTCAGCAAGGTACCCGACACCTATAAAGCCTTTTAAATCGTCACCTATGTCTAATAAAATTTACGTTGTTTGTCGCCATTCTACAGGCATGCCCAATTTTAAACTGTGCCATGTTTGGAATCTATTTACTCAGGTATTATATTTTGTTCTTGTGCATTAAATTTAAAAAAAGTGTATTTTTCCCCAAAAAAATCTGCACAAATATCGTGTGACATAAACAATTGCAACACCCACCAATTTATTCTCTAAGCTCTCTGCTTTAAAAAAAACTCAAAAATACATTTTCTAGCAAAAAATACTGATTGTTACATGTGTAGCCAAGTGCTGGCTATGTCGCTTTTGCTAACATAGGACATTGCTTAACAAAGATTACATTGAGCTCTGTTCCCTCTACTGCCCAGCATGGGGTTTGTGTCAGCATTTCCTGATTGCAGAGAGAGAGAGACCCCCACTGAAAGCTGAGGATCGTGGGATATATAGTCCGGAGGGTTGGGATATCAGTGGACCAGCTGAGAGAGAAAGAAAGAGAAAGAAAGAAAGAAAGAAAGAAAGAAAGAAAGAAAGAAAGAAAGAAAGAAAGAAAGAAAGAAAGAAAGAAAGAAAGAAAGAAAGAAAGACCCTCAACCCCTTCAACCTCAGCCGTGCTTGACTGAGACACCCTGAAAGCTAGTATGTATAACAATACATAGTGATGCTAGTTTGGACTTGGAATCTAGACATCAATAACCACTGGTAACAAAAAGTTGAAAACTGTTGCGTTTGACTTGGGCTATTGCTTCTGCCCTCCATCCCTTATATTTCTGAGGCCTCGTACACACGACCGTTTTCCTCAACAAAATTCATCAAGAAAATTGGTGGCAGAGCTTTTTTGCCGAGGAAAACGGCCGTGTGTATGTTTTTCGTTGAGAAAACTGTTGTGGATCTCGATGAGAAAAAAAGAGAACATGTTCTCTTTTTTATCGTCGGGAGTCTCAATTTCCTCGTCGTGTTTCTCATCGGGCTGGTTTACAACGAGAAACACGTTCGTGTGTATGCTTAGAAACCCACGCATGCTCAGAATAAAGTATGAGACGGGAGCGCACCTTCGGTAAAAGTAGCGTTCGTAATGGAGATAGCACATTCGTCACGCTGTAACAGACTGAAAAGCGTGAATCGTCTCTCACCAAACTTACTTAACACGCAGTAACATGAGATTAGCAAAAGCAGCCCCAAGGGTTGTGCCAGTGGAATTGAACTTCCCCTTTATAGTGCTGTCGTACGTGTTGTACGTCACCGCGTTTGAGAACAACGAGATTTTGTCTTGACAATGGCCCAGATTCAGGTAGATCCGTGCAATATTTGCGTGGGCAAAGGGCAACGATTTTTGCTCTGCGCCCACGCAAATATTTTGATTTGCCCGCGATTCACGGAGCAGTAGCTCCGTAAATTGTGCGGGCGCTATGCTAATTAGCCCTGCGTAAGGGCGCCTAATGTAAATGATCCCGCCGGGGGCGGGAATCATTTAAATTAGGCGCGCTCCCGCGCCGAGCGAACAGCGCATGCTCCGTCGGGAAACTTTCCCGACGTGCATTGCGGCAAATGACGTCGCAAGGACGTCATTTGCTTCTAAGTGAACGTGAATGGCGTCCAGCGCCATTCACGAATCACTTACGTAAACGACGTGAAATTTAAATTTCACAAGCGGGAAGGGCGGCTATACTTTAGCATTGGCTGCTCCTACTATTAGCAGGAGCAACCTTACGCTAAAGTCGCCGTACGGAAACTCCGTACCTTGCGTGCGCAGGGCCCGCGCAACTTTTGTGAATCGGTGGTAGTATGCAATTTGCATACTATACGCCGATCACAATGGCCGCGCCCCCTAGCGGCCAACGCAAGAATGCAGCCTGAGATATGAAGGCATAAGGAGGCTTATGTCTGTCATATCCTAGGCTGCAGTCCGCGTAGCGATGTTCCTGAATCAGGGGCATTCGCTACGCGGGAGCAAAACAGCTATTGTGCCGCGCAACCTATGGTTGTGCGGGCGCAATAGCTTCTTGAATCTGGGCCAGTGTGTATGTAAAGAAAGCTTGACAAGATTCTCGACAAGCCTAGCAAGGAACTCGTCGAGGAAAACGATGTTTCTTTTACGACAAGATTCTCGGTCGTGTGTACGAGGCCTCACAGTTTGTTTTATTAAATTGTTTTAAACTGACATCAGTTTAGCAATACTGGGTCACAGTTCATAAACACTCACATTTTTCATAGAAAGCCTGCCCATAGCTCTTCTGGATTTCCTCTGGTAACTTCTCCCATTTGTTCTTTACATTTTCCAACAAACGTTTGGAATCTGAGATTTCAGTTCTGAAGTAGCCTGGCTCTATAATGCTGACCTTCACACCAAATGGGACCATTTCACGTCTAAAAAGTCCAGAATGTTAAACAATAACGAGAGACCTTCCACTACATTAACAAGAAAGAGCAACCATCAACAATCTGCAAATACAATTTTTTTTCAATCTATAGCAATAAAATGATTTTATCATTAGTCCAAGCTATAAACATCCCAAACTGTAGTCAGCTCGAGGACAAGATTGCCCGCTAAGACTTGAATTTATTGGATTGGATTTATTGAATTTTATGGCAATAATTTATTAATAAAGTTATTCTTTGTTCAATCATCATCTGCAACTGTGCAATTTTTCAATGCCCTGAAATGTTCTTAAAGTCTCAAAACAACCAGCACAGGGGGAACTAGGGAGCCCGCTTTTAGATCCACTGCCTGCTTTATTTCTACCTGTTTGGGGCTGCTATTTCCTGTGACCCTAAAGCCCTGTACACGTAGGCAGAATGTCGGGGGACATTTGCCGGTTCAAAAAAACCCAACCAACAATCTGCTTGTGTATGTCGGTCTGTCCGACAGAAGCTGGCCCTTCTGCCTGAGCTGAGATCCGCTGAGAGGCTCTGCCAGCCGGTCCTGCCCCCTCCACAGCCCAGTGCTCCAGTGAGCACTGGAGTGCAGAGCAGAGAGCCGGTGACTGACAGTCATTGGCTCTCTGCAGCCTAAAGACCAAAAGCTGAGCAAATAACAGTGTTTGATCACTCAGTTCTCTTAGAGACTCATGCCGCGTACACACGATCATTTTTCAGGTCATGGAAAAAAACTATGGGCCAGATTCACAAAAGAGATACGACGGCGTATCTCCTGATACGCCGTCGTATCTCTGAGATAGATTGTCGTATCTATGCGCCTGATTCATAGAATCAGGTTACGCATAGATATCCCTAAGATCCGACAGGTGTAAGTGACTTACACCGTCGGATCTTAGGCTGCAATTCTAGGCCGGCCGCTAGGTGGCGATTCCATTGCGGTGGGCGTAGAATATGCAAATGACTAGTTACGCCGATTCACGAACGTCCGCTTTGCCCGTCGCTCTAAATTTACACTGTTTCCGTAGAGATACGCCGCGTAAAACTAAAGCTGCCCTCTAGGTGGTCTAGCCAATGTTAAGTATGGCCGTCGTTCCCGCGTCGAAATTTGAAATTTCACGTAGTTTGCGTAAGTCGTCCGTGAATGGCGCTGGACGCCATTTACGTTAACGTCAAAACCAATGACGTCCTTGCGAATGCACGTCGGGTAATTTTAGGGATGGAGCATGCGCAGTACGTTCGGCGCGGGAACGCGCCTAATTTAAATGGTCCCCGCCTCATTTGAATTAGGCGGGCTTGTGCCGGGCGGATTTACGCTACGCCGCCGCAAGTTTACAGGCAAGTGCTTTGTGAATCAAGCACTTACGCTGTAAACTTGCGGCGGTGTAACGTAAATGGGATACGTTATGCCGCCGCAGCGTAACACATGTGAATATGGCCCTATGTTTTTCTCAACATGATTCTTGTCAAGCCTGCCTTGCATACAAACGATCGTGAAAAAAAATGCTCGAGCAAAGCGCGGTGACATACAATACGTATGACAGCACTATAAAGGGGAGGTTCCATTCGAATTGCGCCACCCTTTGGGCTAATTATGCAAATTTCCCTTCTCATAACTTGCTTTTGAGCATGCGTGTTTTTTCCCCCGACGTTAAAGCGTACACACGACCATTTTTCACGACGTGAAAAACAACGAGAAAAAATAGAGCAGGTTCTAAATTTCTAAATTTTTAATGCCCATTTTTCACATTGAGAAAAATGCCCTGGAGCCTACACACGACCATTTTTAACGACCAATTTAAAAAATGGCATTTTTCTCGTCATGAAAAACGGTCGTGTGTACGCGGCATTATGCTGCATCCACCTAGGTGAGTATAGCTTTTTTTGTTTTTTAGGGATACCATACTTTTCTTTTAGGGCTGCCTGGAAGAAAAAAAATCAGCACCATTTAGACATATTTGTATATATTGTCTAGATAACTTTTATATGGCCTGATAATTCTCAGTCTTTTAACTACCCCACTGTGTAAGGCCACCATAATGGTGTGTATGCATTTAATGTTTTGTTGCAGTTACTTACAGTTTATTTTTATATTTAATGAATGTATCAGCGACACTACTTTGTATGTTATGACCAAAAGATGTGTACACATGCAATTCTCCAAAGTACTTAAAAAATAGTTTAAACAAATCTGTCATCTACATTGGGAACAAACATAATGTTTGTGTATTATTTGTGCTGAACTATGGGCCAGATTCACGAATAATTACGGCGGCGTAACGTATCCCCTTTACGTTACGCCGCCGCAAGTTTTCGGCGTAAGTGCTTGATTCACAAAGCACTTGCCTGTAAACTTGCGGCGGCGTAGCGTAAAGCCGTCCGGCGCAAGCCCGCCTAATTCAAATGGGGCGTGTACCATTTAAATTAGGCGCGTTCCCGCGCCGAACGTTCTGCGCATGCTCCGTTAGGAAATTTCCCGCCGTGCTTTGCGCGAAATTATGGCGCCCTGAAGTGCGGAACGTACTTTCGTATTCCCGGACTTCTTACGCAAAAAAAAATAATTTGAAATTCGACGCGGGAATGACGGCCATACTTTAACATGGCTGGTCTAAATCTAAGCCATGAAATAGCAGGCTTAAGATTGCGACGAACGCGCGTACCTTCGAGGATCGCCGTAAACAGCTAATTTGCATACCCGACGCTGGAAAACGACGTGAACTCCACCCAGCGGCCGCCGGAGAATTACACCTACGATCCGAAGCCGTACGCCTGTCGGATCTATGCCAAAAGCCGTCGTATCTTGGTTTGAGGATTCCAAATCAAGATACGACGCAGCAAATTTGAAAATACGCCGCCGTATCAGTAGATACGCCGGCGTATTTCTGCTGTGAATCTGGCCCTATGTTTCTACCCATAAAGGTCAATACAAATGCAGCATAAAGTAGGTCAGAAGGAGATCTGAAGAATCTTAGCAGCATCCCTAAGGCTGCATTCGCATTCTGGGAATTTGCACAGAGATGTACTTTTCCATGCTCTTTCTAGCAATGCGTGGAAAAATGCTTGTTACACTTACAGCGCTAAAACATGCAGTAAAAAACGTATTACAGGGGTTGTAAAGGTTTTCTTTTTCCTAAATAGCTTCCTTCACCTTAGTGCAGTCCTCCTTCACTTACCTCATCCTTCAATTTTGCTTTTAAATGTCCTTATTTCTTCTGAGAAATCCTCACTTCCTGTTCTTCTGTCTGTAACTCCACACAGTAATGCAAGGCTTTCTCCCTGGTGTGGAGAAAGCCTCTTGAGGGGGGAGGGGGCGAGCAGGAGGGTCAGGACGCTCTCTACTTTGCAGATAGAGAAAGGAGCTGTGTGTTAGTGGGTGTCCTGACACTCCTGCTCGCCCCCTCCCCCCTCAAGAGGCTTTCTCCACACCAGGGAGAAAGCCTTGCCTTACGGTGTGGAGTTAGGCCCCGTACACACGGCCGAGGAACTCGACGTGCCAAACACATCGAGTTCCTCGGCCAGTTCAGCCCTGAAGCCGCCGAGGAGCTCGGCGGGCCGAGAGCTCCCATAGAACAACAAGGAAATAGAGAACATGTTCTCTATTTCCTCGTCGAGCTCCTCGTCGGCTTCCTCAGCGAAATTGTACACACGGCCGGGTTTCTCGGCAGAATTCAGCCAGAAACTCGGTCGGAAGCTGAATTCTGCCGAGGAAACTGGTCGTGTGTACGGGGCTTAACAGACAGAAGAACAGGAAGTGAGCATTTCTCAGAAGAAATAAGGACATTTAAAAGCAAAATCGAAGGATGAGGTAAGTGAAGGAGGACTGCACTAAGGTAAAAGAAGTTATTTAGGGATTTTTTTTTTTTACCTTTACAATCCCTTTAAGCTCTGTGCCCGCAAAAGGTGCAGGAGCTTCTTTAGCGTGTTTGTCGCACATAGGGCACCTTATTCATGATATCGTGCTAAAAAAAGCGCACAAGTTTGCAAAATGTGAAGTGTGATTGGGGCCTAAATTATATTCAGGAAAACAATACAAATGCATTTTTAATTCTCTGGTTCTATGATCACCATGCATTTTCACTGTACTGTAACTGCATAAACATATTTGTGCCTCAAGTGTGAACAATAAAAAGTGCAGCAAAGCGCTAGTGTTTACCATAATACTGTATTATCTATTATTGTACACATTTAATAAAAAATGGGTTTTACCGTAAACTGTCTGAAAAAGATTCCACTCCGTATTTAGAAGGGCAGTATCCTCCTCCAAAGAGTGCCACTCTCCCAGCAATGCTGGACACATTAACAACCCGTCCTTGGGCTCTTCGGATTAAAGGCAGCATATTCAATGTGACATCGATTAGCCCTAGGAGGTTTACATCCAGAATTTTCTTGAAGTCATCTTTAGTTAGCCATTCATTAAGAGCAGTAGGTACTCCAATCCCTGCATTATTCACCAAAGACCAGAGGCCTGTATGAAAGATAGTGGAGATAAAGGGACACTAAGTTCTGGTTTAAAAAATATACTGTAAATCAGAGGTGCCCAACTAGTGGCCCGGGGGCAACATGTGGCCCGCCGACCCTCTATCCCAGAGCATCAGTGTTGTGAATGGAGGTGCCGATAGAGGAAGCAAGTGGCTGCGGGGGGGGGGGGGGGGGTGCCTTAAAAGTCCAGTTAGGCCCCGTACACACGTCCGAGGAACTCAACGGGCAAAACTCATCGTTTTGCTCGTCGAGTTCTGTGTGAAGCCGCCGAGGATCTCGGCGAGCCAACTTTCCTCATTGAACAATGACGAAATAGAGAACATGTTCTCTATTTAGCTCGACGAGGAACTCGCCGGCTTCCTCGGCCGGAAGTGTACACACGCCGGGTTTCTCGGCAGAATTCAGCTCCGATCGAGTTTCTGGCTGAATTCTGCAGGGAAACTCGGTCGTGTGTACGGGGCCTCAGGGGGATATTCTCTCCCTTTGTACTGTAGGAGTAGTTTACATGATAAAATCTGCAGGTCCTGGTTTCTGGGTAGTTAGATAAACAGCAATTCTTGCCAAACCAGTCTGTTCTTCATGGGGTGCAGCAAGATTGTTATGTGTCTTCGGGAGCTTGACAGGCCGGCCAAACACAAAGCACATTTCTTTCTTGCAACCACAAGTTGCAGGAAAGAAATTTGCTTGATTCCCGCAATGCGGAAATCCCTCCTGCTGGGCCATAGTCTTCTCCCGACGGGGCTGGCTTCCCCCGCCGGGAGAAGACAATGGCCTAGCAGGAGGGATACCCACATTGGGGGAATGAAGCAAATATCTTTCCTGTAACAGTGATTTTCCCTAGCGCATATAGTAGCCGCTAGCAATAATTGCAAGAGAATCCAGCTGGCTGGTTGTACCCAAGTTGTTTGATCGATCAATTTGGTACATTCAGCCTGCCAATTAGCAGTTCTAATCTCAGCCAGTTCCTGCTGAACTGGCCATAATTCTAACCATTTATGGCTGGACATAGGGAGAACTTCTTACTGCAGTGATGACAGGGCTTGCTTGATTTACAAAAGATGAGGGAAGGGGGGAGAGTAGGCTTTGATATGAATCCTTATCTGGATTCCTTATAGAAATACAGTGCAAATTAGGAAGGCCCTCGTAGACCTGAAAAAGTGAAGGCCTGCTATTTTTTAGCAAACATAAATAAAAGTTAATTCTGCTTAAAGTGGATGTAAACCCACATTTTTTTTTCTTTTATGTCACAATGTAGAGAATAAGATTTCCTATCATCTGTGCCCAGTCTTGCCACACATAGTTAATCCAGCTCTGAGCAATCCTCTTTTATTGTTCAGTGAAAATTAACAGACTTCCAGATAAAAACCTGTCTAAATAAAAAGTCCTTTCCATCCATGCTTCGAGTGATGGGGTTTTTACATATCTCGTGCACTAGCTTGGACACCTGCACATTCCTGGATGTTTATCATAATATGGGGGGTGATCCACAGTTCATTGTGAGAGGTAATGTATGTCACTCGAGGCAAGGGGACGGAAAGGACTTTTTATTTAGACAGGTTTTTATCTGGAAGTCTGTTAATTTTCACTGAACAATAAAAGAGGATTGCTCAGAGCTGGATTAACTCTGTGTGGCAAGACTGGGCACAGGTGGTAGGAAATCTTATTCTATACATTGTGACATCAAAAAGAAAAACATTTTTTTTTGGGGGTTTACATCCACTTTAACCTGCCTGGCGGTATTCCCGAGTCTGACTCGGGGTAAGATTTTCCTGCTGCGAGCGGTAACCCCGAGTCAGACTCGGGCTCGCCTCGCTAGATCCACAGGCACTGTTTACTTACCTTGTCCCTGGATCCAGCGATGCCACCGCGCTGTGTGAGCGAGCGGGACCTCGCTCGATTCACACAGCGTCCTCCTGTGCCGCCGATCTCCGTTCCCTGCGACGTTACGACGCACGGGGACAGAGAACGGCGCCAAATTCAAAAAAGTAAACAAACACATTACATACAGTATACTGTAATCTTATAGATTACAGTACTGTATGTAAAAAATACACACCCTCCTTGTCCCTAGTGGTCTGCCCAGTGCCCTGCATGTTATTTTATATAATAAAAACGTTTCTTTCTGCCTGCAAACTGTAGATTGTCCATAGCAACCAAAAGTGTCCCTTTATGTCAAAAATAGTTTTAGAGCAGCTAAAAAACAGCGATAATAAATTATAATCACTTGCAGAATTGTGCGATAGCGATTTGTGGGGAAATTCGTCATACAAAAAAAATAATAATGACAGCAACAATTCTGCAACTGAGCAAATTTCAGTGATTTTGATTTGATTACATTATTGAATAATTTTTATTATAATTATATTATTATTTGTTATAATTATTTATAATTATTTATTATATTATAATTTATAATTTTGTTTTTAAAAAAATGTCATACCCGGGATGCCTATTAGAATCTTGTTTGGTCAGATTTAAGTGAGTTATTTCTAAAAATTACAGGCCTACAGTATAAAACGCCAAATTTCCTTGCAAATAATGGTACCGCTTTCAGCATGTTTTTTCTGAAAGAATCATACCGCCAGGGAGGTTAAGCAGTACTCTGAAAGGTCTACATTTTGTCTTAAATTCCACTTGAAAATAGTAATGTACTTCTTGACATTTTGATTGTGACTGTTGTCTCATAGCTGTATATCTGAAGTATGAGATCATTTAAGATACTACTGCCTCTGATTGCTAATCCTATGACATTTGGTGTGTAATTGGGGATGTTCCTATTGTGTTTGTTCACGGATCGCCTTGCCGGAGAGAAAGCTGTAACTGAAAACATTCCCTTTCATCTTCTTGCTTTTGCTTCATCCAGTATGTGAATTTGTAATTTCTGAAATCGATTACAGATTATGGCTGATTAGTTCTCCAGCCCTTTTAAAGACATTCGGATTGGGATTGGTTTACTAAAGGCAAATAGACTGTACACTTTACAAGTGCAGTTACACTCATTTTACTCAGAGCTTAGGGAATGTGGTGAAGCTTTAATTTTTATAGAATACCCAATCAGGTGCAAGGATAATAAAACACAATTTATGCTTCACCACATTCACTAAGCTCAAGGGACGATAAGTGCAACTTGCACTTGTCTATTTGGCTTAGTAAATCAGCCCCATTGATACATAAGCCCAAAGGGCTTCCAGCCTAATATAATTAATAGTTATGTTGGATTTCCCAAGAGGCTGGTTGGAATGTTTTTGGGTGCATGAAAGTGTATCCTCCAATCTTTCTGACAGATTGACTCAATTATATTTTAGGGTTGCAAGGTGTAGATTATTAAATGCTGGCACGATTATTATAGGCATCCCAATCCCGTTGGAAGCCAAATGGTGTCTAGAATGCACTGGCCAACATCTCTGCCTGCAGCTGCAAATAAATTGCAAGTAATTTTATAGCAAAATACGTATTTTAACTTGCAAGCAACAAATGTCAGAAATAGGCTTAGTCATGAAAGGGTTATGTACCTTTGTTAGTGGCTGTATATAATCAATTAAACTTTACCCTGCCAAAGTTGGTTGGCTCTTCAGGGATAACAACCGATATGGCTAAAAGCTGCTCGACTGTTATCCCAGAGGAGCGAGAGAGAATGTCCCCCCTCCGGCCGCCTTCCACCGCATTTCCCGGGCCTCCCGTCCCACCGGGAGACCCGAGACACGATCCGGCACTTCTGCCGGCTAGAGTAAGACTGAAAGGAAGCCGGAAATGGCTTCCTTCCCGTCTTCTTTCTGTAAACACGGAAGCGATGTCACAACGTCACTTCTGTCCCTCAGCTGTCAATGGCGGCATTTAAAAAAAAATAAAAAAATCACAGTATTCAGAATCGCAGTTTTTGGCGAACTGAATACTTTAAATGGCGATCCCTCCATAAAGAGTACCTGTCACCACCTATTACTGTCACAATTCCTTGTGACAGCAATAAAAGTGATACATTTTCTTTTTCTAAAAGTGACAATGTAAAAAAAAGAAAAAAAAAAAGATGTAATGCGCCCCCGTCTACCCAGCAAAGAAAACGCACACGTAAGTCACGTCCACATATGTAAACAGTGTTCAAATCACACATGTGAGGTATCGACGCGATTGTCGGAGTTAGAGCGATAATTCTAGCACTAGACCTCCTCTGTAACTCTAACCTGGTAACAATTTTTTTTTAAAGCGCCATCTATGGAGATTTTTAGGTACCGTAGTTTGTCGCCATTCGACGAGGGTGCGCAATTTCAAAGCATGACATGTTGGGTATCTATTTACTAAGTGTAACATCAGATTTCACATTATACAGCTAACTACTTTATTGTTTGTTTTTGCTTATTTTTTTATTTATGAAATTTTCTTTTTTTCCTAAAAACATGCGTTTGAAGGACCGCTGCGCAAAAACAGTGTGACATAAAATATTGCAATGACCATCATGTTATTCTTTTGATTCTCTGCTAAAATTATATATATATATATATATATATATATATATATATATATATATATATATACACATATATATATATATATACATATATATATATATATATATACATATATATATATATATATACATATATATATATTTGTGGGTGTGTGTGAGTATATATATATATATATATATATATATATATATATATATACACACACACACATATATATATATAATATATATATGATTTTCTAGCAAAAAATACGTATTTTAACTTGCAAGCAACAAATGTCAGAAATAGGCTTAGTCATGAAAGGGGGATGTACCTTTGTTAGTGGCTGTATATAATTAAACTTTGCCATGCCAAAAGTTGGTTTATGAACATTGGAACAACCTCTACAAATAGCTCAAAGTATGGCATTGAAATCACCCAGGACAGCTAATTAAACTCCAGCAAATAATGGTCTCTCTTCAGTAGAGTGAAATCTAGTTGGTTGTATTTAAAGCGGGAGTTCACCCGATTTTTTTTTTTTAACATTAGATTGAGTTTTAGAGTTTGAGTTTTAGAGTTTAGATGTTTAGAGTTTGAGTTTTAGAGATAGATGTTCTCCGCCGCTTCCGGTATGGTCTTCGGGACTGGGCGTTCCTAATCGATTGACACAAGCGTCACGAGTTGCCGAACGTCGGTGCGGCTCTATACGGCGCCTGCGCACCGACGTTCGGCTACTTTCGGTAACTGGTGACGCACTGTATGCGACGGTCGGAAGGCTGTCAATCAAATAGGAACGCCCAGTCCCGGAGCCCATACCCGGAAGCGGCGGAGAACATCTATCTCTAAAACGGTAAGTACTGCATTGATTTTAAACAAAACACCGGATTCTGCCTCCAGTAATTAGCCTCAATCTAATGTTAAAAATTGATTTTTTTGGGTGAACCTCCACTTTAAGAATTATAACTTCTTTTAGGCCAAATCTACACAGCCAGCGTATTAATTATTTGTATATATTAGAATATCAAACCTTGTTCAGAGGCTATAGAATTGACCCACTTGACAGCAGAGCTCACACTTTCAGAGTTTGTTACATTGAGGATTGTTGTCTGTAGTCTACTGGAAGCCTCTTTCTTCAGATTCTCAGCCCCTGTCTCTGTCAAACATGCAGCCAGAACCCTCATTCCACGTTTGTCCAGTTGTTTAGCCAACAAATTTCCAAACCCTGAATCACATCCAGTGATGAAGACATATTTATCTGTGAGATTGTCCAGGATAAGACTGTACTTGTACCACCTGTACAGGAGGATTAAACCCAAAGCTGCCAGCAGAGGGAGCCACATGATGAAAACTCAATATACCTATAGTAATATATAAAAAGTGTTAACGACATTTTTTATTTATGTACAGCAAAATATAAATTGGAATCTTGTTAATTTTCTGCACAGTTTCATATTAAGTGCCTCAAAAATGTGTACATTAACCACTTCTCTACTTTGGGTGTTTTTCAGATTTGGTGTTTACAAGACTAAAACAGTTTTTTTTGCTAGAAAATTACTTAAAACCCACAAACATTATATATTTATTTTTTTCTAACACCCTAGAGAATAAAATGGCGATCATTTCAATACTTTTTGTCACATCATATTTGCGCAGCGGTCCTACAAGCGCACTTTTTTTGGAAAAAAAGAACACTTTTTTGAATTAAAAAATAAGACAGCAATAAATTTGGCCCAATTTTTTATATATATTGTGAAAGATAATGTTACGCCAAGTAAAATGGTACCCAACATGTCACGCTTACAAATTGCGCCCGCTCGTGGCATGGCGTCAAACTTTTACCCTTAAAAATCTCGATAGGCGACGTTTAAAAAATTCTATAGGTTACATTTTTTGAGTTACAGAGTAGGTCTAGGGCTAGAATTATTGCTCTCGCTCTAACGATCGCGGCGATACCTCACTTGTGTCGTTTGAACACCGTTTTCATATGCGGGCGCTACTAACGTATGCGTTCGCTTCTGCGCATGAGCTCGTCGGGACGGGGCGCTTTAAAACACTGGAAAAAAAAAACATCCCTTGTAATAGAAAAAAGCATGACAGGTCCTCTTAAATATGAGATCTGGGGTCAAAAAGACCTCAGATCTCATATTTAGACTAAAATGCAAAAAAAATAAATAAAAAAAATTTGAAACTGTCATTTTTTCAAATGACGAAAAAAAAAATGTTTCTTTAAGAGGCTGGGCGGGACTGACGTTTTGACGTCACTTCCGCCCAGCAGAGCTATGGGGACGGGCGAAGGAGATTTTTCCTTCAGTCTCGTCCCCAGTCACCAGCCGAACGGTCCCGATCTCCTCCGCCGCTACCGACGGCTCCGGTATGCGGCGGAAGGCGCGGAAGAGCGGCGGGAGGGGGGGCCCCTCTCCCGCCGGTGATAACGGCGAATCCGCCGCGGAGACCGCCGTTATCGTTAACAGAACCGCTGACACTAAAGATTGATACCTCGGTTGTGGCAGCAGCTGCTGCCGTTACCGAGATATCAATCTTTAAAGTTAGGCCGTATAAAGACGTACGGCGGTTTAGAAGTGGTTAAAGGCATAGTCTACCTTTTGCTGAAAAATAATAAAAGCAGCCATATTAACTACAAAAAAAGACATTTATACGTTTTTGCATAGGAGCCTGCAAAGCATCGCAACTGTCATCAGTGGATCACATGTGCAAAACACAGGCTCTTCCTCTAGGCAATTCCTCCGGCTGCATATCCGTACCGAGGTATAGATCTTAAAGCGGTGTTTCACCCTGCAGAACAACTTTTTAGCATAAAATTCGGAATAGTAGCGTGAGCTACAGTATGCCTGTCTTAATTTTTTTATCCCCGTACTCACTGTTATATCGTACATAGAAGATTCCGACTGCCCGCTGGAAATGGGCGTTCCTTTCAAGAGGGAGGGTGATTGACGGCCGGCTCTGGCACGTCACGCTCCCCGAAGACAGCCGGAGTAGGTCTCGGCTCTTCACGGCGCCTGCGCACAGACTATGCGCAGGCGCCGTGAAGAGCCAAGCCTATTTCGGCTATTTCCGGAGAAGCGTGACGCGCCAGAGCCGGCCGTCAATCACCTTCCGTCTGGATTGGAACGCCCATTCCCCGTGGGCAGTCGGAATCTTCTATGTACGATTACACAGTGAGTACGGGGATAAAAAAATTAAGACAGGCATACTGTAGCTCGCGCTACTATGCCGAATTTTATGCTAGAAGAAAAAAAAAAATTTTTTTTTTTTTTATAGGGCGAACCCCCGCTTTAAAGGGTCACTAAAGGAAAAAATGTTATCAGCTATATACCTTCCTTTACCTTATTGCAGTGCTGTTTTCATTTCCTGCTAGTTCGTTTTTCCTCTGAATTAGAGTTCTGTCTTGTCATTTCTCCCCACTTCCTGGTTTTGTAGATAAGAAAATGTCCACAGAGCGAGGACTTCTCAGTGTGGTCAGTAACGTGCTCGCTCCCTCTGCTTAGACTACGTGAGAACGCTGTGCACGTCTGTGTAGACTAGAAGGAGCTGTGATATCGTGGGTGTGTCTAACACCCCAGCACCTCCTCTCTAGCTGAAAGATTCTTTTCAGGCAAGCTCTGCCCTGCCTGGATCCCGCCCCCTTTGCTAAGGGTGCATTCACACCACGATTTTATCATCCTACTTGTTCTCACGATTCTTAGGTTTGAAATCGTACAAATCTGTATGGCAAAACGTATCCATTCACTTCCATTCATTAATGTAGGTCCCCAAGTGCATCCGATTTGATCCGCATCAGATTTGATACGATTTAAAATCGCATCAAAAATCGTGTTTGACCACGATTTTTGGTCCTGATTTGAAATCGTATTAATCGTGTCCGATTTTTTTTTTATATTGTGGTCAATCTAAATCGTAATAAATCGGATGACTGTGCATTTTTATCCGATAAATCGTACCCGATTTTTTATTACGCATGCGCACTAGACACTGGAACGAGCTAGAAACTTCAAGAATCTTAACTTTATGGCCATTGCCAGACATTATTTAACCACTTCAATACAGGGCTGTTATACACACCTCGGGCCAGATCCACAAAAACCTGGCGTAACTTAAAAAATCCCATTTAAGTTACACTGCCTTAAAATTTCTACCTAAGTGCCTGATCCACAAAGCACTTATCTAGAAATTTCAGGCCGTGTAACTAAAATTCCGCCGGCGCAAGGCGTTCCTATTCAAATGGGGCGAGTCCCATTTAAATGAGGCGCGCTCCCGCGCCGGCCGTACTGCGCATGCGCGAAGTTACGTTACGCCGAGTTTTGTGGATCGCGCCGGCTTAAAAAAGTTGCGTCGGAAAAAAAAAAAAAAATTACAGCGTCGCTCGGCATGCATTCCTGAGGGAGAACTCCATGCCAATTTTCAAAGAAAAAACCGGCATGGGTTCACCCCCCAGGAGCATACCAGGCCCTTAGGTCGTCTGGTATGGGTTGTAAGGAGACCCCCCTACGCCGAAAAATCGACGTAGGGGGTCCCCCTACAATCCATACCAGACCCGTATCCAAAGCACGCTACCCGGCCGGTCAGGAAAGGAGTGGGGACGAGCGAGCGTCCCCCCCTCCTGAGCCGTGCCAGGCCGCATGCCCTCAACATGGGGGGGTTGGGTGCTCTGGGGCAGGGGGGCGCACTGCGGGCCCCCCCACCCCAGAGCACCCTGTCCCCATGTTGATGAGGACAGGACCTCTTCCCGACAACCCTTGCCGTTGGTTGTCGGGGTCTGCGGGCGGGGGCTTATCGGAATCTGGGAGTCCCCTCAAATAAGGGGGCCCCCAGATACCGGCCCCCCACCCTAAGTGAATGGATATGGGGTACATCGTACCCCTACCCATTCACCTGGAGGCAAAAAGTAAAAGTTAGTAAACACACAACACAAGGGTTTTTAAAATAATTTATTATTCTGCTCCGGAGGCCCCCCCTGTCTTCTTTATTAGCTCTATTACCAGGGGGGGCTTCTTCTTCCACTCTCCGGGGGTCTTCTTCCACTCTCCGGGGGGGGTTTCTTCTTCCGCTCTCCGGGGGAGGCTTCTCCACTCTCCGGGGGTCTTCTTCTATCTTCGCCGCTCTCCGCTGTTGACTCGGCGAACCCCGGTTCTTCTGCAGATGTCCGGTGCCTTCTTCTTCAGCGCTGGCTGCCTGCTATCTTTGTGTGTTAGCTCAATTAGTAACAGGCAGCCAGCGCGGTCTTCTGTGACGTCATCTTCTTCTCTTCTGTTCTTCTCTCCTCTTCCGATGTTGCCTCGTCGCCTCTTGTCGCTGTAATGATGGAAGCGCGCCTTGCATCCCATTTATATAGGCATCACCGTCCCATCATGCTCCGGCAGGTACCCACGTGGTGGGTGCCTACCCACGTGCACCCACCACGTGGGAACCTACCGGAGCATGATGGGACGGTAGCAGGCAGCCAGCGCTGAAGAAGAAGGCACCGGACATCTGCAGAAGAACCGGGGTTCGCCGAGTCAACAGCGGAGAGCGGCGAAGATAGAAGAAGACCCCCAGAGAGCGGAGAAGCCCCCCCGGAGAGCGGAAGAAGAAACCCCCCCCGGAGAGTGGAAGAAGACCCCCGGAGAGTGGAAGAAGAAGCCCCCCCTGGTAATAGAGCTAATAAAGAAGACAGGGGGGACCTCCGGAGCAGAATAATAAATTATTTTAAAAACCCTTGTGTTGTGTGTTTACTAACTTTTACTTTTTGCCTCCAGGTGAATGGGTAGGGGTACGATGTACCCCATATCCATTCACTTAGGGTGGGGGGCCGGTATCTGGGGGCCCCCTTATTTGAGGGGACTCCCAGATTCCGATAAGCCCCCGCCCGCAGACCCCGACAACCAACGGCAAGGGTTGTCGGGAAGAGGTCCTGTCCTCATCAACATGGGGACAGGGTGCTCTGGGGTGGGGGGGCCCGCAGTGCGCCCCCCTGCCCCAGAGCACCCAACCCCCCCATGTTGAGGGCATGCGGCCTGGCACGGCTCAGGAGGGGGGGGGGCGCTCGCTCGTCCCCACTCCTTTCCTGACCGGCCGGGTAGCGTGCTTTGGATACGGGTCTGGTATGGATTGTAGGGGGACCCCCTACGTCGATTTTTCGGCGTAGGGGGGTCTCCTTACAACCCATACCAGACCTAAGGGCCTGGTATGCTCCTGGGGGGTGAACCCATGCCGGTTTTTTCTTTGAAAATTGGCATGGAGTTCTCCCTCAGGAATGCATGCCGAGCGATGCTGTCATTTTTTTTTTTTTTTCCGACGCAACTTTTTTAAGCCGGCGCGATCCACAAAACTCGGCGTAACGTAACTTCGCGCATGCGCAGTACGGCCGGCGCGGGAGCGCGCCTCATTTAAATGGGACTCGCCCCATTTGAATAGGAACGCCTTGCGCCGGCGGAATTTTAGTTACACGGCCTGAAATTTCTAGATAAGTGCTTTGTGGATCGGGCACTTAGGTAGAAATTTTAAGGCAGTGTAACTTAAATGGGATTTTTTAAGTTTCGCCAGGTTTTTGTGGATCTGGCCCGGTGTTACTAGTTTACACTTTGTAACACCAGCCCTAGTTTTACACTTGCAAACTAAAACTTACGGCGAAAAAACGAAGCTGGAAAGCTTTGTGGATCGCCTTAAGTGCTAATTTGCATACTAGAAGCGGCATTTCGACTCGAAATGCCCCCAGCGGCGGATGCGGTACTGCATCCTAAGATTCGGCAGTGTAATTCAATTACACATGCCGGATCTTCTGCCTAACTATGGGAAACTGATTCTGTGGATCAGTTCCATAGTTAGGACCAGGGATACGATGGAGTAACAGCAGTTGCTCCGTCGTATCTCTTTTGTGGATCTGGCCCCTCATTACCGGGCCTATTCTGGCACTTCTCTCCTACATGTAAAAATCATTATTCTTTTGCTAGAAAATTACGCAGAACCCCCAAATATTATATATGTTTTTTTAGCAGACACCCTAGGGAATAAAACGACGGTCATTGCAACGTTTTATCTTGCACGGTATTCGCGCAATCATTTTTCAAACGCCCTTTTTTTGGAAAAAAATTGTTTCATGAATTAAAAAAATAACAAAACAGTAAAGTTAGCCCAATTTTTTTGTATAATGTGAAAGATTATGTTACACAGAGTAAATAGATACCTAACATGTCACGCTTTAAAATTGCGCATACTCATGGAATGGCGCCAAACTTTGGTACTTAAAAATCTCCATAGGCAACGCTTAAATTTTTTTTTACAGGTTACCAGTTTAGATTTACAGAGGAGATCTAGTTCTAGATTTGTTGCTGGCACTCTAACGCACGCGGCGATACCTCACATATGTGGTTTAAACGGCGTTCACATATGTCGGCGGGACTTACATGTGCGTTCGCTACTGCGCGCGAGCTACCGGGGACAGGGGCGTTTTAATTTTCTTTTTAATTCTTTTATTTATTTATTTACTTATTTTTTTCTTTTTTTACACTTATTTTCTAATTTTTTTTTTTTTTTTTACTTTTATTCCTATTACAAGGAATGTAAACATCCCTTGTAATAGGAATGTGTGTGACAGGTCCTCTTTATGTAGAGATGCGGGGTCAATAAGACCCCACATCTCTCCTCCAGGCTGGAAACCATGAGATCGGTGAAAAAAAATTCACCGATCTCATGAATACTGTTGCTTACTAGCCGCAATTGCGGCTTTGTTTACTTACGGGGACCCGGGCGTGACGTCATCACATCGCGCCCGGGTCCTCCGACGGTCATAGAGATGACTGGTGACCATCTGGTCACCAGTCATCTCTATGCTTCCTGCGAACGCCGGACGATTCTTTCTCCGGGCCCCCGATGGCACGGGAGAGCCCGGAGAAGCACCGGATGGCGGAACCGCCGCTATGATCATTCTTATGCTGCGCAGAATCGCCGGCAGAACAAAAGGATATCTGGATGATGTCTCTAGCTGCAGGCATCATTCAGATATCCACCCGCAAAGCCCAGGACGTCATTTGACGTCCACCCAGGATGGGAGATCCCATCTGTGGACGTCAAATGACAATGGGCGGGTATTGAAGTGGTTAAAATAAGGATCCGATTTTTTAGTGAAAATCGGATGGAAAATTTAGCTGTGCGATTTATGAATCCGATTTAAAAAATACATTTTGACATACGATTACATACGATTTTGTCATATACGATTCCATCCGATTTAACGGTCCGATTATCGGATGTAAAAATTGTGATGTGAACCTAGCCTAAGAGGAAAGGTTCAGTAAAGACTGAGTTTCCAAGCAGCAGCTGAAGGAGGACAAACGTTGCAGAAAAGCCAAAAAAAAAAAAGGTAAAATCTTCATTCTGTTTCATCATCATATACAATATCATTGCAATCTAAAACTTATTATCAAATTGATGTTGCAGTTTTTTTCCCCCCCAATAATGTATGTGCCTCCTAATCCCATCCTATCCCTCTCTCACCTCAATATGACCTAGATCCATCCATCCATTCATCCCATCCCTCTCTCAGCTCAGTCTGACCTACATCCACACGTGCGAAAGGGATTTGATGAATGGATGGATGGATATTGGACAGTCTGATCCGTTCATCAAATCCCGTTTGCACGTATCAGACTGTCCTATATCCATCCATTCATCAAATCCCGTTTGCACATATCAGACTGTCCTATATCCATCCATCCATTCATCAAATCCCTTTCGCACGTATCAGACTGTCCTATATTCATTCATCAAATCGATTTAGCTCTTATCAGTCTGACCTACATCCATCCATCCATTCATCAAATCCCTTTCGCTTTTATCAGTCTGACCTACGTCCATCCATCCGTTCATCAAATCCCTTTCACACGTGTGGATGTAGGTCAGACTGAGCTGAGAGAGGGATTTGATGAATGGATGGATGGATATAGGACAGTCTGATACGTGCGAAAGGGATTTGATGAATGGATGGATTGATGTAGGTCAGACTGATAAGAGCGAAAGGGATTTGATGAATGGATGGATTGATGTAGGTCAGACTGATAAGAGCAAAAGGGATTTGATGGATGGATATTGGACAGTCTGATCCGTTCATCAAATCACTTTCGCACGTATCAGTCTGTCCTATATCCATCCATCCATTCCTCAAATCCCTTTCGCATGTATTAAACTCTCCTCTATTTATCCATCCAGTCATCAAATCAGTTTCGCTGTTATCAGTCTGACCTGCATCCATCCATCCATTCATCAAATTCCTTTCTCACGCATCAGACTGTCCTATATCCATCCATCAAATCCCTTTGGCTCTTATCAGTCCGACCTACATCCATCCATGCATTCATCAAATCCCTTTAGCTCTAATCATTCTGACCTACATCCATCCGTCCATTCATCAAATCCCTTTCGCGCGTATTAAACTCTCCTCTATTTATCCATCCATTCATCAAATAACTTTGGCTGTTATGAGTTTGTCCTACATCCATCCATCCATTCATCAAATTCCTTTCACACGTATTAAACTGTCCTATATCCATCCATCCATTCATCAAATCTCTTTCGCACGCATCAGACTCTCCTATATCCATCCATCCATTCATCAAATCCCTTTCGCTTTTATCAGTCTGACCTACATACATCCATTCATCAAATCACTCTCTCACTTCAGTCTGACCTACGTCCATCCATCCGTTCAGCAAATCACTATCGCACGTGTGGATGTAGGTCAGACTGAGCTGAGAGATGGATTTGATGAATGGATGTAGGCAAAACTGATATGAGAGAAAGGGATTTGATGAATGGATCGATGAAGGTCAGACTGAAGTGAGAGAGAAATTTGATGAATGGATGGATTGATGTAGGTCAGACTGATAAGAGCTAAAGGGATTTGATGAATGGATGGATGGATAGAGGAGACTTTGATACGTGCGAAAGGGATTTGATGAATGGCTGGATGTAGGTCAGACTGATAACAGTGAAAGTGAATTGATGAATGGATGGATGGATATAGAACAGTCTGATCCGTTCATCAAATATATCCATCCCTCCATTCATCAAATTCCTTGTTTAATAATGCAGAGTATTGAGTAGTATTGAGGAGATATGCAGAGTATTGCACAGTACAGCAAATTATTGCATTACTAAACAATACTCTGCAATACTGTTCTTTAAACTTGTGCAATAATCTGCTGTACTGTGCAATACTCTGCAATACTCTGCAATACTCCTCAATACTCCTCAATACTCCTCAATACTCTGCATTACTAAACAATACTCTGCAATACTGTTCTTTAAACTTGTGCAGAGTATTGAGGGGTATTGAGGAGTATTGTGGAGTATTGCAGAGTATTGCACAGTACAGCAGATTATTGCACAAGTTTAAAGACCAGTATTGCAGAGTATTGCACAATTTTTAGTACAGCAATGCACACAGGGCAGTCATTAGAAAGATTCGTGGAGGACGTCCATGGACGTTCACCCAGAATAACTTGACCACATGTTTCATGTTACACCCTAAATATAGGTAAAAATAGGTGGACTTAGCCTTTAATACCATAGTTGTCAGCATTGTAATAATTGTTAGAGCCGGTTCACACTGGGTCGCGTCCCATTCAATGGAACCGTTCTAATAGGAGTGACGCAAGTCGCTCCGACATAGAAAAAGGTTCCTGTACGACTTTGGGGGCGGCTCGGGGCGACCTGCATTGACTTCTATACAGAAGTCGTTTTGCAGGTCACCTCTGAAGTCATCTTCAGGACGACTTGCAGAGTCGCCCCCGGAGTCGTGCCGCGGCTGTGTCAACCGGCTCTAAATGTTTGGACTATTTTGATAATCTGACACTCAAAAGCTGCATTTAACCACTTAACGCCCGCCGCACGACTATTTACGTCCGCAAAATGGCACGGGCAGGCAGATGGGCGTATATATACATCCTTGCCTTTCCGTGGGTCGGGGGTCCGTTGCTCCGTCGCGATCGCTCCCCGGAGCTGAAGAACGGGGAGAGCCGTATGTAAACACGGCTTCCCCGTGCTTCACTGTGGCGGCGCATCGATCGTGTCATCCCCTTTATAGGGGAGACACAATCGATGACATCAGACCTACAGCCACACCCCCCTACTGTTGTAAACACACACTAGGTGAAGCCTAACACGTTCAGCGCCCCCTGTGGTTAACTCCCAAACTGCAACTGTCATTTTTACAATAAAGAATGCAATTTAAATGCATTTTTTGCTGTGAAAATGACAATGGTCCCAAAAATGTGTCAAAATTGTCCGAAGTGTCCGCCATAATGTCGCAGTCACGAAAAAAAAACGCTGATCGCCGCCATTAGTAGTAAAACATTTTTTTTTATAAAAATGCAATAAAAATATCCCCTATTTTGTAAACGCTATAAATTTTGCGCAAACCAATCGATAAACGCTTATTGCGATTTTTTTTTACCAAAAATAGGTAGAAGAATACGTATCGGCCTAAACTGAGGGAAAAAAAATGTATATATGTTTTTGGGGGATATTTATTATAGCAACAAGTAAAAAATATAGAATTTTTTTCAAAATTGTCGCTGTATTTTTGTTTATAGCGCAAAAAATAAAAACCGCAAAGGTGATTAAATACCACCAAAAGAAAGCTCTATTTGTGGGGAAAAAAGGACGCAAATTTTGTTTGGGAGCCACGTCCTACGACTGCGCAATTGTCTGTTAAAGCGACGCAGTGCCGAATCGCAAAACCTGGCCTGGGCATTTAGCTGCCTAAAGGTCCGGGGCTTAAGTGGTTAAAGAATATCCAGTTTTGTTGATCAAAAAAAAACAATCCCCTTTGGATGATCTATATTCATTGCTAGGGATGTAGCAAACTTTGGGGTTGATTTACTAAAGGCAAATCTACTTTGCACTACAAGTGCACTGTAATGCCTCGTACACACGCTCGGAATTTCCGACAACAAATGTTCGATGGGAGCTTGTTGTCTGAAATTCCGACCGGGTAGGCTCCATCGGACATTTGAGAGCTGGTTCTCAAATTTTCCGACAACAAAAGTTGTTGTCGCAATTTCCGATCGTGTGTACACAATTCTGACGCACAAAATTCAACGCATGCTCGGAATTAAGCAAAAGAGACGCACTGGATATTGAACTTCATTTTTCTCGGCTCGTCGTACGTCTTATATGCAGGGCTTTTTTTTCAGGGGGAACTTGGGGGAACTCAGTTCCACCACCTTTGGCTCAGACCCTTCGGTGCCTGCTCACCATAATCACTTGTAAACACAGAAGTTTGGTTTCTATGTTTACAAGTGACAGCTCTGCACTCTGTGTGTAACCCCCCTGAACTCTGCACTCTGTATGTAATGCAATCCTGGTATTTAATGCCCCTTTAAGACCCTTCTACTGAAATCTGAACGGGGTCGTGGTTGAGTTCCTGCACCTATTTTCTGAGAAAAAAAGCTCTGCTTATATGTCACCGCATTCTTGATGTTCGGAATTTCCGACTTTGTGTGAACGTGTGTATGCAAGACAAGTTTGAGCCAACATCTGTCGGAAGAAAATCCACAGTTGTGCTGTCGGAATGTCCGATCGTCTGTACGCGCATATGTGTACTTGGAGGTGCAGTCGCTGTAGATCTGAGGGGAAGATGTGAAATGAGGGGAAGCTACCTTTAGTAAATAAACCCCACAGTCTCTTTGCCTTTAGTAAATCAACCCCTCAGCCTTTTACTGCATGTACGCTGACATGTCCTGCAGTGTACTGATAACTGAAGATAGAAGCACTGGTCAGCCCAGCAATAAATAAGGCTTAACATTTGCAGAAAATGTGCTGTTATGTGCGGAGAGAAGATTTATATCTTTATTTCACTACTGTAGAAAAGAGAAGGGAACTGCTGGAGCTCCAAGTGCGCCCTCTGCCTTCCGCCCATGCCGTGTACCGGCCCTGTGACTAATGATTATATTTCTTGCCTGCCTAACCAGTTTCTCCTACCGGGCTTTGCCTCTTTCAATAAAGCCTATTGTTTCCAGGTACTGTATGTTATGTCCCTCAGGTCCAGGTACAGGGTGTATCACTGGTGCTGGACAAAGGAGTTCAAATATTCAATTGAAATATCCAGGGGTAGCGTTACAATTTATATAATGATTTCAACAATAGAAATGAGAGTTTATAAAAAAAATTAAAATAAATGTTGCTAGTTCTCCTGATCTTCCATACTCCCCCAATTTCTGAATTACACACCTGTGTACTGATCCTTCTTTGAAAGTAATGGTCCTTCTCAGTGTATGTGGGAAATTTGCAATACAAGCAATTACTTCCTATAGTAGTGGAAGCACACATTATAGGTATGTTGGTGGGCAGGGTCATGTGCATGTATCATGCATTTGAGGTACAAGACATGTGCGATTCGGTTCGTAACGAATGGATTTTTGTACGAATTTGTTAGTATTCGTACATTCGGATCAATTCGAACATCCGAATAGCTGAAATAACCAAAATTCGGAAAATACGAACTTACGAATGGACAAACTTAGGAAAATACGAAACACCGAAATAGTAAAAGAACGAAAATGACATCTATAACGAATGATTTGCATTCCGTATTTTCAATCCTTTGTCTGTTCGTAATTTCGTATGTTCGTATTTTATTCATGTGTTCGTAATTTTGTTTCTTTGTATGTTCGTGATTTCGTTTGTTCGTGGTCTCGAATCGTTCTTTTGAATGGACAGTGTAAGAAAGTGTATCTTAATATGTATGTTCGTAATTTCGTATGTTCGGAAATTTGTTTCTTTATCTCTTCGTAATTTCGTGTTCTCAAATCGTTCTTTCGAATGGGCAGTGTAGTGAGTGATGTATCTTACTTAATATGTTAGCCAATCAGCTTATCTCTTTTGTGTCAATGCACAATGCATTCCTGAATCTTTTTAGATTCAGTTGAGGAGGAGACTGAGTCAGGTCTCGTAACTGAGGGAGTGGACTGGGAGTAAGTACAGGACTTATTAGAAATTAAGCAAGATACACCCTCTCAAAATGGCGTACAAGGGCGGAGGCTATAGCCGCATGTTGAAAACTAAACTAAAATACGATTGCTCCAGAGACAGGCAGAATGGGATCTGTCAGGGTAAACAAACAGATCCCCGTTCTGTCAGGGGACGTGAGAGAGAGAGAGAGAGAGAGAGAGAGAGATTGTCTGTTCCTTTTTTTTTTTTTTTTTTAGTTGTATTGATCGATTTTGTCATAACACATACAAACAAGGCCCAATGGGCCGTATACACAAAGAAACTATGTACAATTATTCAGCATTGGCTTCTGCCCCCTCCCACCAGTCCTCGCACAGTGCTCGGAACAATACGATTAGAAAGGCCACCAACTCTCAGTAATAATCAATATTACGAACAGACACGTCAAACAGTTATAGACATATTACACACATAATAACTCCTGTTAGGCCTCGTACACACGACTGAACATGTCTGCTGAAACTGGTCCGCGGACCAGTTTCAGCAGACATGTTCGGTCGTGTGTAGGGCCGACCGGACAATTTTCCGGCCGACCAGACATGTTTCCAGCGGACAAATGTTTCTTAGCATGCTAAGAAACATGTCCGCTGGAAGCCTGTCCGTCGGACACGTCCGATGGTCAGTACGACTCATCGGACATGTCCGCTGGCCTCGAGAACCCGCGCATGGCGTCGAAGTGATTCGACGCATGCGTGGAAGCATTGAACTTCCGGGTTCGCGCACGTCGCCCCGTCATCGTCGCCGCCACGTCACCGCATCGTCACCGCGTCGTCTGTCCGCGGGGAATTTGGTCTGATGGTGTGTACAGCCATCAGACCAAATGATCCCAGCGGACATGTCCGATGAAAACGGTCCGCGGACCGTTGTCATCGGACATGTCCGCTTGTCTGTACGAGGCCTCACAGGTGCACTCTATTAAGTTCACTGTTCATCCAACTGCCCCAAACCTTATCAAATTTCTGAGGTATACCCATGCTAATATATCTAGCTATTAACCACGCCCTTCCACGCTGATACAGAAGGAGGATTAGGCTTTTTTCCATGATAGCACTATCATTTTCCTGGCGTAATAGATTAAAACCGTCAGCAGAGTACGGGTCACTCTCCTTGGGGCTAGATTATCTACCAGACCCAAAAGGCAAACCTCTATTGTGGGCTGTATGTGAATGGTGGTTACTTCAGCTATTTGCAGTCTGTAACTCCCTTCCAGAATACTTGAATGGCCGGGCAATCCCAAAAGATATGCATGAAATCAGCCATGGTGATAACTGCACCACCAGCAACCAGGCGACTGGGTAGGGAACATCTTAGCCAGCCTAGCTTGAGTAAGATATATGCGATGTAAAAATTTAAATTGAATAAGATGGTCCCTGGCAGAGACCAATCTGGAAAAATTAATGTCCCAAACATCATCCCAGTCATCCCCGTCCATCTGGGGGAACACCTCACCCCACGACGCCCTACACTTCGTAAGGAGATCTCCTCCCTCTCCGAACAACTGCTTATAAATGGTAGACAGGGCCTTGTCCAAAGTGTCCTCTCTCAGTAAAGACTCCAGATCACTACTTTTCAGAGTAATATCCCCATCCCCAAATTGGGCAGTGTACGTATGCCTTAGCTGAAGATAACGAAATGAGTGAGTGTTGGACAAATTAAACTTATTTTTAAGGGTGTCAAACTGTAGGAATTTCCCACCACCCACTATTTATTTCATAGTCTTAATACAAAACTTAGTCCAGATGATCGGATCAGGTATCTCACTGAAGTGCGCTAACTTGGGATTCTTCCAAAGTGGTGTGTGGGGAGAAATCTCAGAGGCGCTTCCCATCCTGGCCACTGCTACCCATGCCCTACAGGCCCCCCGCATGGATATTGTGAGCCTATACGAAGCCTTGACACCGCGATGCGGGGCATGCACCAAGACCTCTTAAGAGCCAACAACAGCCGCCTCCAGCGTATTAGCAGTGTCATCCTCAGGTAGCGTGAACCACCTGTGGATGAATACCAGCTGACCGGCCAAGAAATACCGGACTCAAGGACTGCCAATTCTTCCTGTTTCCACAGCAGTTGTAACACCCAGAGTTTAATTCTGGGGTGTCGCCCTTGCCATAGGAAAGTCGTAATGAGCTGATCACTTATTTTAAATATATGTCTCGGTATCCAGACAGGGGAATTCCGAAATATATATAAAAAGAGAGGTAAAAATGTAATTTTCACTAAATTCACCATACCTATGAGTGTCAAAGGCAGGTTTTGCCATGCCTGTACCCTGGATTTTAGTTTAACTAAAAGTGGATCGACATTCAAGGCGATAAAATCTGATACAGAATTAGAAATGCACAACCCCATATATTTGAGCACTTCTACCCTCTGTAAAGGACATCCCGGGGGAATCCCACGACTGGGGGATGGTGTCCTGAGTGGGAGAATCTGGGATTTGCCCCAATTAACTTTCAGGCCCGAAAAACTTGCAAAAAAATTCAAGATATCTAAAGCCGCTGACAGGGAGCTCTTGGAGTCTCGCAAAAAAAGGACCATATCGTCCGCATAAAGCGCTGTTTTTTCAATCAAGCCACCCGCCGTAATCCCCTGTACCGCTTCAGAGGCTCTCAAGGCCACAGCCAAGGGTTCAATCATGATGTAGAAAAGACCCGGGGACAAAGGGCAGCCCTGACGAGTGCCTCTGCGCACTGAAAAAGATTCGGACAACAGATTGTTCAGTTTAATGGTCGCTGTGGGGGAGTGATATAGAATGTCGATCCACTTCCGGAAATGAGGACCAAAACCGAAGACCTCCAGGACCATCCTCATGTAATTCCAGTCCACGGAATCAAAGGCCTTTTCTAGATCCAAAAAGACAAGTATCCCGCCGCTAGAACTGTCCAGGCCCAAGAGATTGTCTGTTCCTAGTGATTAAGAACAGCAATCACTCTCCAGCCAGCCCAGCCCCCATATAGTAAGCAACACCTCCCAGGAACACAATAAACACCTCGATCGCCTCCTAGTGTTAACCCCATTCCATGGCAGTGACATTTATACAGTAATCAGTGGCTATTTTTAGCTCTGATCGCTGTATAAATGTCAATGCGTGCAAAAAGTGTCAAAAGTGTCTGATCTGTTCGCTGCAATGTCACAGTCCCACTTAAAATCCCAGATCACCGCCATTACTAGTAAAAAAATAAAAATAATAATAATAATAATAAAAATGTCATACATCTATCTCTGTCAGGGCTGGGCTCAGCCCTTCCTTCTCTGAGCTGGCCGCTCAGCTTTCAGCTAATTGCCAGCTCTTATTTCTCCACAGTGACTCTCCTGTTGAAGATTTCCTGCTCGTCAGTCCATCCTACTTAAGCCATCCAGCTCAGATGATCTCTGAGCTGGACACATCACAGAGACTATCGCCTGCGTTCCTGTTAAAGACTTGCTTGGGTGACATTCTTTCTGGCTCCAGATCCTTCTTGCTGTTCCACTACGCTGCTCTCTGGCTCCCTGACGTTTGGCTTATCTGACTATCCATTCCAGTTTCTGAATTCTGGCTGTTTTGACTAAGTTTACTCTGTTTACTTTTTTTTTTATCATTATTATTAACCACTTCAATACAGGGCATTTTCACCCTCTTCCTTCCCAGACAATTTATTTATTTTTCAGCGCTGTCGCACTTTGAATGAAAATTGCGCGGTCATACAACACTGTACCCAAATGAAATGTTTATGTTTCCCCCCCCCCACAAATAGAGCTTTCTTTTGGTGGTATTTGATCACCTCTGCGGTTTTTATTTTTTGCGCTATAAACAAAAGAGCGACAATTTTGAAAAATAAATATTTTGTTTTACTTTTTGCTATAATAAATATCACAATTTGTTCCTCAGTTTAGGCCCATACGTATTCTTCTACATATTTTTGGTAAAAAAAAAACAAAAAAAATCGCAATAAGTGTATATTGATTGGTTTGCGCAAAAGTTATAGCGTTTACAAAATAGGGGATAGAATTATGGCATTATTTTGCATGGAAATTTGACGTTTTAAATTGCAGGCCTGCAATTCTTAGAAATAACTCACCTAAATCTGTCCAAACCAGAGTCTAGTAGACTATGATAAAGTTTGAAACACAAAATCATAAATTATAATATAATAAATAATAACAAATAATAATTTAATAATAACAATACTTTTTATTTAATACATTTTAGTAAATAATATATTCAAAAACTCAGATTTTTTGGGGGGTCAAACAAGGGTGCAATATCATTAGTCAGTAAATGTCTCGGGTATGAAAAATTTTAAAGCAAGGTACAGCACAAAGGCCAACGTCGCAGTTGGGACAATAGAAACACGTTTCTTTACGGATTTTTCTTCCGTTGTCGTCGCGTTTGGAGCAGCAAACCACACACATCCCTGTGGGTGCTGTTTTTTTTTCAGTGGGTGGAATGTGGTCCAAAAAATGACAACCAGTCAGTCATTCAGGGTTCACAGCACCAGCAGCCCGACGTCCAGATCGGTTTACCGCCGTTGGCGTTTGGTGCTTCAGAAAGATTAGTTCTGCAACCTTCCACACAAAGTCCGCACTGACAGGCCCGTCGCTACAAGGCAGGCAAACCAAGCAATTGCTTGGGGCCCCGAGCTTGCCTGGGCCCCCAAACAGTGCCCTTGCTTGCCGCCCTTGCCGCACTTCCTGCAGTGATCAGACATCCCTGGATTATGGCTACGATCCCCGGACCCCATTCAGTACTTGAGCAGCCAGGCTGCAGCTGTTTCCCGGCGGACGGGGGCGTTTCCCAGTGGACGGGGGCGTTTCTCGGTGGATGGGGGCATTTCCCGGGGGACGGGGGCGTTTCCTGGCGGACAGGGGCTTTTCCCAGCGGACGGGGGCATTTCCCGGTGGACGTGGGCATTGTCCATGAGAGCTAGCACGTGCAGAGCTGTGTAGTGGAGAAGCTGGAGCGACTCCAGCCAGCCTATGCTGTGCTAGTTGTAGTAGCTAGCCGCCACTCCTCCTCAGCTGAAGATTCCATCACATGACAGCCCACTCTTCCAGCATCCCGCCCCTCTCCTCTTACCTCTGCTTCCTCCTCCAATCATGCTTTTGGCAGCATGGGGGAACAGAGTACAGAGTTCCTCCCCATTCCTCCGGTCCTGCAAGGCACTATGGGAATTGTAGTGAAGATAGAAGTAGTACAGAGTGAATGGCCACAAGCAGGTGAGTTTTTATGCTTGCAGGCTAACATAAGTAATATTTTTCCTTCACTGGTGGGTACTGACATGCGGGACTGATGGGCACTGATGGGCACTCATGTGACACTGACAGTGGCACTGAGAGGCACTCATGTGGTGGCACTGACATGCGGCACTGAGAGGCATTTATGTGGTGGCACTGACAGGCGGCACTGATGGGCATTCATGTGGCACTGACAGGTGGCACTCATGTGGCACTGATAGGCGGCACTGAGAGGCACTCATGTGGTGGCACTGACATGCGGCACTGAGAGGCACTCGTGTGGTGGCACTGACAGGCGGCACTGATAGGTGGCACTGATGGGCACTCATGTGGCACTGACAGGCAGTGGCACTGATAGGTGGCACTGAGAGGCACTCATGTGGTGGCACTGACATTCAGCACTGAGAGGCGCTCATGCGGTGGCACTGATAGGCAGCAATGATGGGCACTCATGTGGTGGCACTGACAGGTGACACTGATGGGCACTAATGCGGTGGCACTGACAGGTGGCACTAAGGGGCACTGACAGGCGGCATTGATGGGCACTGAACAGACTTAGCTGATGGACACTGAACAGGCTGCATTGATGAACACTGGCGAGGCTCTTACGCCGTCGGATATTAACTGCATATTTACGCTGGGCGCTAGGGGCGTGTACGCTGATTTACGCCTAGAATATGTAAATCAGCTATAAACGCGAATTCACGAACGTACGCCCGGCGCAGTACAGTTACGCCGTTTACATTAGGCTTTTCCCGGCGTAAAGTTACCCCTGCTATATGAGGCGTATATGCGGCGTACCAATGTTAAGTATGGCCGTCGTTCCCGCGCCGAAATTTGAAAAATGTACGTTGTTTGCGTAAGTCGTCCGTGAATGGGGCTGGACGTCATTTACGTTCACGTCAAAACCAATGACGTCCTTGCGGCGTACTTTGGAGCAATGCACACTGGGAAATTCCACGGACGGCGCATGTGCCGTTCGTGAAAAACATCAATCACGTTGGGTCAGGGTTAATTTACATAACACACGCCCACCTCTTCATAATTTGAATTAGGCGGGCTTACGCAGGCCTATTTACGCTATGCCGCCGCAACTTTTTTTGAGAATACGGCACTTGCCTGTAAAAGTTGCGGAGGCGTAATGTAAATAGGATACGTTACGCCCGCCCAAACATACGCCATTCTACGTGAATCTACCCCTTTGTTAGTACCAATGACAGGCACTAACTGGATTAGTGAATGGGGTGTTAAAGGGGTTGTAAAGCTTCCCGTTTTTTCACCTTAATGCATCCTATACTTACAAGCCCCCCCCCCCCCCCCCCCCCCCGTTTACTTACCTGAACCCTTGAAAGTCCTGTGTCTTGAAAGCGCTGGCTTCTCGGCCCGGTCTTCTCGACTCTTCATTGGATGATTGATAGAAGCGTAGCCATTGGCTCCCGCTACTGTCAATCAAATCAACGACGAGGTGCACCGGGGGGCAGGGCCGAGTAATACACTTGGCAGCTACGGCCGCCACTGTATCACACGGAGTACGCTGCAAGCTAACCACCTTGGGGGAAGTTAGCTCTTGCGGGGAGGAGCCAGGACAGCCGTAGAGGGACCCCAGAAAACGAGGATCGGGGCCACTCTGTGCAAAACGAACTGCATAGTTGAGGTAAGTATGACATGTTTGTTTGTTATTAAAAAAAAAAAAAAACCTTTACTAACCCTTTAATTAAAGTGAAATAAAACAAAGATAAATTGTAAATGAAGTGAATTATACCAATACAATCATGGGCAGAGGAAGTTTTCTCTTTTTCAATCTCTCCTATAATAGACCTTTGCCGTCCCACAGGTTTTTATCAACTAGTAAGTTCCTTGGTAATCAGCTGGATTCTGCTACTCTGCTTAACAAACCATGAAATTCTCACCAGTGTGATTTCAGGAAAGCAACCTAATGTTCCCCTTCTTACTCAGCTTTTGCACTGATGTGATTTATAAATAAATGCTTTGAAGGTAAAACGTACCTGTTCACCTGTAGAAATATATAGGAACAGAAGGACTTTTGAGACTTTTTGGCAATGTGACTCCTCCAGCTGGAGAACGGGTGCTGTGTCTGTTCCCGACCGATGAGCAGAAAATGTTCAGAGTGTTCTGTTCTTGATATGAGCACAGTAACTGCGCAATAGGAAGGGCGTGGGAAAAGAAAATTGTCAAAACATGTTTATATTGGGAGCAGATTAATAACAAATCTAACATCATTAAAGTGGAGTTCCACCCTGATTTTTTTTTTTTTTTTTACAGAAAATCTAAAAAAAATATTATATATATATTTATTTTTTTACTTACCAGAAATAGCGGTGGGCTTCTCTTCATGTGCAGGGGGCTAGGGGTGAATGCTGGCTGGGGTGGATATTGCTCATCCAACATGAATAATCACAGAATCTACCTGATCAATTCAGACCACAACTATTTGGAGGTATTATAAATAATATTCCTCATTAACTCAAACATAAGTAAAGCATGCAGAAATATAAAATGTTTCTCAGCAACAGTCTTCATTATATAGATTCGATGGATTTAACTAAACATTTTTTCAAATCCAGTATTACAGCAGGACTTCAACAAAACTTAAACACCTTTTAGTTTTTTCTATCCCCGGGATTTTAAGGGTTTGTAAAGGTAAAATTTGTTTTCCCTAAATAGCTTCCTTTACCTTAGTGCTGTCCTCCTTCACTTACCTCATCCTTCCATTTTGCTTTTAAATGTCCTTATTTCTTCTGAGAAATCCTCACTTCCTGTTCTTCTGTCTGTAACTCCACGCAGTAATGCAAGGCTTTCTCCCTGGTGTGGAGAAAGCCTCTTGAGGGGGTGAGCAGGAGTGTCAGGACGCTCTCTACTTTGCAGATAGAGAAAGGAGCTGTGTGTTAGTGGGCGTTCTGACACTCCTGCTCACCACCTCCCCCCTCAAGAGGCTTTCTCCACACCAGGGAGAAAGCCTCGCATTACGGTGTGTAGTTACAGACAGAAGAACAGGAAGTGAGGATTTCTCAGAAGAAATAAGGTCATTTAAAAACAAAATGGAAGGATGAGGTAAGTGAAGGAGGACTGCACTAAGGTAAAGGAAGCTATTTAGGGAAAAAAACGTTTACCTTTACAACCCCTTTAAAGGTCTCGGAACAGAACATTTTACCCAAACACATATTCTGACTCAGAAGTCAGCCTCCTCCTCTGATCATCAGCAACAAACAAAACATTGATGGATAAAGAACAGTAACACTTCATGGTTGAAACTCTGGAAACTCAAAAGGTAAATATCCAGAATAGTCACTCTGACTGTTATTCAAACAAACGTTCCCATCATATTTTAGTACCTCAGACTCAATATATGCAGAACATTTATTTTGATCCTGGTTACTTAATTTCAGTAACCCTTTTTTTAACGAAACCCCCATTATAAAATTGTAACCGCTTAAAGGAGCGGCGCACACACATAGGGGCAGATCCTCAAAGAAATTACGCGGCGTATCTCTTGATACACCGCGTAATTTCTGTTCCCTGTCATCGGGATCAGCGATCAGTGACGTGTCACTCGTAGCCATGCCCCTAACAGTTAGAAACACTACCTAGGACACACTTAACCCCTTCAGCGCCCCTTACAGGTTAACCCCTTCACCGCCAAAGTAATTTTTACAGTAATCAGTGCATTTTTATAGCACTGATCGCTGTAAAAATGACAATGGTTCCAAAATGGTGTCAAAAGTGTCCGATGTGTCGCAGTTACGATAAAAATTGCTGATCGCCGCCATTACTAGTAAAAAAAATATATTAATAAAAATGTCATAAAACTATCCCCTATTTTGTAGACACTATAACTTTTGTGCAAATCAATAAACACTTATTGCGTTTTTTTTTTTTTTTACCAAAAATATGTAGAAGAAGAATACGCATCGGCCTAAACTGAGGAAAAAAAAATGTTTTTATATATTTTTTGGGGATATTTATTATTGCAACAAGTAAAAAATATTTTTTTTTTTTTTTACATTTCGGCTCTATTTTTGTTTATAGCGCAAAAAATTAAAACTACAGAGGTGATCAAATACCACCAAAAGAAAGCTCTATTTGTGGGGAAAAAAAAGGACGGCAATTTTGTTTGGTAGCCACGTCGCAGGACCGCGCAATTGTCAGTTAACCACATAAGACCGGGACTGCGTCGCTTTAACTGACAATTGCGCGGTCATGCAACGTGGCTCCCAAACAAAATTGGCGTCCTTTTTTTCCCCACAAATAGAGCTTTCTTTTGGTGGTATTTGATAACCTCTGCGGTTTTTATTTTTTGCGCTATAAACAAAAATAGAGCGAGAATTTTGAAAAAAATGCAATATATTTTTTACTTTTTGCTATAATAAATATCCCCCAAAACTATATAAAAAAAATGTTTTCCTCAGTTTAGGCCGATACGTATTCTTCTACCTATTTTTGGTAATAAAAATCGCACTTCAGTGGCTGCAATTGTTTTTGTTTTGTTTTTTTCGTTTGTTTGTGCCCCCCCCCAAAAAATTTTGAGCACCAGCCGCCACTGCACCCCTTCAACCTCTGAAGCAATGCTGGCAGCACTATTTCACAAAGACAACCTCTAGATATGATGCTGAGCATCTGCACTCAACTTCTTTGGTCGACCATGGCGAGGCCTGTTCTGAGTGGAACCTGTCCTGTTAAACAGCTGTATGGTCTTGGCCACCGTCCTGCAGCTGAGTTTCAGGGTCTTGGCAATCTTCTTATAGCCTAGGCCATCTTTATGTATTGTAGAGCAACACTTATTTTTTTCAGAGCCTCAGAGAGTTCTTTGCCATGAGGTGCCATGTTGAACATCCAGTGACCAGTATAAGAGGGGGAGAGTGATAACACCAAATTTAACACACCTGCTCCCCATTCTCACCTGAGACCTTGTAACACTAACGAGTCACATGAGGGAAAATGGCTAATTGGGCCCAATTTGGACATTTTCACTTAGGGGTGTACTCACTTTTGTTGCCAGCGGTTTAGGCATTAATGGCTGTGTGTTGAGTCATTTTGAGAGGACAGCAAATTCTACAAGCTGTACACTCACTACTTTACATTGTAGCAAAGTGTAATTTCTTCAGTGTTGTCCCATGAAAAGATATAATAAAATATTTACAAAAATGCGAGGGATGTACTCACTTTTGTGAGATACTGTGTGTAAAAAAAAAAAAAAAATGATGTCACACAATATTAGTATTCAAAACAAACTGCAGGCTTTGCCAAATATTGCTTTGTGTTTCAGACTTCTGTGTAAATAATTTCCGGTACCTGGCTGCTTGCCATCTTTACCTGCAGGCATAAAAGAGCAATTAAGATAGCAATTGAAAATGTTTGACCTAGTTTAACCTTCTCTGTTTCAGTGAATTTAAAGTTAGGGGTGGCTGTAACAGAATCTTGTATAGTAAAATCATAACCCAAGTTTCTTAAATGTGCACATTTTTTAATTGTTAAAGTGCCACATATATATATTTAATGAACTTTGATGGGAAAATAGACTGGAAATAAAATTCTTAAACTTTAAAATAGAAAAATGAAGCAGACACTCATTG
Source organism: Rana temporaria (assembly GCF_905171775.1). Classification (NCBI taxonomy): domain Eukaryota; kingdom Metazoa; phylum Chordata; class Amphibia; order Anura; family Ranidae; genus Rana; species Rana temporaria. Next base: position 129,003,270 of record NC_053490.1, on the reverse strand, counting down.
GATATTAAAGGCCGCGGATGTTTATTATTGGTTTTAAATAAATAAATAACTGATGGGTAATAATATTTAAGATAATAATACATATATATATATATATATATATATATATATATATATAAATAAACTTTAGCCAGCCTAGCCACTACGGCTCAGGCTGCAACCAAAATACCCATTCCAATGTAAACAAAGCACTGAGCAAAGAATAACATAAGCATAAAATCTCAACCGTTTTCTGTGTTTTTTTTTTTTTTTTTATTATAAACTTTATTAACAACTCGTCCCCCTCTGCAAAAACACAAAGGTGACCCGACCACATAATAACACCCGCGACATAAGCAAACACAAAAAAGGGGGGGGGGGGGGGGGGGAGAACACCACAGTTCTTCTGTCTCTGAGGCGACTGAGCTCCGGGACGACGGAACCCTCTTTAAATAGCCCTAAAAATCTGCTGGTTCAAACTAGATTTGAACACTTTGCGCTGGCTTTTCTCTGTTGCTAGCCAGATGACCTAGCAAACTGGATCTAACCTGTCAAACTTCAGGCGGACTTTACAGGTCACTGAGAGTTCACTCTACCTTGTCCCCTCAGACCTGTGAGCCCGCCAATTAACCCCTTAAGGGAACTAGACTCCCGAAAATTATGTCTTATCCTCCCGCCATTTTCCCATGAGGAAAATGGGGCAGAGGCTGCCATATCCCTTTTTCCTTCATGGGAAAATAGACTGGAAATAAAATTCTTAAACTTTAAAATAGAAAAATTAAGCAGACACTCATTGGATATTAAAGGCCGCGGATGTTTATTATTGGTTTTAAATAAATAAATAGTTAGATAAATAAATAAACTGATGGGTAAGAATATTTAAGATAATAATAAATATATATAAATAAACGTTAGCAAGCCTAGCCACTACGGCTCAGGCTGCAACCAAAATACCCACAAGGCAGGTGGAGAAATACCACCTGGCACAACACCCCACTACGCGGCCAAATCCACACAAGAGCCCAAGTCTGCGTTAAAAATGTCCAGACCAATGTCGGACAAATGAACACCGTCAGATCTAAATAGACCGGCATAACCCCCCTTCGAATTCTGTGTGCAGGAATGAAAACATTCCCAGGTCAGATAGTAACCTGGAAACCGCCCTATTAATCCTTTTTCTAATTTTCTCTAATGGGCGCCTACAAAGGGGGGAAAGCCAAACCCGCCTCTGCACAATTTCAGAAAAAACTATCCTAACCTGAGGAAAAAGAAGCTGAAATCTGAGGAGATCATCCCTGATGCTGAAAATTAAGTCTAACGTTTTTCGCTGACCAACGTCATTTCCCCCGAGATGAACGATGAACACATCAGGAGGAGGGAAATGACGCATGAGCCTAAAAAATTCAAAATTAAGATTAGACCATACCATACCCCGTCTACCTCCCCAGTACACCTTAAACTTATTCACATCTAATCCTAGATTGTCTGTGTAGGTTCTTTCTTGTGCTCTCAGGTGGGCCCAGTGAATGAATGAATGCCGATGATCCATACAATTCGAAAGTGCCCTGAAAGGATCAAAGAGAAGTATTAGGGTGAACATAGAGCAAATAACTGTTAGATTTCCACCTACCAATATTCTTAATCCTGTCAACTTCCAACCCTAACCTAGAAGCCTCAGTTGCCGCACCTATTCGAAATGAATGTGACGTGATATGCTCTTGATCCAATCTCAGCAATTTCAAACATTTCTTAAGAACGCTGGAAACTTGAAATTTTGTCAAAGGCCGACCAGTTTCGTGTATGAACAATTGTGAACACCCCGTGGGTCTAATAGAAAGGAACTTGTTAAGTAAGCGAACGGGGCAGAAAACGGAACCGTCTCATGCTTCCAGCTGTAACCAAGAACCCTTCCCAAACTGGTCAGTCTTTGACTTACCTATCAAAATTCGAACAACCCTATCCGTAAAAACAACATCATTCGTTGTTATGGCAATCAGCTCGGACAGACGCAAGGCTGCAAAAAACATTATGGAAAAAAACGTTTGAAAAAGCACCGCCTCAAAATGCGAAAAACAAATTTTATCCGTGGACAAACACAGGTCACCTAAAAGCTTCAGAGTTATAGGCTTCCTAGTATCCACCGAAATTTTTTCTTTTCTATAACCTTTTAACGCTTGTTTCACCGAAAAATAATGCATAAAGGAAGTGAGACCGTTAAGTTTTAGAAAAAACTAAATACCCGACAACGCCTTCTGCACGTATGACCAAGAGTAACGTTTGGAAAAAAGAAAATGTAGAAAACGTAACGCTTTATCTTCCGAAAATGAAAGAACTGATTCTTGGTTCATGTTCAAAAAATTTAAATACAAAAGCCAGGCGGATTGATATCCCACCCATGTCGCCGGGGCCACAGAATTAATAATATATTGAGAAATAGGCCTCACACCAGATCCCATAGGAAAGGTGGACATAAGTGTCCCACCACATCTGCCTCCGGGAGCAACGGAAAAAAACGTTCCATCTGCGAACGAGATAAACCATCCGCCAAGTCATTGTCCTTTCCTGCAACATGTACTGCTTTAATCCAAATATTCAGGCTTAAACATTTAAAGACCAAATATCGTAAAAGAACAATGACTGGCGGAGACTTGGAGGACAAGCAATTGATTGCATACAGCACACCTTTGTTGTCTGTACGAACCAATAATCTCCTGTTCTGAAAGAAAGAACCCCAAATTTCAATAGCAACTATGATAGGAAACAATTCCAACAGGATGATATTTTTCAAATAACCCTTTACCTGCCAGGAGAAACACCAGTGTCCAGCACACCATTGGGTTTGCCAAATAGCGGCAAAACCAACAGAACCTGCTGCATCAGTGCAAAGACAAAAATCTTTGTCTAAAATAAATTCCTCCTGCCACACTGCTCTACCATTGAAACGGGATAAAAACTGCATCCAGACCAACAGGTCCTCCCTTATGTCATGAGATATGCGGATATGGGAGAAAGGTGATTTCAGACCAGAGATGGATAAATAGAGTTTTCTTGAGAAAACTCTACCTACCGGCATGATCCTCGTTGCAAACGCCAGGAGAGCTAAAAGGGATTGAACCTCTTTCAACAGAGCCTTTTTTTTACGAATCAAAGATAAAATCAAGTATTTTATTTTTTCTATCTTTAAATCGGGCAGCCTAAATTCCATCAATTCAGTATCAATGATGATACCTAGGAATTCTAAACATGTTGATGGCAAAACTGTTTTATCAAAGGCCAAAGGAACACCGAAGTGTAAACAGATTCTAAAAAACGTGTCTAACAGCTGGGCACAATCGGGGGTATCGGGGGGGCCGAAAAACAGGAAATCATCTAGATAGTGTATTAACAAATTTGAACCAGATTCAAAACGAGACTACCCACTCTAAAAAGGACGAAAACATTTCAAAATAAAAGCATGACAAAGAACAGCCCATAGGCAAGCACTTGTCAAAATAAAAACCGTTGTTGAAGAAAAAACCAAGGGAACTGAAACACGAAAGGGTTAATAGGGAGAAGGCGAAATGCCGATTTGATGTCCGCTTTTGCCAAAAGAGAACCCTTACCAAGAATTCTCAACTTAACAAGGGCGTCATCAAAAGAAGCGTATGAAACCGAGGATAGGCCATCCTCTATTTCGTCATTAAGGGAATCGCCTTTGGGGAAGGATAAGTGGTGAATCAATCTATACAAATTTTTTTCCTTTTTGGGGACAATACCTAAGGGGGAAATCCTGAAATTTTCAAAAGGAGGGGAGGAAAACGGACCTTCCACCCGCCCTTCCAATACTTCCAAATTAATTTTTTCAAGTACAATAGCGGGAAACTCAGCAACCGATTTGAGATTGTTGACAATAGTACAACCCAAACCAGAAAAAAATCGGCAATAAAAAGCCTTCATCAAAACCCTCAATGAGAAGACGTGCCTTCAGCTGGTTTGGATAAAGCCTGAGCCATGGCAGCATGTTTGGAAGCACCTGGCTGGTTTGCTGCTGACATCTTCTTAAAACACTTGGATACCGGGTGAGAGCCAGCGCAGAATGCACATTCATGCCGGTACTTGCATGAATTTGGCCACCTACACTGGCTATCATTGAAGCTGAAGCACAAACCTTTCTTGTAACCAGAGGTATTGACAGGTTGTGTGCCAACGGTAGGTCTGGTAAATGTTGGCCTTTGGGGAAGAAAAAGGTTCAGCCAAAGGCCAACATCCTTAACTCCCCATTTTAAAGATGGGTGCACAGACAACTTTTGGCGAAAAGCTTCGTCATAATTGTACCATGCAACGCCCCCAAAGTTCCTAAAAGCTTCTATAATAATATCAAGGTGTTGGAACAAACCGGTGCTACGCTCCGGAAACTTTTCACAAACAATACCTGAAAAAATTCCAAATGCCTGCAAACAATTATTAAATGATTTTTGTATCGGCCTGCGCCTGTCCTCCTCATCCTTTTTGTCTATCCTGGAAGCAAAATCTCTAGCAGACGGGAGCAAAGGCAAAATATCGATGAACTCCCCCCTCCAGATCCTTTCCCTGACGTAGCAGATAAATGGAAGCCTTAGGGGTTAACATCACAAGGCATCGGGACTTTTAGGCAGGTTTCAGGTACATTTTGAGAGAGAGCAGCTGAATAACCTGGATGAACAATATTCTGTGGAACATTTTGTGTATTAGAGACATTTTGTGTACTGTGATCGCCATTAGCTAAAATACCACTAGATGGCGACCACACATCAGCAGCAGAATCAGTACAAGGAACAGAAACATTGGTCTGTGACTTAGCATTCAAATCCTTAACCAATTGAGACAGCAGCTCAGCAATGTTACACAGCAAAGCACCATAAGCAGGATCAGTCATACCTTGCTGCTGGGAAGTGATTGGAGCCGTAGAGGTCTGGCCATCTCTAGTGTCTAGCAGATGCACCGACGCTGATGGAACGCTGGGTCTGGTGGTTGTAGAACTCTGCTGCGGGGAAGCTGGCTGTGCCTGTTGGAGAGAAGCCCTGTTTACCGCACTTCCTCTCTGATGAGACGCTCCGGGGGAACCACCTCTAGCTGCCCCTGCAGCGCGGCTCCCGGGAACTCCACAGCACCTGTTGGGAGAAAAATTACTGCGGCCTGCGGATGCACTACTGGTACCTCCTTTGGCACCACCCCGTGCACCGCCTCTGGATCCGCTCCTGGATCGTGTAACACGGTCCTGAGAAGGACCTGCTCTGGATGGTCGTGGAGCGCAGGGAGGAGAGGGGGAGTACCCTTGGCGCGGAGTGCGCCTCCTCTTTGGCGTCTCCGTGACGCGGACCGGGGGGGAGCTTCCTCTGCGTCGTCGACCCGAAACTCCTGCAGACCTTCCTGGACCAGCTTGCTCTTCCTGCGAATCGGACTCCCGGACGTCGGCAGCAGGATGATCTTCCACCGCGGACATCAACACCGGAGCTTCACCGACCGTCGCGGCTCCCACCGGAGCCTCTTGACTCGCAGGACGCGGTAAGCTGAGGCAGTGCCGGATCCACGAATCCCCGCCATCTTCTCCCGCCCGCTCCAACAGCTGTCGCACCAAGCTCATCTTCTGGCCTCAGAGACACGGTTTGCTCAACGAGTAAACCCGGAGAACACCACAATTCTTCTGTCTCTGAGGCGACTGAGCTCCGGGATGACGGAACCCTCTTTAAATAGCCCTAAAAATCAGCTGGTTCAAACTAGATTTGAACACTTTGCGCGGTCTTTTCTCTGTTGCTAGCCAGATGACCTAGAAAACTGGATCTAACCTGTCAAACTTCAGGCGGGCTTTACAGGTCACTGAGAGGTCACTCTACCTTGTCCCCTCAGACCTGTGAGCCCGCCAATTAACCCCTTAAGGCAGGGGTCTCCAAACTACGGCCCGCGGGCCACATCCGGCCCGCCAGGCCATTTCTTCCGGCCCGCAGCGTGAATCCTTAGTCCACCTGTTAGTTGTGGAACCTGCGCTGCATATTCGCCCCCGGCAATATGCAGCGCAGGTCCCGCAATCCCTCCCGGCGTCTCACTGTGTGTGTTGGCTGCTGGGACCACGGCATCCCAGCAGCCAATGAGGTGTTTAGGGCAGACCCGTTGCCGCCTCCCTGCTCCCGCCTCCCGCCTCGCTGTTAACCAGTAACGAGTGTGTAATACCAGCGGGGCGGGAGTCAGGAGATGCAGCAGGTCTGCACAGCCAGTGATGGAGAGTGGAGACGCGCTGGACACATGCAAGGAGGGGGGGCTGATACACTTGTGTGGGGGTGGGTTGAATGGCGCTGATGGGGCACAAACATCTGGGGGCTGATGACTCTGCTTGGGACACACGTGGAGGGGGGTTGTAGACTGATGGGGACACACATTTCGGGGGGCTGATGACTCTGATGGGGACACAAATGTGGGGGGGGGGGGGCTGATGACTCTGATGGGGACATACATGTGGGGGGGGGCTGATGACTGATGGGGACATAAATGTGGGGGGGGGGGGTGATGACTCTGATGGGGACATACATGTGGGGGGGGGCTGATGACTCTGATGGGGACATACATGTGGGGGGGAGGTGATGACTCTGATGGGGACATACATGTAGGGGGGGGGCTGATGACTGATGGGGACATAATGTGGGGGGGGGGGGGTGATGACTCTGATGGGGACACAAATATCTGTGGGGTCTGATGGGGACACACATGTGGGGGGGGGGGGGGCCTGATGATTCTGATGGGGACATAAATGGGGGGGGGGGCTGATAACTCTGATGGGGACACAAATGTGGGGGGGGGGGCTGATGACTCTGATGGGGACATACATGTGGGGGGGGGGGGGGCTGATGACTGATGGGGACATAATGTGGGGGGGGGGGGGGTGATGACTCTGATGGGGACACAAATATCTGTGGGGTCTGATGGGGACACACATGTGGGGGGGGGGGGGGGCCTGATGATTCTGATGGGGACATAAATGTGGGGGGGGGCTGATGACTCTGATGGGGACACAAATGTGGGGGGGGGGCTGATGACTCTGATGGGGACATACATGTGGGGGGGGGGGGGCTGATGACTGATGGGGACATAAATGTGGGGGGGGGGTGATGACTCTGATGGGGACATACATGTGGGGGGGTGATGACTCTGATGGGGACATAAATGTGGGGGGGAGGTGATGACTCTGATGGGGACATACATGTAGGGGGGGGGGCTGATGACTGATGGGACATAAATGTGGGGGGGGTGATGACTCTGATGGGACACAAATATCTGTGGGGTCTGATGGGGACACACATGTGGGGGGGGGGGGGCCTGATGATTCTGATGGGGACATAAATGTGGGGGGGGGGGGATGACTCTGATGGGGACACAAATATCTGTGGGGTTTGATGGGGACACAAATGTGGGGGTGCTGGTGGCTCTTATGGGACACAAACATGTGAGGAGGGGGGCTGATGGCTCTAATGGTGACACAAATATGCAGGCGGGGGGTGGGCTGTGATGGGACACCGTGCAGAGACTCGGATGAATGATGGGGGGGGGGCTCTAATGGGACACCAATTTGTGGGGATAGCCTGATGAGTGATGGGGACACAGATGATTGGGGACACAGATGATTGGGGACACAGATGAATGGGGACACAGATGAATGGAAGGACTGATGGGGACACAGATGAATGGGGACACATGTGGATGGGGAACTTGATGGGGACACAGATGAATGGGGACACAGATGGATGGGGACACAGATGGATGGGAACACAGATGGATGGGGACACAGATGGATGGGGACACAGATGGATGGGGACACAGATGGATGTGGACACAGATGAATGGGGACACAGATGAATGGGGACACAGATGGATGTGGACACAGATGAATGGGGACACAGATGAATGGGGACACAGATGGATGGGGACACAGATGGATGTGGACACAGATGGATGTGGACACAGATGAATGGGGACACAGATGAATGGGGACACAGATGAATGGGGACACAGATGGATGGGGAGACTGATGGATGGGGGCACAGATGAATGGGGACACAGATGAATGGGGAGACTGATGGGGACACAGATGGATGTGGACACAGATGGATGTGGACACAGATGGATGGGGACACAGATGGATGGGGACACAGATGGATGGGGACACAGATGGATGGGGACACAGATGAATGGGGACACAGATGAATGGGGACACAGATGAATGGGGACACAGATGGATGTGGACACAGATGGATGGGGACACAGATGGATGGGGACACAGATGGATGGGGACACAGATGGATGTGGACACAGATGGATGGGGGCACAGATGAATGGGGAGACTGATGGGGACACAGATGAATGGGGGCACAGATGAATGGGGAGACTGATGGGGACACAGATGAATGGGGACACAGATGAATGGGGAGACTGATGGGGGACACAGATGATGGGGACACAGATGAATGGGGACACAGATGGGGACACAGATGATTGGGGACACAGATGATTGGGGACACAGATGATTGGGGACACAGATGATTGGGGACACAGATGTATGGACAGACTGATGGGCACACAGATGAATGGGAAGACTGATGGGGACACAGATGGATGGGGACACAGATGGATGGGGGACACAGATGAATGGGGGAGACTGATGGGGACACAGATGAATGGGGAGACTGATGGGGACACAGATGAATGGGGAGACTGATGGGGGACACAGATGATGGGGACACAGATGAATGGGGACACAGATGATGGGGACACAGATGTATGGGAAGACTGATGGGGACACAGATGATGGTGACACAGATGGATGGGACACAGATGGATGGGGGACACAGATGGATGGGGACACAGATGGATGGGGACACAGATGGATGGGGAGACTGATGGGGACACAGATGAATGGGGAGACTGATGGGGACACAGATGAATGGAGAGATGATGGGGACAGATGATGGTGACACAGATGGATGGGGACACAGATGGATGGGGACACAGATGGATGGGCACACAGATGGATGGGCACACAGATGGATGGGGACACAGATGGATGGGGACACGGATGGATGGGGACACGGATGGATGGGGACACAGATGAGATGGGTGCCAGGATGTAAAGCCTCATGCACGCTGGAAGTTTTAGCCCCGCTGCATGATGCTCCAGCGTTTAGGTGCCAGCAAAGAATATAGGAGCACCATCCAGTCCTGACTGTCAGCAGTAAGTCAAATTCTATTCTATTCTTCTTTACTGTGGATTATTTTTAAATAATGTTTCCGGCCCGCGATAATATGTGTGAAATATAGAATGTGGCCCTCGAAGTAAAAAAGTTTAGGAGACCCTGCCTTAAGGGAACTAGGACTCCAGAAATTATGTCTTCTCCTCCGCCATTTTCCCCATGAGGAAAATGGGGCAGAGGTTGCCATTAGTGTTGCTCACGAATATTCGTATTGCAAATATTCGTTACGAATATTGCATATTCGATTATTCGCGAATAACTCGAATATGCGGCCAAAAATTCGCTATTACGAATATTCACATTTTTCCAAATTTATTTTTAAAACAGAATCACATTCCTAGTGATCTCCGTCGACGTCTAAAAGCATTGCTGGTATGATTAGAGACCCTGGGCCGAGTAGCTAAGCTGAGGCGATCCTTTTATGTTGACGAATATTCGCTATCGCGAATATTCGTATTACGATTATTTTGCGAATACTTTCTCCGCCCTTCTTTTGCATCAGAGCCAATCAGAGTTCTCCTACCACAGTTGTCAGAGGTTAGCAACCTCCATAGCAACCAATAGGAACCTGCCTGCACGACCAGTATATAAGATCACTCCCAGCAGTATTTCAGTGCAGATTCACAAGGTGGCTAGAGAGAGTGGAGTGTTTCTGTGTGTTTTTCCAGTGTATCACATATTCAAATTTTGCATCTTTTGTCCCGTGTCATCATTTGCATTTCACCTCTTTAATGAGAATAATAACTGTTTAACATAAAAACATTTAAGAGATGTCAACGTAAACGGTTTACTTGGCTTTTTTTTAACTCAACAGAATCAGGGGCCCCAGTGTGCGGTTGATCTTTACCTAACTCAATACAGGTCAGTCTAGAGGAGAGATCTGTATTTTCCAAATCTATGGTTATTCAATATTTATTAAACTAATCAATATACAAATTGGTCAAAGTAAACCCTCAAATCTATATAATAATGTATTTATTTTATTAATACCTTGTTGTTAGTTGCAGGGTCCATTACGTAAAACCACACTTTTTCCAAAGGGCAGGTGAAATTGAATGTTTCAGAATTTCGCAATCAATTTCGCATTAGCGAAATTTCGCAAAAAATTTTTTTTGATAAAATATCACGAATATTCGATTTTAGCGAATATTTCACGAATATTCGTCTATATATTCGTGATATATCGCGAAATCGAATATGGCGTATTCCGCTCAACACTAGTTGCCATATCCCTTTTCCCTTCATTCTACATATTCCTACAACAGGGGTTTATGCATATACAGCACATTTTGCAAGAACTAGTTAATTCTTGGCAGATGCAGATTTATTTTGTATATAGTCTTTACCAGGGGCGGACTGACAACTCATAGGGGCCCCCGGGCAATAGAAGATTATGGGGCCCCCGGGCTTACAAATGGCCACCATGCCAGGAGGCAGTACAGAGGCGGGGCAGCTAAAATCTCGGGATTTTCACATCAAAAGCATGTCGGTTTCGGACATATCAGGGACAGATGTAAAAAAACAAAAAACACACAGGTTTTTACATACTGTCCCTGGTTTTACTGAGCCTGGCAACCCTAATGAGGCCCCCTAGTGGCATGGGGCCCTCGGGCAGTGCCCGGGTGCCTCAATGGTCAGTCCGCCCCTGGTCTTTACTTGGCTCTAGCTCGACAAAAACACACCAGGGGTTTAGTAATTAATAAAAAATAATAATCTGCAGTGCTATTTGTCCTGTGAAACACTGCATGCACATTTGTTCTGTGCAAACAATAGCAAAATTGATTATTATTAGGTTATTTTATCAAATGTTTGAGTCAGGAAAAGACTGCATTATTGTCACTAGATGGAGCGGACAACCATATTAAATAAGGATTTTGCCCGCTTTCCCACAGAACTAATGCAGTTTCCCCGGACGAATAGCTCTGCCTTTTTTTTTTTTTTTTTTAAATACACGCCTCATGCCTCGTACACACGTACGGGATTTCCGACAGGAAAAGTTCCCATCGGAAATCCAGAGGGGAAAGCCGAGAACATGCTTGGTTCAGACTTTCCCCTATACCCGACAGGAAAACTACGATGGAGTTTTCACAGCCATGTTTATGCTCCATCGCAGGTTTTTCCCATAGGAAAACTGCCAAAAACCAGACAAAGGCCGCCGGATTTCCCTGGTTCTCTTTTTTTGTCCGGCGGTTTTTGGGCAGTTTTCCCGTCAGAAAAACTGCGAGAGGCATACACACGGCTGGGATTCCTGGCCAAAAGCTCTCCTCACAGTTTTCCCGTGGGGAAAACTGATCGTGTGTACGAGGCTTAAGAGTTATTCCGACTGGGAGACATTAATCTAATTTTTCCGAGATCCAAGTAATGCTAAAGAGGTGCAAAGGGACAAACTTGACCCAGATTTATTATAATTATACTGCTCCATTCATAATTACAAAATGACCCTCACTGTGCTTTACATGTGTTCGCTTCAGGCACCCTGAAAATGCCCAATAAGGGGGTAATATGTGGCCTAGACCTGTGTGGGATATAAAATCTACTGCAAGTCATGTCTGTTATGAGGCATTAGGAATCCATCTACATATGGCTGCTATCATATTCTCAAAAATAAAGTATTCCATGTTAATGTAAAATGGGAAAGTAAAGCTGAACTCCAGGTATAGACTTTATTGCAGAGTTACTTTGGTTCAGCTTTACTGATGGAAGTATACAAATGCCCTGCCTCTGTGGAAGCTGGAAATCACTGAAGCTGCTGCTACTACTACAGTTATCACCAATGTCTTCCATGACTAGGGTAGATCAGAGTTCACCTGCAAACCTGATCCCTACCTAGGTCTACCCCCAAAACTCCCTCCCCATACTTCTTAGGCCTTGTACTCACGACCGGATCTGTCCGCTGTAAACTGTCTGACGGACAGTTTCCGGCGAACAAGGCTGATTTTTCTTTTGGTCCGCTGGCTTGTACACACCAGCGGACCAAATTCCCGTTGTACCGGAACGCGTGCACGTAAACCACGTACGACGTCACTATAAAGGGGAAGACCAAAGTCAATGGCGCCGCCCTCTGTTCCTCTTTTGCTAGTTACGGGTTTGCTCGTGTTAGTGAAGGTTTGGTTAGAGCTGATTCGCGCTTTTCGGTCTCCACACTTTTACAGCTTGTATTCACGGGTTCAGTGCGTGTGCTTGCGGGATCGTAGTTGTCATTCGGCTATAGGCTTGCAGGTTGTTTCTGCTTTTGCAGTTGCGTCCTGTACGCTCGTATCTGTTTGTCACGCGTTCCTCGCAGGTATTGCTGGATTTGCGAGTGCTTTCTGTTGGAGTGTGTTCTTGACTGACCAGCCGGCCGGTTTGAAGCCATGACGGAGCAGCAGCGTCAATTTTCGTGAGTTGGTGCTGTTTATGGGATGGCTGCTGGATATGTTCATCATTCCAGTATTTTGGCCAGAAACAGGGGGCGGAGGCGTTTCTGGACCAAGAATTGGTTGCGCCAGCGTGACCAGTTCTCACATATGCCTCTGCTTAGGGAACTCCAGGAGAATAATCCTAATGACTATAGGAACTTTCTCCGCATGATGGACCCCGTATTCAACCGTCTGCTGGATCTTCTGTCCCCCTATATCACGAGGCAGGACACTGTGATGCGCCAAGCCATCACGGCCGAGCAGAGGCTTATTGCCACGTTGCGGTACCTGGCGACTGGGAGGAGCCTGCAGGACCTCAAGTTCTCGACAGGCATCTCTACGCAGGCGCTTGGGGTCATCATACCGGACACGTGTGCTGCCATCATCAAAGTTCTGCAGGAGGAGTATATTAAGGTAAGTTTCCTCATTTTAACCTCACAATCTGTCTTTAATAATGTGGGCAACTAACTATTGATTTTATTTCCTAGATATGCTGTGTGTTTTTTAACTAACGTTCCCCTTTCTCCCTATGCATGTTGATATAAGCTGTCCATGTTTTATTCTTGGCCTACCTGCATATTTGTCCCTTACCCAATATTAACCTGTCCAGCATGCTATCCTAGGGACAAACCCACCTTGCCAATTTGTAAAACATGACTTTTTTGTTTTTCTGTTTCAACCCCCCCCCCCCCCCTTAAAACTTTTTTAGTCCCCATCAGAGGGCTGTGGAGTCTCTTAATTAAGTGGCCCTATATATTTCATTACCCAAATTATCCCTGCACATTTTCGAAATGCAATTTTAATACTGTGAAGTAGCACAAGGATGCTTGTAGGATTATGTTTTCAATGTTTATGTGCCAAAGTACTAAATCTCTTTATTTGTTTGTCCCCACAGCTACCCTCCACACCACAGGAATGGCAGTCTGTGGCTTCCCAATTTGCCCAGCGGTGGGATTTCCCGAACTGCGGTGGAGCAATAGATGGGAAACACGTCCGCATAGTGCCCCCCACCCCACTCGGGGTCCTACTATTATAACTACAAGGGTTATCATAGTATTGTGTTGATGGCAGTGGTGTCGGCACAGTATGAGTTTCTATATGTGGACGTGGGGAAGAACGGCCAGCTGTCTGATGGGGGAGTGTTCGCACGGACTGATTTCTATGATCGTCTCCAAGCTGGTGGTCTGGCATTGCCACCAGATGAAGATAATGTGGAAGGACTTCCGTTTGTGTTCCTAGCGGACGAGGCTTTCGGGCTTGGTCCTCACCTCATGCGGCCTTTTCCCCAGAGGACCCTCACCTCAGAGAGGAGGGTGTTCAATTATCGGTTGGCCAGGGCTCGGAGGGCAGTCGAGAATGCCTTTGGGATCCTCTCCAACCGGTTCCGCCTGTTCAGGACAGCGATACACTTGGCGGAATATAAATTGAACACCGTTGTATTTGCCTGCTGCATTTTGCACAACTTTTTACGCAGGCACTCCCAGACGTACCTACCCGACATCGGTTCTGAGGCAAGACTACCCTCAGATCCCCTTCCCGGGCTGGACACTGGTCGCGCTGGCTTGGCCACCCAATCAGCTCGTGAGGTACGCGACAAATATGTTGAGTACTTCATGGGTCGGGGGGCCATTGCTATGCCAGATCATATTTCTTTCTAATTCGGCCCCCAAAAGAAAGAAATATTCACAGAACTAATAAATAATTAGACCATTGGACTTTATACAGTTGTTTGTCATTAATGCTTTTTCTCTTTTTATCTGTCTTCTTGGGTCTCAAACTAACTACTGCACTTATAGTGCGAAATTTAGTTCTCCACTTTTAGTAAATAACCAATTTGCACCATTATTCACTCAACTACAAACTGGGTATGTAGCGTCTAGAATAAGAAGCCACTCATATTTTCAATTTTTAGTGTCAAGCTTTTTATTTTCAGCTTGTTCATGACCACACCAAGTCCAAAGTAGTCTTATTTTTCGCCAAACATGTGTTTAAATATTGAAGTCATTTTTTTTTATTTATGTTATTTAATTATTTGTGACCATTTTATTTATGACCAAAAGTTTTGTTACAATATAATCATAATATATATTACACACACACACACAATATAATTGTTTCCCACAAAAAAAATTGAAAAAAAAGATCTAGGTCATCAATATTGATTTGGCTGCTTTTTCGCAAAATATAAAACTATTTTCTTTTTTTTTTGGTTTTCAAAAACATTTTCATATTTTCAAGTTTTTTGACGTAAAAACTATAATATTTTGAAATTTCTAATATTTTGAAATTTCTAATATTTTTCATTATTTCCTTTAAAGTTTTTTTTTTGGTTATTTTCTTTTTTTTTTTAATACAGCTTTCTTTTTCCTTTTTTTTCATCTAAATATAAACTTCATAATTTTTAGTCTTTTTTTTTGAGTTATATAATTAGAATATATAGATATATCCCAAATTTTTATTTTTTGTTTTGGGTTGTTGCTTTTTCACCTTTTTCTTAGGTCAAAAGGTCAAAATGGCAAACCAATAGAACTTAAACATTCAAAAAATGTAACAATTCACAACAGCAGTCAGTCATGGTGTGCTTTCACACGGAACACGCCAAAATTTTAAAGATGCACACATTCAGTGTGAATTCGCCAAATGTCATTGTTAAAGAGACAAATGGCCACATGTGCTATCTGACATCATGGGTGATCAATGTCTGTGTTTTGGGGGAGCAAAACCCTTCCTCTCAATACTTGAGGAGCGAGGAGGGGGTTGTACCCACAAAGCACAGACAATCGATATCCTGTGATGGCAGATAGCACATGTTGGCACACTGTGTGTGCGCATCTTCAAATTTTGGCGTATTCATTATTCAAAACTTAAAAATGGTTGTGGGGCGGGGGATGGGCGGGGGGTGTTTCAGTCTTTGACACGGCCCATCACGTCAATAATATTTTTAAAATTTGCTTCGATGACCATCATTCTTTGCCGCATATTGTCCATTTCCGTGCTGCACTCCAAAAGGACATTTGTTACATTCTGTTCCATGACAACCATCCTTTCACGCATATTGTGCATTTCAGTGCTGCACTCCATTACCTGCTGAATAATTATAGCAGCACTTGCACGCGAAAAATTTGCAACACCATCTTCATCCCCTAAAAAATAATTAAAATGGGCAATCAAAACAAAAATATTTGATGAGGCCTATCTACATATGTTTTGCCAAATCAAGCTGGGGTGACACTGACCTGATGGTCTGCTCCTTTCCACCTCCACAACTTCGCCATCTTTGATCACTCCTCCTTCTTCCACCACTTCCCCATCATCTTCCACGACTCCTCCTTCTTCAACCACTTCCCCATCATCATCAACTCCTCCTTCATCCATCAATCCACCTTCTTTCAATTCGCCAAATTCTTCTTCCGCAACTTGCCCTTCATCTGCTATAAATTCTAAATCCAAAATTACTTCTTCCTCCTCTCTTCCTTCCTCCTTTCTTCCTTCCTCTCTCTTCCACATCCTCTTCTCCCTTCCACATCCTCTTCTCCTTCCACTCCTCCTCTCTTCCACATCCTCCTCTCCTTCCACATCCTCCCTCTATTTCCACATCCTCTTCTCCTTCCACATCCTCTTTCCTTCCACATCCTCCTCCTCCTCCACATGGCGAGATGGAAGATTTTGGCCTTGTCTGGCCCTCTCTGCCTCCTCCAAATGCTGGGTCTTCGTTTCCCTAAATAACACAAAACAAAAAGGTATTACTCATCGCACACAGATATTGGAGAGCAGAAATCGCATACATTGCTTAGAAGAGGCTTTCATTTATTTAGTTTTTTCTTTCACCAAACCTACATTTTTGACAGACTTCTATGCCAAGCTCTGATCCTGCCCCTTTTTTAGCAAAGTGACACATGGATGTCCCCCCTAAACTTTATTTCTGGTAGACCCTACCAAAAACTGGACATTTTTTGGGGAGACACAGGTGACATTTTTTTTTTAATGAAACCTGTTTGCCTTTCACATTCTCTTAATTTGATTTTTCTAAACTAGCTTTTACACAATGTTTGCAAACCAAGTTTTTGGCCAGTGAGCCATGTCCAGGTGTGTTGTTCCTGGAATAACCTTGCATTTCTGCTAAACGATGTGATGTTACGCGTTTACTAAGAACACTATTTTTAAATAGGTAGGTATTTACGTAAAAAAATAAAAATTTCAACATGTCTTCAAAGTACAAGCAGGCCAAGGAGGCAGATGTCGAAATATACATGTCAACACATTCTTGCAGACAATCCCCCCCCCCAACCCCAAAAAATTAACTTACTTTTACGCAGAATTTTAAGGATCTTCTTCATCTGATGTGGCTCCCTCAATTTTATGTCGGACCCAGCGTTTCCTCAGCTGTTCTTTGGACCTGGTGATCCCAAACATCCTCTGCATTCTCCTCGCCACCCTTGTCCATAATGTGTGCCTTTCGGCGGTTAGGGGTCTTGTATGGCCCTAATTCACCATCATAGTTCTTCCTCCGCATGATGGAAACTAACTCCACCATTTCCTCGAACCGCATATTAGTGGGCTTTGTATCTTCTTTGCCTGGATCGGGACGTCCCCTGCCTCTGTCCCTTCACTTGCGGCCTGTGAGCATCGTGCCCGCTCGTGTGACATCGCCATCTTTCCTTCCACAGAGATTATGGGCGGGGAAAAGAGGAAATGTTCCGCATGGGCGGAGACGAGGGCGGCGTTTCATACATACGCGG
The DNA here is from genome assembly GCF_905171775.1 of Rana temporaria. Taxonomy (NCBI): domain Eukaryota; kingdom Metazoa; phylum Chordata; class Amphibia; order Anura; family Ranidae; genus Rana; species Rana temporaria. The sequence continues at coordinate 128,985,900 of NC_053490.1, read as the reverse complement.
AGTGTAGAGAATGCAAACAACGTGTTTACGTAGGTTACGCGGAGAATATTCGAGCGATTCCAGAACATACACAGTTAACGCCATATTTCCGAAACACATTGATTAGGGGCATGGCAAAGCTGACGAGGGCGGCGTTTCATACATACGCGGAGTGTATAAAAGGCGCACGCCGTGATTACGCAGGTTACGCGGTAATTAGGCGAGCGTGAGAAACGAGGAGCGAGAGACAAGAAGGTAAGGAAATTCAAAATGGGATCAGCAGAGGCCTAGAAAATGGAGAGCCATGGGATGGGGGTTTGGTCTGTTGGTTGCACCCTTTTTAAGCTATTCTGTCTCTTGAGTACCACAATGTTATTTTGGTATCCAAATGCTTTTGGACACCTCACAAAATAGAGATGTGAACAATGCTGTACCTCATTTAAATCTTTTTGAATGGTGTATTCAGATCAGGCAAAGTATTGTTCAGTGTTGGTTGTACAGAGGTCATTAGGAAGTGTCTTTTATGTCATCCATGCTCAGGGGCAGGAGATCTACACATGAAAGAGTGCCTAGATGAATGCTCTCATTTGTAAGCATTGTTTATGTTTCTATATTAAAATTAGTTACTGCAATGTTACCAAAGGGTCTGCATGTAGCAAATCAATGTTTGGTACAACCAATGCGGCAGAGCTGGCCATCATTTTTACAACAAGAGAGACTGTGTTTGTAATTATATATAGGTCATAAATTTAGAGACACATATTATATCAAGGTCAACGCTGAGCCTTTTTAATATCTAGTTTTATTTGGTTTATGTTTTGCTAATCTAGACTCCAAAATCACATAAGAAAATAAGGCCGGGAAATGGACCTCCTCCAAACTAAGGAAGCAATAGAGGCCTTACTGGAAAAATTTGAGGACACGCCCATCCTGTGGGATTCAAAAAACATACTATTGCAATAAAGATTTACGAGCGGCAGCACTAGAGGAGCTAGCAAACTATATGCAAACATGGGTGCCAGGATGCACTGCCAACATGGTGAAGGATAAACTTGCCAACCTGAGAAGCACATATAGAAGAGCATACAAAGCTAATAAATCTAAAAAGTCTGGAGCAGCAGCAACACAAGCAAAGGAACCCAAACTGTGGTATTACGAACAGATGGCTTTTTTGCGTAAGGAAATGGAGGGCAGAAAATCGATGTCTAGTCTTGCTTCCAACCTTCCCTCCACGCTACATTCCAGCGGACCTTCCCAAGATGACCACAGCCCTGCAGAGTCGGAAGAAGAGGGCCTGGCTGACAGAGATGCAGATCTGCCACCCTTCGATGAGGAGGTATAGTAGTTTCCTCTATATTTCTGGCGTAAATAATTATTGGTGGATTAATGAGTTGATATTGTAAAAGAAAAGCCAAGCTGGGAAAACCAAAAAAAAAGGTTGCCAGACAAATAGGTGTCAGGGATGACAACTGCAGGGGTCAGAAGGAGAGTCTATTCAAGTTATAATGAACCAAAAATAATAAAAGAAAAACATGAAAATGTGTGTGTTTTGATTTGGCAAAATAGTAAAACATGTCCCTTTTTTTGACACAGGAAGAAGAGATCAGCCAGGAGGTGGCAGATCCTCACGTCTCTGTCAGCCAGGAGGAGGCCGGGGTCAGTGGCAGCCAGGAGGAGGCCGGGCCCAGTGACCTGCAGCAGGTCCCCCCGCCCAGGACAACCACCACCAGCCAGTCTTCTCCCCCCCAGGTGAGGCCATCAGGCCGAAGGAGGCAGTTGAGGCCTGTGGAGGAGGCAAGCCTCCGCATGATCCAGGAGGCAAGCGCCATCATGAGGGCCCCCCTCAACCCCACAGAGGCCTTCAGTGCCTCCTTGGCACACGATTTAAATGAAGGGGGGGAGGAGCAGAGAAGACTGGCAAAGGCCCTGATGAACCAGGTCCTTTGGTGGATGCAGAAGGGCCGGCTGACCCCAGACACTGGGCTATGTGACCCGGCCCGGCTTTCTGAACACCATCCTCCTGCTGCCACATCGACCCCACCTGCAAGAGCCCGTGTAAGATCCGCTGGAAGGCAGCCTGGAGGGAAGGCTGGAAAGAGGAGGAAACAGTGATTCCCTGCCTTCCATTTCCTTGCACACAAAGGACATATTGTTTGGACTACCACAGTTTGGGTTCCTTTGGTTCTGTGCTGCTGCTTCAGATTTTTTTGTTTGCCTCCTGAGGTTTGGTAGTTTATCCTTCACCATGTTGGAAATGCGAGTTTGCATATAGTTTGCTATCTGTTCTAGTGCTGCCGTTCTCTTTATTTTTTGTGATGACATTTGCCAAAATAAATGGCTTTTTGCTTTCATTTGAAAACCTGTCTATTGTTTGTTATACTGTGGGGATTATTAGGCATCAAACATTCCAAAAAAATACAATGGGTCATTTACAAAGGACACAAACTCCTAAGATGAACATTCCTTTACAAAAATAAAATTTAAAAACATGGAGGACCACCAACAAAAACACACGTCTGGCCTAGAAAACATTTTTAAATGATTACATCACAAGCAAGAAATGTCACATTTCAGTATGGGACAACTCAGTTGAAATTGCATCAGCAAGAGAACGGGGTTATTATAGCAAGAGAACAATGAATAAAACGAGGCAATAAACTGTTGTTTAGTGCGTCGTTTTAAGACATTGTTCTCTTGCTAGAATAAAAGCTTTCAAATGACGAATGTGCCATATCCCAAACAAACACGAGTTTTACCTGAACGAGCGCTCCCGTCTCCTCATTTTGACTGAGCATGCGCGGGATTTTGGTACGCTGCTTTTGTGTACAGACGACCGAACATGTCCGAGCGGACACGATTCCAGCGGACTGTTTTAAAGCAAGACCAGGAAACAGTTGTTCGTTGGGAAACGGTCTGGCAGACAAATGTTTGCTGGAATCCTGTCCGTTACTGCCTACACACGATCGAACATGTCCGCTGAAACTGGTCCGCGGACCAGTTTCAGCAGACATGTTTGGTCGTGAGTACGGGGCCTAAGGGGAAAAAAACAAAACACATAAATGGAGTTAAAATGGCCGAATCAGCCTTTTATTAAAAACATATGTTTTGTTCTTTCAAAAAAAGCTTAAACAATACATAACTAAATCCAGATAACAATGATTTGAGTTCCTTGACGGTGCCATATAGCCAAAACGTTTGTGTCTGTGGCACCAGATAGCCAAGTTGCGACTCCAGCCGCAAAACACAGTCACTGGGCCTAACCCAGCTGACCTTAGACACCCACCGGTCCTAACACCACTATGCATTGCACCGTTCCAACTCGAGGACTCCATACCTCAGATGGGTTTCCGTTTTCCCAATAACCATATTTAGACCACCGGCAGGGACCCCATCCACCATAAAATCACAAATTAAAGGGAACATATAACTACCGTATAAAAAGAAAATTAAGGGCGGAACTCAGGAGAGATGTTCGTCTGACGACTTCTGCTCTGCAAATGAGCCACTCCTACTCAGCAACTACACTCCCCAGCCCCTCCCAATTACCCCCTCTCCTGGACCATTAAGGTAAGAATAAGGGCTGGCCGCACAACTTTAAATAGTTAACCCCTTCTGACTGTTTCCCCTTCCACCCTGTCATGTATGCCCTCTGCTGAATATGTTCCTCCTCAGCTCCAGGCATATCTGGTCCTGTGCTGAGCAGTAGCGCTGCAGCATAGTAACCACAGGGTGTCACTTTTATGGCATGGTTAGCATTCACTAACTGCCTTGCACTGTTCTCAAAGAATGCAAGGTACACTCTGATTTGAAGAGGTGGAGAGGCAGGGCAGTAAAGTCCCGATCTCAATCTCATCCAATCAGGGAATGCTTTGCATTCATTTCAAATTGTAAGCTCCAACAAGCAGGGCTCTCCGATTTCTCCTGTATTGCATGTGTAGCGCCTGGTTACTTCCTAGAACCGGTGCCAATTTAAATTTAGATGGGGTCAGAGAGTTAGTTATCTCTGACCAGGCTGATTTGTTCAAATTTGGGTCTCTGTTTCAGCTTGGCTGTGCTGTGGGCTCATTCTGTCGCTTCTGGGGTGCTCTCACCCCAGGACGACAGGTGGCAGCAGTGGAGTCGAGGTTTGGGTGCTTTTTCCCAGCAGCCAATCAGGGGGAGTTTTCCTCGTTGTGCATGCTGAGGAAGGGTATTTATGAGACAGTCGCCATTGGTCTGTGTCTTCTTCCAGTGTGGCACTCACCTTTAGGGTGACCACACCACGGCCCCCCGGCAAAATGGCCTTGCAGGCCGGGGTGCACGTGCCATGCTGTGTTCCTGGTTCTGGGACCACGTTGGTCCGGAACATTTGAACTGTGGCTGGGCCCCAGTGATCGAGAAGATCTTGAGAAGATCCCAAGCATTGTTCCTTTGAGAGGAAGCTGTTCGGTGGAGAGTCCGGCTTGAGGAGAGCCAAGAGAGGCTGGCAATCCAATAGGGTCTTGACCATCCACCGGGGATCAAGGTAACCGGGTACTGAGAGGCTGGACGTTGGTCACCTATCAGTCGGTAACCTAACTACAAACTACCTGAAGGAGATCCAGGTGTGAATTCCATTGAGGAGGATTATCTCCGCTATCTCAATTCTAAGGAGGGTCTGTGGCAGAGACTTTTTCCCTTAAGTTCCGAGTGATACTCTGGCTACCAGGTCAGTGAGAGAGGCCTGTCCTTGTACACTATACCCACTCAGGCTGGAGTGGTGAAAGAAACGTTACACGTGGAAGCAGGACTGTTATCCTATTACTACACCTGAATCTGCTGTTTCTCTTGCTAAATCTCTACTCTTCACCACAAGTTTTATTGTTTTTATCCGGCTGGGTATCAAAGAGCACAGAAAAAGACACCTGTCGTGGACATTCCGTTACCACTACTTTCACCATACACACTTAGACGGCGGAGGAGCCACCCAAAACAAACCAGCAGCTCCTTCGGGGGTAGTGCTACACATTATGTACTGTACTGTCTGCCCTTGCAATGTAAAGCACTGCACAATGTGTTGGTGCTATATAAATCCTGTATAATATTGAGAAAGATGCAAAGTTTGCAGTGAATGGCACAGGACCCAGAGGACAGCGGAGATCACTGTGGTAGTGGCAGCTACTACAGTGACTCTGTTTCCACAGGGATTTCACAATTGTGGCATATGCATACTAATGATACTTTGCAATAAAATCTACATCTGGATTTCAGCTTTAAAATAATATTATTTCAAAATAATTGTTTTTTATTATTATGAATTCGTTCCATTCGTTATTTCGGATAGTTTGGAACTTCGGATAAATTCTTATTCATTACATTCAGCCAAATTTGAAAGGAAATTCCAATACCTATAATTTAACAGTTAGTAATAGTTAAGTAATTTTTGGGGATTAAAATGCCAAATTTACAAATATTCGGAAAAATTTGTTAAACAGGTTTTCGTTAATTTGTATATTACTGTAATGAATTTATCGAAATTTATTAAACGGATTTGTAACGAAACAAGTTGCACATGTCTACCTCCTAACACTCCCCTCCCACCAGACTGACAATGCTGCTGTCCAAAAGGTTTCTCTATTGTTTCTTGTAGACACCCTAAAGCCCCGTACACACAGGCAGAATGCCAAGCGACAACGTCCAGTTCAATAAAAACCAGCCGACATTTGGTTGTGTGTTTGGCAGCTTGTGTCAGACATGCACAATGGAAAACTAGCAGCCGACCAGCACTCATAGGTGATGGCTGACAGCGCCGATTGGAGTGTTCTGGTGGTAGGGAACCACCCCCCTGTCAGAACACAATAGCTTAGTGGGGGAGATCGCTGTACTAACGCTGGATCATTAGTACATTGGCGCCAACTGTAACTGACAGTTTTTTCATTCAACCAGGAAAAAAAATACCACAGTGTGTACCATGCTTTAGGCAGGACGTGCGTTACTCGCCAGGTGAAAACAGAGAAAAGCCTGAGGGAAAATAACTAATGCAACCACCAAATCTAATGCCTGGTAAACTGCAATATGTTTTTTATTTTTAGTTTTGGGTTTAATACCGCTTTAATCCCAAGAATACAGTGTAAAACCAGAAATTCTACAATTACAGCAATCCTCACACCAAGGGCTGAAAAGCATCCCACACACTTACCATCCATCATAGTAGTTGATATAGAACCCAAAAAATGACACCAGCTCCACAGCAATCCATGTAACTTCGGGGCCCGAGAATCACCAGAACAATATATAAAGCAGCCCACAAAGCCCAGTTCTGAGGATCGTCAAGGGTATTTCTGTGTTATTCCACCACAGCCGATTCGCCCAGTTATGAATGTGCTTCTGATGTGTTCATAGACGACTATATATGTGCACCAATAATCTCCCACCAAATGACTTGCCATAATAGGCATTGGGTATTTCACAATCCTCATAACCCACCATGTATGAATATAATAATAAAAGTACAAGCTTTATTGGCTAACCCAATGAACAGTTAATTCTGTATGACATTAAGATATACTTTGCACAGGTTTGGGAGCAGACCGACACAACAAATAATCAGAGATGGCAGTGGGGAAGTAAGATACAGGGAGGAAATACAGTTTGGAGTCCAAGCCAGGAGAGTATCTGGTCCAGGGGTGAACAGCAGTCAGGGCATGCTCCATACAGTCTGAGACTTCATACGTCCTTGGACTGGTTGCTTGTGTTAGTCCTTCTAAAGCCAGGATACCTGTGAGTGTATGAGACATCCAACAGTGATGATGGCAGCAGTTTATATGCATCAATTACACACAGTTATGCACAGTCGGGTAAGTGTTATTTGCCATAATGTTCAGCCATGCAACCCATTTCCAGATCTCATTGGTTCTTGATAATAAAAACAATGGTCATATGACAACAATCACAGGTAATAATTGTAGTTTGAACCCATGACATGTTAAGGACCGACTTTCCATTATAAACCACCACTTTTTATGACTGCTACCCTTTCCCACATTACCAAAATTAACGACCGACACCGGTGTGGAGTAAAGTTGGCCTATTTAATTTAACAAAACTAAAATTAACATAAATAACCATTTTCAATAACTATCTTTTACACAACTTTAAACCTCCTGGTGGTCTGAAAGACCACAACTCCAATTGGCCACTGGGACAATAACTGTTTTAACTTCGGCCCCAGACACAGAGGCCTACACGTTAACTCCTTCCTGGTCAACCCGCGTTGACCGAAAGGTACCCGTATCCCCCATATCACCTATGGGTACAACCGTTTGTCTTAAAACTTCCTTCCTTTTTCCTCTCCAGAAACCCCAAACACTGCCACCGCACGCAAGGGAAAAACCTTACCCTTGCACGCACCTCCACACCCTAAGGGCCCTCTGTACCCCCTCCTGCAAGCCCAAGGTCCACAAATCAATGCCTACCGCATTGAGGTGGACTCCTCAGATACCGCCAAGTATCCACTCCTAGCTCCCTGTGCCTCACCACCAAACCCCCATTCCTGACCACACACCGCCCTACCTCCTTGTTCACTTTTTCTACAGACCAAGCCCACCGCCAGTTTGTCCTCCCCACCATCTCCGACCAAATGATCACCATCCCAGGAAACAAAGCGCGCAATCTTAAAAAAAAAAAAAAAAAAAAAAAATCACACTTGACATCCCTGATCAGTTGGTGCATGGACCTAGCCCCCATGTCATTACCCCCAACATGTAGCACCAATATGTTCCGGTGCCTTGTCCAGGCGGGTAAACTTCAAAACCTCCGGCATCACCCTGCTCCACACCATGCCCGGAAACCCAATCCACCGAACCTTCGCTTCCTGTATGGGAATCCCATCTGTTGGGAGCCATTAGGCCGTACCTCGGCCCGCCTGGCCCCCCAGGACACATAAGAGTGTCCAAAAATCCACACTAGACAGGGCTCACCATCTGAAAAACAAGAACACAAACAACACACATAACAATTGTTCACAGATACCCAAAGACCTACCTCCCTACTCACCGAATTCCCCGTCCTACACCCTTACTCATGCAACAAATGAGGGCGAACGTATAGTCTAACTCTGTCTGAATCCCAACGCCCAATCCGCTTCACTGCGACCGCATCCAATCCCACCCTAGCTGCCTTACGTGGCAGCCCCTATACGAAACGAATGTGTAGCATACTCCTTGGGGTTATACCCTGCCGCTAACACACACTTCCCGAATACCGCTAAAAACTGAAAGCAGGATAGTGCAGATCCATCCCGGTGCAATAAAAAGGAACCCCCAAGTCCAGGGCGCATGGAACAAAAATAATCCACCGCCTGTACAGGACAAATGGTTGAGTCAGGAACGCGAAACAATAGGCGCATGCCCTTACCCCTTTGATCCGTTTTTGACCTGCGCACCCTGACCTCGTCCCCACACAACTCCACATCGCGTTCCAACAGGCCCCCATGGGCCTTCCTGGACGAACTAACCAACTCCAATTCTCAAAGCCCTGAAAAAGGCAACGCTGCCCGGAAAAGTGCACACTCGTAAGCCGAGCCGCACACCGACTGTAGGTGTTGAAATAAACTCTGTAACATCAAAAACCCCTTAACTGCCTGCCTCACCCAAAAGTCCTTGGTAAAATCCCTGCTGCCATGCCATTTGAAAAGAAAGGCCAAGCCAGCCAAGAGCCGATCGATCACTGACGCCGAGACCTCCTCCATTTTTAGAGTGAGAAAGTATAGCAACGCCAGGCCAGCCTCCTGCCCTGCCGGTGGAATCCCCAACCCATCAACGAAACACTGCCAATCCCGCCATACCTTAGAGTAGGCATTCCATGTAGCCCCACTCACCGACCGCTGAATGCACTTCGCCGTGCGTTCAAAGCAATGTCCCACATCCAGTCGGGACAGGGGACTCCATGCTGCTCCACTGCTGGTGCCAACTCCCAGAATTTGTCCCACTGGAAACGAGACAAAGCTTCAGCTAAAGTGTTCTCCACCCCCGGCAGGTGCACAGCATACACAAACACATTCAAGGCCAGGCACCGTAAAACCAAATGCCGAAGCAGCCGAATCACGGTTCACCACTTGGACGACACCCAAATTGTCACAGTTGAAGCGAACTTTTAAATTCCGAAAAGAATCACCCCACAGCTCCAAAGCCACCACAATTGGGAAGAGCTCAAGGAGTACTAGGTTCTTCAAGAAACCTGCCTCCTCCCACGCTCCACTTCCCCTGACAAAAAGCCCCATAGCCAGTAGAGCCGGCGGCGTCTGTAAACAATTCCAAATCAAAATTTCTAACAGGCCCGGACATCCACAATGCCCGTCCGTTAAAGGACTCCAAGAACTCGTGCCACATCTCCAAATCCTCCCTGCGTTTCCCCGCCAAGAGTCACGAAATGAGTCGGCGCTCTCACCCCAGCCGTCGCTGCAGACAGTCTGCGGCAAAAGACCCTGCCCATGGGAATTATCCTGCATGCGAAGTTCAACTTCCCCAGCAGTGACTGCAACTTGCGCAGCTGAATCTTACGCAGCCCAATAGTCCCCCGCAACTCCTCCTTCAGCGCCTCCAACTTGTCAAAGGGTAACCTACACTTTATCCAAACTGAGTCCAGCACGATGTCCAAAAAGACAATGGACGACGTGGGACCCTCCGTTTTTTCGGAGGCCAGAGGGACCCCAAAACAATCCACCACATACTGCAATGTCCCGAAGAGAACCGAGCAAACGTTTGACTTCGGGGGGCCCACACACAAGAAGTCACCCAGGTAATGGATAACTGAGCTGAGCCCCGACGAATCCCGCACCACCCACTCTAAAAAGGAGCTGAAGATTTCGAATAAGGCACAAGAGATGGAACAACCCATGGGCAAACAGCGATCCACATAGTATGCTCCATCCCAAGCACAGCTCCAAGCACAGCCCAGAAAACGAAAACTGTCCGGGTGAACCGAGAGCAGCCGAAAAGCCGATTCCACATCCGCCTTTGCCATGAGTGCACCTTGTCCGCATTTCCGTACCCACAACACCGCCGCGTCGAAAGAAGTGTACGAAACCGAACACTCCTCCGGAGCAATGGCTTCATTCACCGAACCACCTTTCGGAAAGGAAAGGTGATGGATCAAGCGAAACTTGAGCGGCTCCTTCTTCGGGACTACCCCCAAAGGAGAAACCACCAAGTCATTCAGCGGAACCACCGAAAAAGGCCCGGCCATCTGCCCCAATTGCACCTCCTTAGCGAGCTTTTCAGAAACCACCGAGGGATGCAAGAAGGCGGACCTCAAGTTCTTCGCTTTAGGGGGGACCACCGAAAGGGAGCACGGAATTCTGAAACCGTCAGTAAAACCGTCCAACAACCTGGCGCCGCACTCTGAACAAGTGTGCTTGAAGCGGCAGTTAGCGCCATATTTGCACGTACTGTCGTTGAACTGCCAGCAATAGCCCCATCGTTTTTCGGTCGGCTGTCCCGAGGCACCTCCGACCCCCCCCCCCTGAAAAAAAACTGACCCGGGACCCTCGCCGCTGTCATAATCTTCATCCACAACGCGATGTCTTTGTGGTCCCAGCGCAGCGTAGTTCTCATGGCCATCCTCTGCCTGAACTGCTCATCGTAACGGAGCCCCCGTACGTCCTCTGAGCCTTGCAAATCGACTCCTGATAAATGAACAAGCCCGAACAATGCTCAGGGTGTTTCTCCCTGTCACACACGCCATAATCAAAAAGGCCTGCAGCCAATTGGTAAACGTGCGAGGAATCAATCGGTAACGCCGCTTTTCTTCATCCTCCTTCTTACTCTCTTCCGGCTTCAATCTGTCCAGATTGAATTTCTCCAGGGGCAGCAATGTGAAGATCTCCACAAACTCCCCCTTCCAGATCTTCTCCCTCACCTCCGCCTTGAGATGCATTCCCAAGGGGGCCTCAAAGCAAAAATACATTTCGCTCTTTGCCGCATCCGCAAGCCTAACCGCATCCTTCTTCTCCCCCGCCTCTGCTACCCCCCTCGACCGTGGAACCACACGTCCCACCAACCTGCACCTCTCCGGCAGGTGCCACTGGTGCAGCAACTGCCGCGGGCACCACCGTTGCCGCAACCGCAGGCTCAACCCGTGGCCCCCAGGCCGCCGCCGGGGACCTCACCCCCCCCCGCTGTCGGGCCCAAAACGCTGCACTAAATCTAGCAGGCCCAACCATAAGTCCTGACTCTGATCCCCAGCCCCCCGACTCGTCAAGGCCCCGTCACCTGCCGAATGTGCCTCCACTGAGCTAGCACCCACCCTCTGCCGACCTTGACCTAACAAATCGTTTAATAGAGCACATATGGTAGTAGATGTGTTCGACTTACCGGGGACTGGGTCCCCGAGCCGCTGCACCGCCATTCATCGCTGACCGATGTCCCGAGTCCTCTTAGCTCTCCGACCCAGACAGCTCTCTTTCCGACCTGACCACACTCCTTGCTGGCGAGACATCCACTGGTTGCACTCCCGTCAGACGTGACCCGGATGCCGAGGGCCCCTGCTGCTCAGTCTTCCCCGACCCACCAGACCCGCTCGCGTCTTCCATCGACGGACTTCTGACCAGTCCCCGGGTTCTGGCCATGCTCACCCGACCACCGACATCCCCCACCGTCCTCCCTGCTGGCCTGCCTCCAGATGAGCTGGGACCCCTGGCCGCCACCGATGTCTGGCCTCCGGCCCGATGGCAAGGTCTTCCACGCCGGGCCGCAGGACTGCCCTGGCCTCCTCGACCGCGTCGTCCCGGCACATCCTACATGCAGGGATGCGCTCGCTTCCCCCGCCGAACTCCGTCCACGCCGTGGATTTCTCCCGTCCCCCGCAGCCGCAGGTGGAGGTGGAGAGCGCTGCGATGATGAGGCCTGAGGGCCCCTGTCGGGTCTCCGTTCATGCCGCCCAGCCCCCAGGGAGTTGTAAGGGCTGTACCGCTCCGGAGGCCAAGACCGCCGAGCGTGTGCCGCCGGGCCATGCTGCGACCTGTGCCCGCACCCAATCCAACCCCTGAGCGGACACAGCCGCTCGCAATTGCGCCACTAAATCCGCAACAGTCGCCATCACACTGAGCCGAGCAGAACCCGACGCTTCACCTTTCAGTTAAAATGGAGGAGTGACACTACGTCACTTCCTCCCTCCAGGCTAGTGTTAGCCAGCCCCTCCTTTCCCCCAGGCTGCTCCTCTCCCTTAAAGCGGCACCGCTCTTTTTCCCCCACAGCCACTACTACCTTAAAGTGGCTACTGCTAGAACCTTGCTTCCTGCGGTCCCTCCCTGTCATTCCGTCCCTCCTCCTATCTTTTCCCTCTCGGCTCTAGGACTCTAGATGTTCAAGAATTGTTCAAGCTGATTCTTTGACGTTAGCACTAAAGAGCCTACTAGTGCAGAAATGCTCTGTTTATGGTGAAATGGAGTTTTTTTTTCCCTCTGGTTTTATAGGTCAGCAACATAACTTAGTACCTCTACTACGAATGAGGAGGGGGGTATTAATGACAAATGTCTCTGTCTTTTTTATTATGAACTTGAGCTTTGTTACAGACTATTAAAAAAAATCATGCTTAAAGGGTCACTAAAGGAAAAACATTTTTTTGCTGAAATGACTGTTTACAGGGTATAGAGACATAAAAGTTACCAGATTCCTTTTAAAAATTATTCAAAATAGATTCAATTCTATCATATAATGTGCCTCTAGTTTCACTTTCGGTTTTAAACTGGTTTCATGTTTATGTGAAGTAAAGAGACCCACAGAACAAAAACAAACAAATCCAGGGCAGTGTTTTGTTTTTAAAATGAATCTGATTGGTTCTGAGGAGTTTTATACACACAGCTTAGACCACAGTGAAAAGCTGCCATGAGTTTTTTCATAAGGAGCCAGACAAGCAGGAAGTGTGAAGATCACAGCAGAATTACAGCTACTTCAAAGCAAAAACGAACAATGAGGACATGAAACCAGGACTGCAGTAAGGTAAAGGAAGCCATTTAGCAAAAAAAAAATTTCCTTTAGTGATCCTTTAAGGAAATGTATAGTGTATGTTATGGCATTTTACATATGGTACTAATATATTGCCTTTTTTCTTTGTATTTAATTCAGTTAGGGATTATAGAAGCATTCCAGGTATGGTATTTTTACATCACAATCAGTGTTTCTCAACCTTTTTGCTGTGGAGGAACCCCTGGCAAAAAGTCTGAAATCTCAGGGAACCCCTGAAATAGTTAGCATATCGACAGGTCACGGAACATCGGTGTGATACGCGAGCTGTAGATATAACAATTATTTAAAAAAATAGCATTAAATAATAGAATATTAAAATGTACCCATTTAATGTGAAACTTGTTTCTTTCTGCAGGGCAAGCAGAGCACACAAGGGGACAGCACATCGGAGGGGAGCAGAACATGGCAGAGCAGGGCACACAATTACGTGGGGGCAATCCTACATTGGAGCAGGGCATCAGCGATTTCCTTTTTAATGCAGAGAGCTTCCTCACATGGAATCTGCTGGCTGTGGTCGTCCTTACTCTTGTGTGCTATTCCCAGCCAGCCCCTCCTCTTTATCCATCCTATTGCAACTGGGAAAGTAAAGAAGTGTGTGGGCAGGGTCCGGATGGGAAGAGCAGAGACACTCTGTTTGCCAGCACCGATCTGCATGTAAACGTGAGTGTAGACAGCGGTGGGGATGCAAGCTACCTGTCAGCGGCACACTGGTTGAGACACACGGGTCACAATTGTTTAGCTAGGACTGTTGTAGCCATGTATATCCGCTTAAGGACCGCCTAACGACGATATACGTCGGCAGAGCGGCACGGCTGGGGAAAAGGACGTACAGGTACGTCCCCTTTAAGAGCCCAGTCATGGGTCACGCGCTCCGAGATCGGGTCACAGAGCTGAAGAACGGGGAGAGGCAAGTGTAAACAAACCTTTCCCCGTTCTTCCTAGTGAGTGTCACTGATCGTCTGTTCCCTGTCATAGGGAACGATGATCAGTGACGCGCGTCAGGGACAGATGGACAAATGAAGGGGACATTGCTCCAAATCAGGGACAGTTCAGAGATATGCCAGTGGGATCTGCACAAAAGTTGGAAATCACTTTAGTAGACACCACTGCTACAGTGATTCCCACTAGCTACCAAGTAGCAACCCTTCTGTATTCTGAACACAGGTCAGGTGCTTGGCCTGGTGCTTTGCATTTTCTCAATGAATTCAAAGCATTCTGTGATCGATTGAATAGAGTGGGGGTGATGCCATATTTTCCACCTTGTCCAGAGAATGCTTTGCATTGATAAAATGCAAAGTATTTTCTGAATAGTGCCAGGGCTGAGCAGCCAACCGCCTGCATTCAGAATGTAGCAGGACAGTTGCTCAGCACAGGACCCAGAAGCTAGTGGAGCTCACCGGAGTAGCAGTGTCTACTAGTTAGAAATTGGAATAAACCCAAATCCATTATAGATTTTCTATTACTGCACCAATGTTTTAATAGAGATGTTTGCCTGGCAAAATAGTCATCAGATAGCAGATTTGCTGCACTAATTGACAAGCTTGATACTGACCTCATACCATGCAGAACCTCTTATTCCAAAAATGTGAGAATGTTGAACGTCATATGCCTTAACACAATGCACGTAAACAGGTTGTTAAAAGAACCGCACTAGACCACCGTAGTTAAAAAGGGACCATGATTATACTTACTTTGCTTGTAGTAATCATCTCCATAGCTCTCCTTAATATGTGCAGGAAGGTTTTCCCAAAATTGGATTAGATTATTTTTATGAGTCTCCCAAGCAGTCATTGGAGTTTTAAAAGCTCCTGGCTCTATGATAGCAACTTTTACACCAAATGCACGCATTTCCCGCCTGTAGAAAAGCAGCAAAAAAAAAAAAAAAAAAAAAGAAGAGGATTTACTATAAATGACCAGTTATATACAGAAATTAATAATTAAAAAAAAAAATTACAATTATTTTAACACCCCAAAAAACAGAATATAGCATTCAGCATATTTCTATGAGATTTAAAGACTGCAAGACAAAAACTTGGCTGGAAAACAGTGGAGGTCATAGTCTGGGCTGCAGTATGTTATTCCAAAAGTAAGCTAATGGCTTATGGGGGGACTTGTTGCCAATGTCTTGAGAGGAACAATTTCCAGTAGGTCTTATTTCCACAAGTGTTTAGTGCACTACAACACCTATAGAAAAGATCTTCATGGTAACTCACCTTAAGCTGTCTGCAAAAGCTTCCACGCCATACTTTGAAGGGCAATATCCCCCACCAGTAAGAGCCAACCTCCCCATAGCACTAGATGTATATACAATGCGCCCCCGTGCCTTTCTGACAAGATGCAGCAAATTCACAGTGACATCGATTGTACCAAGCAGATTTACATTCAGGATCATGGAGAAGTCTTCTTTTGTTTGCCATTCATTGGGCGCAAAATTAACACCACAGCCAGCATTGTTAACTAATCCCCAAAGTCCTGTAAAGTAGGAAACAAAGTAATATCAGTATTGAAAAATAAAAACTGCTTCATTAACCTTAAGTCTTGGTTCACACTGGTGTAATGCGGGAACCAGCGCAATTCCTTTGCGGGTAATCGCATCACAGCCAACTCACCCATGCGAAACGATTTCAGTGCGGACCAAAAAAAAAAAAAAAGTCTGAAGGCAAGCATCATTTAACCTACTACTTCTGAGTCCAGGTCATCCTCGACTCCCATCCTGCCTGTGAGTGGACAGCAAAAGGAAAAGCAGAAGACTGCTGAGCTCATCCCTTTGTCACTCCGCTTTCTCCTCCTACCAAAATGCTTCTCAGCATATGAAATTAGCTCCTTGTGATGCTTTATCCTCTTATTCTCCAGTCTTACTGTACAAAGTCTTCAAGAGGGTCATAGCTGGTCACATGCGTTAAACTACATACAGTTATGCATCGGTAATTGCCGAGCTGCATTCATTTGTGTCTTAGATTTGGGCTTTAAAGTTGAACTTCATCCAGGGACCACCTGGATAGTTGCTCATCACTAATATCACTTCTTTTGTTTCTGCAAATCAGGCGCAGTGTGATCACAGTTAGCGCTTGCCACAGCAACACTATTGATTAGCGTGCCAGGATAACAGCAAAGCCAGCGGAAGTCTGATTGCCACTATTGCAGTTTGTAATTGTGGACCCCACACCTCTGATGAGGATGTTGGGGATGTAAGGGGCCAAAAATCTTGCAATTAAAGAAGAGAAAGGAAAATAAAGGCCTGAAAATATTTTTATGACACATATCCCCGGAAAAGAAAGAAAGCAGAAGTGTTGGGAAGTAATTGCTCAAAAGTTATTTAAAGAATAAGAATTTTTGTTATGTTATGGGAGGGGGTAAACTTTAAGATTAGAGGAACGTAAAAATATAGGTGAATGGCTGCTTTTGTCTCCACTTAAAAGACGTTGTAAAGTCAGTTTTTTTTTACCTTAATGCATTAAGATAAAGAGCCTTGTGTGTGTAGCAGCCCCCTATTACTTACCTGAAGTCCCTCTGTGTCCACAAGTGTCTCAGCCATTCAAGATTCTCCTTCCTGATTGGCTGAGACACAGCAGCGTCGCCATTGGCTCCCGCTGCTGTCAAAGTCAGCTAGTCAATCAGGGGAGAAAGGGGGTGGGTCCGAGTCTGGGCTCCGTGTCTGAATGGACAAAGGAAACCGTGACTCGGCTTGGGTGCCCCCATAGCAAGCTGCTTACTGTGGGGACACTGAACAGGAGAGAGGGGCCAGGATCACAAAAGAGGGATTCCTTTGCTGTGAAATGATGAGGAAAAGTGGATGATCGTTTGCCCGATTTTCTTATAGTGTGTACCCAACATTTACTCAATAGTATATGGTCATTCTTGTCAAAGAATACATTCCCATTTTCTTCTTCATCTATATAGTTTAAAGTTAAAGACAATTACATCCAATACATAACTTGTTCCGTTGCCTCCATTTCTCTCTGGACCACGATGTAGATGTAAAGTAGAACTTTAGGCAAAACTCCCCCCCCCCATTTTGGATAGAGCGAGGGAGAGTTATAGCCCCTGTTAGATTCTTCACCATCTGTGTCCCATTGCAGACATTTCCCCTTACTTCCAAGGCTTTTATTGTATTTTATGGCAAGGAGATCTGGTGATGAGCTGAAAGGTCCATTGTTGCTGGGGGGGGGGGGTCTTATGTTGCTGGGAGAGGTTTATTGTTGCTGGCTGTTGTAGGGTCTATTAATGCTGGCTACCGGGAGATCTGTTGTTGCTGCTTTTGGGGTGGCATTTTGTTGCGGGAGGTCTATTGTTGTGGGGCTGGTCTATTTTCGCTGGGGGGGGGGGCATATGAAATTCCATACAAATTAGTTAGCACAAGGACCCCTTTCACACTGGGGGGGTTCAGGTGCTTTAGCGCTAGAAATAGCCTCTGCCAAGCGCCTGAAAACCGCCATCCATTCATTTCAGTGTGACTTTTTACACTGGTGCGGTGGCGCTTGCGGGACGTTACGAAGTCCTGCAAGCAGCATCTTTGGGATGGGTTGGGAGCAATGTATTTAGAGATCCCAAAATGGCTGCTTTAGGCAGAAACCCAAGTGTGGAAAAAAAAAAAAAAAAAAAAAAAAAAAAATTACCTTCACTTCCAACGATGGTTGATACCCATTTGGCAGCTGAGCACACACTTTTGCTGTCAGTGATATCCAGAATTCTTGTTTGTAGAATACTGGAAGTTTCTTTCTTCAGTTTTTCAGCCCCTGTCTCTGTTAGGCAAACAGCCAGAACCTTCATTCCACGTTTGTCCAACTGCTTAGCCAGCAAGTTTCCAAATCCAGAATCACACCCAGTAATAAAAACATATTTATTTGTGAGATTCGTCAGTATCTGACTCTGCCTGTACCATCTGTACAGAAGAATCAAACCCAACACCGCCAGCAGAGGGAGCCACATGATGCAAGCTTGTTCTGTAATACAAATGTGATATTACTGTTGGAATAACTGTCAATTATAAAAAAAACAAAAAAAAAAACAGAATCAGCACTGTAACCAATACCGACAATAGATTTTACTGGACTGACATTTTTTATTTGTTTATTTAATGATATCATAATAGTTGTTAAAACCTCTTTCCTGGAGGTTTCCCCAATCTGCACTTGGTTTCAAATCATCAAGGAATATTTTTTTTTTATTAATATTGAATAATACTGTGTACATTTTTATAATTTTATATATAAAAAAAATAATAATTATAAAAATGTACACAGTATTATTCAATATTATTAATAAAAAAAAATAAATAAAAAAAATTCCTTGATGATTTGAAACCATATATTATTAAACACTTGTCTGGTCTTTTTAAAAGGAAGGAAACTAATTAAATTAATAAATAAAAACACACAGCTCATTAGAATATTTATTCCAAGCATTCCACATATTGGAATACATATGTAATATCCCCCTCCCCCATCCCATGTACAGTTCACTGATTCACTTAAATTACAGCGTTGTTTTACCCTAATGTATGCCCAGCATGCAGGTTTATTTGAAAAATTATAACAGTAGTTATATAAACCCTGGGATTAGTAGAGGAAAAAAAAAAATGAATTCCAACATTCATTTTCTGAATGTTTCTGTGTGGCTTGTGACTCTGGACTATTGAAGCCAGGCAATTAATAGTTTCAGAAACATGCAATGGCCTACATATTATTTGAGGATGCATGTCGTGATCAACACACCCAGGATCAGTTCCACGTAGCGCGTCGCTTTCTTACGTCCAGCGTAGCGTATCTCAGATACACTACTTACAGTGTATTTCCTGTATTCACAAAGAATTTGCGCCGCAAGTTACGGCGGCGTAGTGTAAATGTGTCGGCGTAAGGGCGCGCAATTGAAATCACTAAGTTATGGGCATGTTTTATGTTAATACGTCTTGAACCGACGTAAATGACGTTTTTTTTTTTAACGGCACATGCACCGTCCGTGGGGGTATCCCAGTGCGCATGCTCCAAATTAACCCGCAACAAGCCAATGCTTTCGACGTGAACGTAATTCTAAGCAAAGCCCTATTCGCGAACGACTTACGCAGACAACGTAAAATTTTCAAAATGCGACGCGGGAACGACGTCCATACTTAACATTGAGTACACCTCATATAGCAGGGGTAACTTTACAGCGTGTGACCACTCAACCAAATGGTTACCTACGAATACCAATAATGGATGTAGAGAGTGTGCGTCCAGGGTTGGCGTTTAGTCAGTAATGCCCTTTCACACCACATGCATTGGCATACCTCCGAACATTTTGAGATGGGAATGAGGGACACCTACTACCAAACTTATGCAGGCATAGAACACGCCCCCTGCCCCACCCCCTTAAAGGAGAATTAGACAAAAAATAATAATAAGTTAATTAAATCCACAAGGGCTTTTTTCACCACTACTATTCCATTATATTGACTTTAAAAATTTACAAATGTAGCAATTTAGAAATTGGATAAAAGGTTTAGCACTGGGAAACACTTTTTGAAAGATAAAAAGTGCATTTTATATACATCAGACCAAAATGAGGGACAAATGAGGACAGAGGGACATTGCTCCAAATCAGGGACAGTCCCTCAAAATCAGGGACAGTTGGGAGCTATGCATTGGACAGTGCAACATAGTCCTAGTGCATAGGCAAGGCCTATGTTGGTAAACCAGGCCTTTGGTGTGAGTGTGCCACAATGTCTATTAATGCAGTATATGTGCATTATCATGCACTTTTAATGGTGCCCCAACACATATTTACACCATAAACCACCCTCCCATGATCTTTAGTGTAGCACAATGTGTTTACATTGTGTGTTGACCAAAAGAAGTGCATGGAATAGTAGTTTCTGACTATGGAGTAAATTACAAATGTGGCATGTAACAGCAATAAATCTAGCATTATTGTATAATGATAAAAACATGTATGAGCAATTGCTGCTTGTGTTGCTTACTGCAAAGGGAGTGACTTGTTCCAATTTTTTAATGATCAGTTGCCAATCCTAGTGAGTAATTGCTATCAATTATAGTAACAAGAAACCCTGATAGGGCGTGCGCTATGGAGTTGTAGTTATTAAACATTTATTTAACTTTTTTTATCAGGTTAGTATTAGGTGGTTCTAGTTGTACAGACACATCATAGGGTGCCAGTGTAATAAACTGACTCTGCCAATGACAATAGGTTATGTTCACTGTATAGCAAATGGTATGTATAAAACAATTCACTACATAAATGATGCACAGTGAGGTTTTTTTTTTTTTTTTTAAGAAGTAAATTGCTCCTGGACCTTGTTTACCTAAAGCCCAACTTCAGGTTTGGTTAAAAGAAGAATTTCCAGGGATGGTATATGTTATTTTGGTCCAGCCTGGTCTGCTGCAACTATGTATCTACTGTACCATCCCTGTTTAATGCCCCTGGAAGCTAGAATTCACTGAAGTAGACATTGCTACTTCACTGATCTCAAACTTGCCTCCATGTCCCTTGCGAAGTGGACAGCTAAAAAAAAAAAAAAAAAAAAAAAAAAAAAAAAAAAAAAAAAAAAAAAAAATCGAAAAGAGGAGGTTGCCTGCTCAGCACGGGCACCATTAACCTCCCTGGCGGTATGATTCTGTCTGGAATTACGTACCAAAAGCGGTACAATTATTTTGCGTTTTATATTGTAGGCCTGTAATTCTTAGGAATAACCCACTTAAATCTGTCCAAACAAGAGTCTAATAGGCATCCCGGGTATGATAAAGTTTGAAACACAAAATCATAAAATT
Organism: Rana temporaria; assembly: GCF_905171775.1. Classification (NCBI taxonomy): domain Eukaryota; kingdom Metazoa; phylum Chordata; class Amphibia; order Anura; family Ranidae; genus Rana; species Rana temporaria. Next base: position 128,965,172 of record NC_053490.1, on the reverse strand, counting down.
ATAATATAATAAATAACTATAAATATTTATAACAAATGATAATGTAATAATAATAAAAATTATTCAATAATGTAATCAAATCAAAAATCACTGAAATTTGCTCAGTTGCAGAATTGTCGCTGTCATTACTTTTATTTTTTTTATGACGATTTCCCCACAAATCGCTATCGCTCAATTCTGAAAGTGATTATAATTTATTATCGCTGTTTGCTAGCTGCTCTAAAATCACTTTCGACATAAAGGGACACTTTTGGTTGCTATGGACAATCTCCAGTTTGCAGGCACAAAAAAAATGTTTTTATTATATAAAAGTACATGTAGGACACAGGGCAGACCACTAGGGACAAGGGGGGTGTGTATTTTTTACATACAGTATACTGTAATCATATAGATTACAATACTGTATGTAATGTGTTTGTTTACTTTTTTGAATTTGGCGCCGGTCTCCGCCCCCGTGCGCCGTAACGTCGCAGGGAACGGAGATCGGCGGCACGCAGGCACTGTGTGAATTGAATGGAGGACGCTGCTCGCTCACACAGCGGGGATGCATCGCTGGATCCAGGGACAAGGCGAGTACAGTAACCTGCCTGGAAAAGGTAAGCCAGCGCACGCTGCAGGCTCTGCACATCTACCCCGAGCGTGACTCGGGGGTTACCGATAATTGCATAGAAAATCCACCCCGAGTCACGCTCGGGAAATCCAACAAAGGCGGTTAAGAGAACACATTTCCTGATCTAATGCAAAGCGTGCTCTGATTGGATGAGAAAGTAGGGTGACCACATTTACAAACTGCCATTCAGGGACACCCCTCCATTCCCAAAAATCAGCTTGTGCTGTAACGAATCACAGCACAGTGATTGGACACAAGATTTATTATTTCTCCAATCACAAGCAGGGGGCGGGAATGTGCTCCTCCAGGCATTCTCGGGCAGGACAATCCGGGACACGTGGTCATCCTATGAGGAAGAGAGTGGCGTGCAATGTCCATTACACTGCCAGAGTACAGCACTGTATACTTTATGTAGCTGATGGGCTAGTAAAGGAAGAAAACACATTAGCGAAGGAAAAATTTATTTGACCAGCTTGGTCCAGCTTGAAATGAGATGCATTGTTGTCTATGGGACATTGCACACAGCTGAGTAAAGATCATTAATACAGTGTGGAGTACAGAGCAGTAAAACAAAAATGGAAACATTTGATTGCAGTAGTTTACTCGTGTGTTTACTCGTTTTGGCCCCTTGCACATGGGCATCATACGTATAAATGATAAGAAAAATTATTGTTGGGCAAACCCTATGGAAATTGCACAACTAAGTGCTAAAGAGATTAATCAGACAACATTATAAATGCATTACGCAAAATTGTGAATAATCCAAAAAAAACACTCATGTGAATAAATAAATATGAACCGTGAATAAATAATTAAAAAATAGTCCAACAAAAATGACTGACTAAGAAATAAATAAAAAAAAGACTAATGAATTATATATGTAGCGCTACCCCCAAAGGAGCCACTGGTTGATTTGGGATCTACTCTCTTTTGGCTTAGCTCACCCCTATTTAACTAGCTCGAACCCTCCCTTGACACATCAGAAGTCTGGTGAGTGAGATATTGTGACCTCTGCTGGGCTGGGGTCACAATAGCAGGTACACAATATGCAGTGATGTGTGACAATAGAATTACCTGCTGTTATGGACGGTCCTTCCAGACAAGAAAATACACTCCACACAGTGAATATATTTAAATAAAAAGACTGAGTTTACTCTATATGAACTCAAAGAGAAACAAGCATAAGTTTAAATCATTAAATGGATAACTGCAACAACACAATATGATTTCGCAAGGGCCCTTGCGGAAATCAGCAAGTGACATTAATAAGGAAAAACAGGTCTACACTAAAGAATGGTACCATTGCTTAAACTTAAGATAGGCAGTCTATGCTCGCAAGCGCCCTCTAGCGGGCAGTCCTGCAAACAGCTAAAGTCACGTTGCGGCCGGTTGGTGCACGTTAAAGTTATAATCCACAAGTGGTAAATTTATTGAAGATTGATTAAACAAAGTATCCTGAACAGCAACGTTGGTGAGCTGATCGCTAGCCAGCGTTTTTTACTGCAGTATAATAACTATGAACAGTGAAAAGGGGCCTCTAAACCTCAGCTGAAGGCCCAACACGAGTCTCCGGCCTGTGGAGTGGCACTAGGTTAACTATCTAAAGGGAGAGTTTCAAGCTGAGCATGTGCTCTCATCCGACAGGCCGATCCACCTGATTTCTTCTCAGAAGGTGTGTTGATAAATCACTGCTCCACAGCACAAAGATCCTGGACGAGGGTTCTCCACTGTTTCAGTTGTCAGCTGGGTTGCCTCTCCAATCTCCGAGAACACGGGCTGGATGCTGGAGTCTTGCTTCCTTCCGGATGGCTGGTCTCTCTGCAAATTTAGGCCCAGGCTTCTGGCCTAGCAGCATGGCTGTTCTCCTCAGCAGCTCTGCCCAGGAGAAGATGCAGATCCCAAGAGAGAGAGCAGCCACTCCCTTTCCTTAAATAACCTCCCCCACAAGTCTGTGCGGAGGTGTCTCATGTTCAAATGATGCAGGGCATTGTGGGAAGTGCAGTCTGTTTCTCCTAAGAGTCAATGGAGTCCATATCTCCTGCTACTTGCAATCCCACAATGCATAACTTTCTTAAAGTTATCTTACATATTTACAAGCGTGAATAAAGTTCCAGCGAGGATGGCCTGTCATTAGACTCTGACAGGATGGGCCCGCTACATATATTAAGGTAAGAAATTCATGAGTGAGAAAACAGTCAATCAAATGAATATTCTGTGAATCGAAATACATAAAACTAAAAAATGTATAAAGTCCTTGCACCCGTGCAAAAAAGATCTTTCTCAGTGAAATTGGTCCATAAATAAACTCCTCAGGAATTTAGAAAAAGGTTGTTGTGAAGTCCCACCACCAAATCTGAATAAATTGCCTCCTTACCAGAGCTTCGTAACCCCCAGATGACAGAGGATCTGGAGAAGCTTGAATTGAAAAGCACAGTTTGCTCCAAAGACACCTAAAATGGACAGCAATCTCAGTCAGCACACTCCGTGGACACTCAATGGGTCTCATGCCACGTACACACGATCATTTTTCGGCATGAAAAAAACGTTGTTTTTCAAAAACGTAATTTAAAATGATCGTGTGTGGGCTTCACATCATTTTTCAGGTTCTGAAAAAAAAAAAAAAAAAAAAAAAAAAAAAAAATGCGAACATGCATTTTTTAACTTCGTTTTAAACAATGTCGTTTTTCGGGTTGTAAAAAATTATCGTGTGTGGGCTAAAACGACGTAAAAAACCCGCGCATGCTCAGAAGCAAGTTATGAGACGGGAGCGCTCGTTCTGGTAAAACTACCGTTTATAATAGAGTAAGCAAATTCATCACGCTGTAACAGACAAAAAAGCGCGAATCGTCTTTTACTAACACAGAATCAGCACAAAGGCAAATGGAACTTCCCCTTTATAGTGCCGTTGTACGTCACCGCGCTTTGCTAGATCATTTTTTTTAAAACGATGGTGTGTGGGCAATGTCGTTTTAATGATGAAGTTGGGAAAACTTTGTTTTTTCGTCATGCTGAAAAACAACGTTTTTTTCCATGCTGAAAAATGATCGTGTGTACGCGGCATAAGACTCGTTTGTGTATGCCATGCAAAAGACATAAGTAGGTAGATTCAGAGAGAAGTGCCTAAACTTGCGGCGGCGTAGCTTAGTGTGTTTAGGCTACGCCACCGTAAGTTAGCTAGGCAAGTACATGATTCTCAATGTACTTGCCTGCTATGTTACGGTGGCGTAGCCTAAAGCGGGCGGGCGTCGAATTCAAATGTGTGGAAGGGGGGCGTGTTTAATGCTAATAAGGCTTGACCTTGCGTTTGACGTTTTTTTTGCTTACTGCGCATGCGCCGGGCGCCTACATTTCCCAGTGTGCATTGCGGCTAAGTACGCCGTACGGGCCTATTGATTTCGACGTGGACGTAAACGACATAAATCGCTATTCGCGGACGACTTACGCAAACGACGTAAAAACTTTGAATTTCGACATGGGAACGGCGGCCATACTTGACATTACTATTCCATGTAGGGCTAAGCTCTAACTTTAGGCGGGCGTACGTTCGTGAATCGGCGTATCTTCTCATTTACATATTCCAACCGCAATGGAAGCGCCACCTAGTGGCCATCCAAAATATTGCAATCTAAGATAGGGCGGCGCAAGCCGTCGTATCGTAGATATGTTTTAGCGTATCTCTGTTTGAGCATACGCCTAAACATAAGTCGGCGTAGATTCTGAGTTAGGTCGGCTTATCAGTAGATAAGCCGGCCTAACTCTTTCTGAATCTACCTAAATGCCTCCATAGTGTAAAAAAGTTTTAAATGTTTATTTAAATCAAAAGTAATACACTTATGCCGTGTACACACAATCGGATTTCTGATGGAGTAAAAGCCGGTGGATTTTTTTCGCCGGATATCCGATGAAGCTGACTTTCATCAGTCTTGCATACACACTATCAGACTAAATTCCGACTGTGCCAAAACGTGACGTACAACACTACAAGGAGCCGGAAAATTTTTTTATTAATGCTGCTGAAGGTTTGCTGCTTTCCACTATTTTTTTTTAACCTATTTCATCTACAGTATATTTTGTGGCCCGATTAGTTTGCCCACTTGATAATCACTATCTTAGCGCAGTGTTGTTTCCCCCCATTTTTCTATAAGTATAAATGAGAATATTACAAAACTGGCAATGAAGAAGAATTTTACTATATTCAACATTACTCAGGCCATAACACAGTTTTTGGCCCCTAGCACACGGGCATCATAAGTTGCTGAGTAAATATCAGTAAATTATGACACCAGTGTGCAAGGGGTCTTAAAGTACTACTGAAAGCCCAACTGCAGAAAATAAAAAGTCCTCCCTTGCAGTGGGGATATTCTCATACCACAAACGTTTTATGCTTGTTTAGTCTAGGACAGGGGTCTCCAAACCTAAGCCAGTTAACTTTCCTTCAGACTTTAGGTGGGCCAAACTGTGCCCAGTGGGAGTAAACAATGCTGATCTTTGATATTAGAGGGAAAAAATACTGCCTCATTTGTGTTGTCCGTGGAAGGAATTATGGCACACAGCTGGTATCAGTGGAAGGAATAGTGCCCCATTGTTGGTGTCAGTGGAAGGAATAGTGCCTCAAGGGGCAGATAAAGGCAAGCAAAGGGCCACAGTTTGGAGAACACAGGTCTAGGGGAGGGTAAAACACTTTTACTTACCTGACAAACGGTGCTACCCTACCCAGGGCCACCATCAGGGGGGTACAGGCAGTACCCCTGTAATGGGCCAGGATGGCAACCCCCTTTAAAAAAAAAAAAAAAAAAAAGATAAAAATGTAGTTTGGGTACAGTGTAGCATGACCGCGCAAGTGTCATTCAAAGTGTGGCAGCACGGAAAGCTGAAAATTGCCCTGGGCAGGAAGGGGCAAAAGTGCCCGGTATTGAAGTGGTTCATCTTAATACTGTGATGCGTAGAAATTAAATTAAAGTGCTGTAGTGCATATATGTGATATCCCAAAAGTATATCACATCATAAATGGTTAAGCCTTAATGCAGGGATTCAAACGTGTTGGTGTGTGCACCCCTTTAGGTAATAAACGCTGACCTCAGAGCGTGTGACCTCACATTCCAGTTTGGTCAGAAACGCCTGTGAACCACCTCAGGGTTCTGTGAATACTGTGAAATCCTGGGTTGCCCAATAGCGTGGTCTCCATATACAAGCAAGATGACAGAAAAGGCTGGATAGTGTGATATCGTTTTAACATAAAACTGTTTATTAAACACAAACCCCAGTCAGGACAAGGTGAGTCAGTGCACCGTTCTAAAAACAGCAAATAACGCCGGGATCGTGCGAGATGATGTGCGTCTCCTCCTTGAGCAGACCAGCTGCCTTCCGTACCGTTCTGTCCCCTCCCTAGACAGTGGGACTCAACCCCGCCCTCAACCCTGCCCCTTGCTTCCCGTGTCACTGGATTTGATTGACAGCAGCAGGAGCAAATGGCTCCCTCTGCCATCAATCTGTCCATTGAGGAAGGAGACACCGTCTGGAGCTGCTGTGCTCGCGCACATCGCTGGATTGGATTGGGCTCAGGTAAGAAAAAGGGGGGAGTCTGGGGAGCAACTGCAGCACAGAAGGTTTTTCACCTTAATGCATTATAGTGAAAGACCTTAAAGTGGTTGTAAAGGTTAATTTTTTTTAAATTAACGAACATGTCATACTTACCTCAACTGTGCAGTTCGTTTTGCACAGAGTAGCCCCGATCCTGCTGTTCCACAGCGGCTCTCACAGCTCCTCCCTACAATAACTAACCCCCTCTGGGAAGCACTCTCCAGAGGGAATTACCTTGCGTGTGCGCTCCCGTGTCATACAGTCGGCGTCCATAGCTTCAGAGAATATGACTCGGGCCCGCCCCCGGCGGCCACGTCATTGGATTTGATTGGCGGGAGCCAATGGCTGCGCTGCTATCAATCTATCCAATCAACGCCGAGACTCTGTGGAGAACAGGACGCTGTGGACGCGAAGAGCAGGTGAACTGGCTCAGGAAAGTAAAACGGGGGGGGGGGGCGCCTGAAGGGCAGTGATTGCCAGGTGTTTTTTCACCTTAATGCATAAGATGCATTAAGGTGAAAAAGCACGAACCTTTACAACCCCCTTTTTTTATTATTATTATTGACTTCATAGCGACCTTTTTTTCATTCCTCAGTGAGTATTTCAATAAAATACAAGCAGAGTTCCAAGTGCACATTGCTGCCAGCTCCAGGTTGTATAGCACTACTTCCCTGAACTTCCAGGATAGAGAGTGCATGCACTGTTCAGCCGAACACAGGGAGGAGGGAGAAGCAGGGCAGTGGCTTGCTTCGGGGCTGTGTGTTTAAGTGGACACACACAGAACTTAGCTCTAGTCCTGGCTGGAAGCATACACACAGGGGTGTCTATAGAGCTCTGCGAGGTAAGAAGCCACCACAAACCCCAAAAGTGCTAAAGGGACCTAATGATTGTTCAGGAAAAGGACAAAAAAAATAAAAATTATGTATCTGTCACAGCAATAGAATTATCTATTACATTAGTGACTTATAGTAAAACAAAGGCTTTAACATCACCTTACCTAAACCATGCACCTGTGCTCAAAATACCCATCTGTGCTAAAGAAACGACTCTTTTCTAACCTCTCCTCCTGATAAGGTGAGCTCTTGTTGCTCCGCAGCTTGTCATTAGGAATATGGCCCCTGGCAACCAACACGCAATGGGGGGGGGGGGATTGCCTCATTTTATAATGAGAACATCTATTGTTTTACTGTGCGGCATTTCTGCAAATTGCTACCAACTATCATAAAACAAAATGCTTTTGTCACGTAATTGATGTGATTTCAGAAGAGCTACCAAATTTTATTAGAACATTTCTTTCTCAATAATTAAACACATAAAAATTATATATGTAAATACACAGTATATAATTAATAGAAAGTGAAAATCTTACCTGTTCACCTGTAGAGATGTATACAGTAAAATTCCTAAGTCTCACTGGCAACGTGGCACCTCCAGCAGGAGACTTGGTGTTCTGTTCCTTCACAAGGAGGCATTCTGTCCTTTATATAAGGCCACTAATTACTCAGCAGGAAAGGGGTGGGGAAGTAGGAAAGCATCAGTGATCTGGAATTTACTTTACACATGCATACCAACATAGGGTTACACCAGTGTTTCTCAACTCCAGTCTTTAAGGCACCTCAACAGGTCATGTTTTCAGGCTTTCCATCATTTTGCACAGGTGATTTGATCAGTTTCTCTGCCTTAGTAATTACCACAGCCATTTCATCTGAGGGAAATCCTGAATACATAACCTGTTGGGGCGCCTTGAGGACTGGACTTGAGAAACACTGGGTTACACTGCTACAAAAAAAATAAAAATGTGTTGAAAGTTATATTTTATGGAAAGACATGTAAACTTATTATAAGTATAGTTTATATTACTAGAAGTTAAGTATAACTAAAGGCAAACTTTAGTTTTGAATAGAGTGCGGATTGATTTAGATTGCTTGTCAGTTGCCCCCCCCCCCCTCCCCGTTAAAGGAGATTCACCCTCTCTATTTATCCTGTTTACCATTTTTATTAAAAGTAAAAGAAAATTTCAAGTTTGAAGTTGTCCCTAGAAAACGAATAGAAGAGAAATCTAACGGGGACACTAGTTCTGGTGACCTGGGGATCCCTAAAGATTCCCCTTAATTTGCACTTCCTGTTTGGCTATGGGACAAGGGAAATCCCCACAATAGGACACAGGTGGCGAAAAAAAAAAATCCAACAGGGGTTACCCTCCCTTGCTCCATTCAAAATAAAGAAAAAGTTTTGCCTATAGTTCTACTTATATTATATTATATTTATATTATATTATTATTTTGTGTCATTCACTTATGATCCTCGCTGATTTGCGTTAGGATACTCACAGGTTTTTCAGCCAGATCACACCCTGGTCATACAGGGTATACACAGACAGCGCCACTACCCCCATCCTCTTTGTTTATATCTATAGTTCTACTTTAACTAGTTGCCGACCAGCCGCTGTCGTTTTACGGCGGCAGGTCGGCTCCCCTGCGCGAGAGCCCGTAGCTATACGTCGGCTCTCGCGAAGGCCACTAGGGGCGCGTGCGCGAGCCGCGGGGCAGACGCAATCGCTCATTACAGAGCGAGGATCGGGAGCTGTGTGTGTAAACACACAGCTCCCGGTCCTGTCAGGGAGAGAAATGCTTATCTTCTGTTCATACAATGTATGAACAGCGATCAGTCATTTCCCCTAGTGAGGCCACCCCCCCTACAGTTAGAACACACCCAGGGAACATACTTAACCCCTTACCCGCCCCTAGTGTTAACCCCTTCACGGCTAGTGGCATTTTTATAGTAATCCAATGCATTTTTATAGCACTGATCGCTATAAAAATGCCAATGATCCCAAAAATGTGTCAAAAGTGTCCGAAGTGTCCGCCATAATGTCGCAGTACCAGAAAAATAAAATCGCTGATCGCCGCTATTACTAGTAAAAAAAAAATATTAATAAAAATGCCATAAAAATACCCCCTATTTTGTAAACGCTATAACTTTTGCGCAAACCAATCAATAAACGCTTATTGCGATTTTTTTTTTTACGAAAAATATGTAGAAGAATACGTATCCGCCTAAACTGAGGAAAAAAAAAGTTTTTTTATATATTTTTGGGGGATATTTATTATAGCAAAAAGTAATTTTTTTTTATTTTTTTTTTAAAATTGTTGCTCTAATTTTTGTTTATAGCGCAAAAACTAAAAACCGCAGAGGTGATCAAATATCACCAAAAGAAAGCTCTATTTAGGGGGGAAAAAAGGATGCCAATTTTGTTTGGGAGCCACGTCGCACGACCGCGCAATTGTCAGTTAAAGCAACGCAATGCCGAATCGCAAAAAGTGCTCTGGTCTTTGACCAGCAATATGGTCTGGGGGTTAAGTGGTTAAAGGGTAATGAATTGTTTAGTCAGAGGCACTGAATAGCACATGAGATACACATTGAAAATAAAAAACTTAGAGGTGAATAGTAAGCTTCATCTGAAGTCTATGGGCCAGATTCTCAAAGAATCGGCGTTGGCGTATTGTAAGCCATTTACACCATGCCACTGCAACTTACTGGAGCAAGTGCCGTATTCTCCAAGCACTTGCTTCGTAATTTGCGGCGCCGTAGTGTAAATGGCCCGGCGTATGGCCGCGTAATTCAAAGGGGGCGGCTTGTATTCAAATTAAGCGCGCCCCCACGCCGATCGAACTGCGCATGCGCCGGGCGGAAAAAGAGCCCAGTGCGCACGCTCCAGCTCACGACGGAAAACGTCAATTACGCCGACGTGAGCGTCATTGACGTAAAGTCGTATTCGCGGACGACTTAGTAAAACGACGTAACCGACGAAAAAAGACGACGCTGACCCGACGCCATACTTAACATGGCATACGGTGGACTGGCGTAAGGTTACCCCTCATATAGCAGGGGCAACCTTACGCTTACGGAAACGACGGGAATTGGCGTATCAGGCTCATTTGCATAGTCAAATGAGAACTGAACGTAAACGCCACCTAGCGGCCAGCATCGAATTACATCTAAGATCCGACGGTGTAAGTGACTTACACCTGTCGGATCTAGGCCGTATCTATGCGAAAATGATTCTAGGAATCACCCGCATAGATACCCGGGGCCAAAAACAGAGGGCCATATTCTCAAAAAATCTCCGCCTGCTTCGCTTAGGGCACTTACACTCCGCTGTCCCAACTTACTGGAGCAGGTGTTGTATTCCCCAACCACTTGCTCCATAAGTTGGGACAGCGGAGTGTAAGTGTCCCGGCGTAGCCTGGCGGATCTCCAAGGGGGCGTCTTCTATTCAAATGAAGCGCGCCCCCGATGCGAAAGAACTGGGCATGCGCCGGGCTGCAAAAAGCCCAGTGCGCATGCTCCAGTTCTCGGCGGAAAACGTCAATGACGCCGACGTGTGCGTCATTGACGTAAAGTCGTATTCAAGAACGACTTACGTAAACGACGTACCCGACGAAAAAACACGACGGGGACCCGACGCCATCCGTAACATGGCCTACGCGAGACTTGCGGAAACTTACCCCTCATATAGCAGGGGTAAGTTTCCGCTTACGCAAACGACGTTAGCGACGGTTACGCGACGCGAACTCGTTCGGGAATCGGCGTAGAAGGATCATTTGCATATGCAAATGACTCCTTCACGTAAATGCCATCTAGCGGCGGCCGGCGTCATTGCATTTAAGATCCGCCAGTGTAAGTGACTTACAGATGGCGGATCTTAAGTGTATCTATGCAAAAATGATTCTGAGAATCAGGAGCATAGATACACTGGCCTAAAAAGGGAGTTACGATGGAGTATCTGACTTACTCCATCGTAACTTCTCTGAGAATATGGCCCAGAGATACAACGGTGTTTCCTGAGATACACCGTCGTAACTCTTTTGAGAATCTGGCCCTCTGTGTACATTTTGTGCAGATGCACATAGTCCCTTTTCACGGCTATGTTTGTGCAATATTATGCTTTTTTTTTATCATGAATGTCAATGCCCTTCCATTGATTTTATTGAGCCCCTTGAGACTCGCAAAGCCCCCATTTAAACCGGAGCATTTTGTAGCTTGAGGCTCCAAAATGCTCAACAAGCCAAATTCTATTTTCAATTGTCCCTGCCCACAAATGAGCATTCAGGCACCTGTAGCTCAACACCTGAAGCTTGAAAAAGTATGTATTTTTTTTGTGAAGCAAAATAAAGTAGAGGTGCACCTAATGGAAATTTTGGTGGTAAAACCGAAAATGCAGGATGCGCTTGACCGAAAACCATAAATGACAGTTTAAACAAATTATAATTTAAATATATATATTTGTATAATTGTATTATATGTTGTCTTTTTCAATTAATATAATACATTTAAACGAATATTAATTTATTGTCTGCCATTATTGGCACCTTTAGTGCAAGAAAAGCTCAAGAAAAATTCATCCCTTTAAATTCTATGTATGTCTTCACCACACCAAAAACCCACATCTTCTTTGAAATGCATTGAAAATGCATCAATAACGCACCTATGTTAAATTTTTTGATGCGATTTTTGAGTCACATGACCTATGAAAAACACACCAGAAACACAATAAAATTGTAGTAAAAACTGCATGCGTTTTCAGCACGATTATCGGCACCTTTTACTGTATCGGCAAAATGCCAAACATAATTTTCGAACCCATATATTTTGGCTGCCGAAATTTCAGTGTATCTCTAGAATAAAGAGTTTTTGGCCCCATTGGCCTTAAAGAGAGCAAGAAAAGCCCGGAGCCAAAATAAAAGAATGCCATAGGCGGAGGGCGGGCATGACGGGGGTTAAACTGGGAAGGAAAGAGAGAGGGCAGGGGATTGGCTGTGGTAACAGGGGAGGGGTAGGGCAGGGCAGTATAAAAAAGAAGAGCCCGCCCATAGCTGTAACACTGCCCCTAGTGAATTTCCCACCCACCCTTCCCTAAGTTTGATGTAAGTTGGTTTTGTTTTTGGGGTGTGTTTTTTCTTTGTCTTTCCTATCTATTCAGATTATGACGTTTGCCTGAGTCGTGGCAGTGGCGGGTGGCGGTCGTGTTGCAGGAGGAGGAAATACCAGGAAAACATGGTCAGGACTTGTCGTTGGTATGGGTCCTGAGGTTTGGGATTACAGCAAGCGGAGGCTTAGCTGGAAGTAATGGAAATGGGGCACTGCGGTCAAGTTTGTCTTTGAGTCAGGAAGTCGGCTTGAGGCCTGTTATCGGAAGAAGAAGGCCGCAGTGCAGGAATGGTACAAAAAGTTATAATAAAGTTTTCCTCCATTATTGATCACACCCTGGGTTAGGAAAATCTGGTTTTTGAGTTATGTTAAACGTTTATAATTTTAAATAAAGGAGGCTGCTACGGCCATGTTTACTCCACACCCTCGGTCTGGTCTAAGTTACTTGTTAAGGTATAGCAATGCGGGTAAGGGGTACAAATCTGAGATGACATATATTATACAACAGTCATGTGAAAAAGGGCAAAATAAGATGTATTTTTCAGACACTCCCAAAATATAAGCCTGTGAAGAAAAAAACACATGAGCCTGCCCCAAGAAACCACCTGTATGGCACTTTCTCCCTAAAACTGTGCAAATAAAGCCTCAAAATTGCTTACATACATTCATCTCAAATTTTAATAGGGGCTGACTTGTTAAAGCTGATATTAGTCTCTGATTTTCAGACATCCAGACATTACTGTGCATTGCATCTCCTTGTAATGCAGGTGCATTGTGGTGCAACTCAAAATAAAGAGTATTGCAATGCACCAATGTGTGCATAACGTATGCCATTTCACGTCACTGTCACTGCAATGCAAAGGTATAATGCCAGTCTTAAAAAAATAATAATCCTGGAAGCACCCCTGCGTCAGTTCTGATCAACAGTACAATAAAATCTCTTCCAGGCCCCCTTCACATGTATGTGGTGCACTAATATACAGTATCTCACAAAAGTGAGTACACCCCTCACATTTTTGTAAATATTTTATTATATCTTTTCATGTGACAACACTGAAGAAATTACACTTTGCTACAATGTAAAGTAGTGTACAGCTTGTATAACAGTGTAAATTTGCTGTCCCTTCAAAATAACTCAACACACAGCCATTAATGTCTAAATTGCTGGCAACAAAAGTGGAAACATCCCTAAGTGAAAATGTCCAAATTGGGCACAATTAGCTATTTTCCCTTCCCAGTGTCATATGACTCGTTAGGTTTACCAGGTCTCAGGTGTGAATGGGGAGCAGGTGTGTTAAATTTGGTGTTATTGCTCTCACTCTCTGATACTGGTCACTGGAAGTTCAACATGGCACCTCATGGCAAAGAACTCTCTGAGGATCTGAAAAAATGACCTGTTGCGCTACATAAAGATGACCTAGGCTATAAGAAGATTGCCAAGACCCTGAAACTGAGCTGCAGCACGATGGCCAAGACCATACAGCTGTTTAACAGGACAGGTCCCACTCAGAACAGGCCTCACCATGGTCGACCAAAGAAGTTGAGTGCAAGTGCTCAGCATCATATTCAGAGGTTGTCTTTGGGAAAGAACTCTCTGAGGATCTGAAAAAAAGAATTGTTGCTCTACAAACACAAGGCCCGTGGGCCGAATCCGGCCCTCCAAGCCATTTCATGTGGCCCTTGCACCTCCAGTCCTCCTCCAGACCCTTACTTTCTACGTTCAAGCAATGTATCCAGCTTCTTCCCAGCAGCAGCATGAATGGGGGGGGGGGTGAACTGTGATGTTAGGGAGAGTGGGGGACTCAACTTCTGATGGTGGGGTGGCTCTTGACATCTAATGTAAGGGGAGGGGATGCGCTAGGCATCTAATCTTACAGATACAACCGGCCTTTTTGAGGATAATTATAATGCTGATGCGGCCCACAATGAAATTGAGTTTGACACCCCTGGCCTAGGCTATAAGAAGATTGCCAAAACCCTGAAACTGAGCTGCAGCACAGTGGCTAATGCCACGTACACACAACCGTTTTTCGGGTTCTAAAAAATTATGTTTTTTTTTTATGTCATTAAAAACGATTGTGTGTGTGGGCTTCAGAGCATTTTTCACGATCTAAAAAATGGCCAAATTTTTTTCCGAACATGCTCTATTTTATCACAATGTTTTTAACGTTGTTGTTTTTAAGGTTGAAAAAATGGTCGTGTGTGGGCTTTAACGACGTAAAAAAAAAAGCGCATGCTCAGAAGCAAGTTATGAGACGGGAGCGCTCGTTCTAGTAAAACTACCGTTCGTAATGGAGTAAGCACATTCATCACGCTGTAACAGACAGAAAAGCACGAATCATCTTTTACTAACACAAAATCAGCTAAAGCAGCCCAAAGGGTGGTGTCATCCGAATGGAACTTCCCCTTTATAGTGCCGTCGTACGTGTTGTACGTCACCGCGCTTTGCTAGAGCATTTTTTTTTTCACGATCTTGTGTAGGCAAGGACGTTTTAATGATCGGGTTGAAAAAAACGTCGTTTTTTCTAGACCCTTAAAAAACTTAAATTTTTAGAACCCGAAAAACAGTCGTGTGTACGCGGCATAAGAACATACAGCGGTTTAACAGGACAGGTTCCACTCAGAACAGGCCTCATCATGGTCGACCGAAGAAGTTAAGTGCACGTGCTCAGCGTCATATCGAGAGGTTGTCTTTGGGAAATAGACGTATGAGTGCTGCCAGCATTGCTGCGGAGGTTGAAGGGGTGGGGGGTCAGCCTGTCAGTGCTCAGACCATACGCCGCACACTGCATCAAATTGGTCTGCACGGATGTCATCCCAGAAGGAAGTCTCTTCTAAAGATAATGCACAAGAAAGCCTGGAAACAGTTTGCTGAAGACAAGCAGACTAAGGACAAGGATTACTGGAACCATGTCCTGTGCTCTGATGAGACCAAGATAAACTTATTTGATTCAGATGGTGGTGTCAAGCGTGTGTGGCGGCAGCCAGGTGAGGAGTACAAAGACACGTTTGTCTTGCCTACAGTCAAGCATGGCGTTGGGAGTGTCATGATCTGGGGCTGCATGAGTACTGCCGGCACTAGGGAGCTACAGTTCATTATGGGAACCATGAATGGCAACATGTACTGTGACATACTGAAGCAGAGCATGATCCCCTCCCTTCAGAGACTGGGCCACAGGGTAGTATTCCAACATGATAACGACCCCAAACACACCTCGGCAGCGATCAATCAAGTAGCAGTGACTACTACAGTGATTCTCTGCTTCCACAGGGAATGGCCAGGTATAGAGTAGGCATACTTAGACAGGTAATAGACAGTGCAAATTTCATGGTTGCAGGAAAGAAACTTGCACAATTCCCCATCAATACAGACAGTGTTGACAGGGGAATCCCTCCTGCAGAGCAAATGTCTTCTCCCAGCTAGCGAGGGTAGCCGTCCCTGCCAGGAGAAGACAGTGATTATCACTAGTAGTGGGTATAGCAGCTGCTTGCAATAATCAGAAGCAAATTCAGCAGGCTGCTGGTACCCAAGGTATTTCATCGATCAACTTGGTACATTCAGCCTGCCCAGTAATTGTTTGAATCTATGCAAGTTCCTGCTGAACTGGCCAACATTTGAACCTTGTATGGCTGGGCTTACATTGGTCGAAGCTGGACCAAAAAATCAATACGTTCCCTCCAGCATTTGAATTTCAGCTGCCTAGTGTTTGCTTTGGCTTCTTTCTACCAGGACAGCAGTTGAGCTCTAGGCAGAACACTCCCTAAAGAATACACCAAGCCTCAAGTGCTGTGTAAATGAAGCCTTTGTGCCAACCTTTCAGCAAAAGTCACAATTCTGTTCATGCAGATGACTGAAAAGACACACTGTAATACATTTACTGACACATATGTAGCCGCGACAAATTGCAGCGCTTTTTTACCGCGATTTGTCGTGACAAAACACGGCGTTTTTTACCGCGGTTTTCGCTGGAGGGGTGATTTACACATTGTCGGCTATGCCGAACGCCGAAGCCGCCTGAAAAAAAGGGTCAGGGACTTGTTTTGAGCTTCAGGCGTACGGCGTTTCGGCGTGGAGATGTGAACCATCTCCATAGAGAACAATGTTAAATCACCCCTCCAGCGTATTTCAGGCTGCAATAGCGTCGGGCTTCAGGCGTTAAAACACCTAGGTGTGAATGGAGCCTAAGTGTGAGCTAGGCTATAATGTCAAATAGATCTGTGTGAGCACACAGCAAGAGGGACCCCTTCAACAGAACATGTACATTGAAACGCCCTCTTGCCAAACCTCACCCAGCTCTCCTTCTCTCTACAATACCATGTAAAGTAATAGAACTGATTACTCGATCAACGAGCAATGCAATGAATATAGTGAATATACGACTCTATATAGATAACCTTTAGGTACTATAACTAATCAGGATGGCCTGGGGTCCCAGGCCAAACTTCAACACAGTCTCACGCTAACAGTTTGTGCACTTGTACGTTGGCATGCGTTGGCACGCAAAGAACAATTTAGAATCCAAAAGGGTAATAGTAAACTGTTAAGAGTTTTCCTGAATAGTCAAACCGCAAAGATGGATATCAACAATCCGCCCTTCCGCAAGACAATCAGTACTTTCAGGCAAGTGCCCGTCTCACCCAACCGGTTCAGGCCTTGTTCCTCTACGATGACCGTCCGGTCGGTCAGCAGTCTCCGGTCCTCAGACAGGTCACAGGGTTACTGGGAAACCTTGTCCGATGACTCCGGCAGAAGCTCCGTCCCTCCGTCTCAAAGCCGCTCCGCCCGGGTGTATGTAGGCCTCAACTGCGGCCTACTTCCCGTGGAGACACTCCTGACAGTGTCCTCCTGGGTTGAAGAGGCGGTCCCGAGAGAGCGCGCCAAATACAACCTCTCCCTTAAATTACCTCCCTCAGCAGGCGGTGCGGAAGGCAAGGCATCTTGGGGTTGCACAGCTGCTCTCTGGATAATGTAAATCATTACAGGCCAGGGCAAATGGAGTCTCTTCTCCTTCTGAACTCAATCCCCCAACATTCACTGCGGTACCAGAATAAAATAGAAGCAACAGGTGGCTATAACCCAACTCTGTCACCGGAGGGAGCTGAGATCCTTCACGATCAGCAATGGTAGTCTTTTGTATCACATCAGAAGGGCGATACCACACTACACATACAAATGATTAAAACCCGACATAAATCACTTTTTTGGGTGGGGGGGGGGGATTTGAGAAAATGGGCATACAATTTAAAGTACCGTTTCTCAAAAAAATTCTAGTCAAGGTGCCCTTGAAAAGTATTTTCAGTCTTGAGGCACTCCTGTGTAATGCCTCATACACACAATCTGATTATCGGATGATAAAAATCGTTCGATAATCTGATCATTTTATTTTTTTAAACATTGTTTATTTGTTTTCTGCTAATACAATCATCAAAAAGGCACAGTAACGGTTACAGCTCTTGCATAGATTAACGCAGATTCAAAATTTTCATAGCAGACATCGACTTTTCCCTGAGAGTAAGTACCCTGGTTCCTTAACGGAGGAACCATAACAACAAGTGCTCCAGGGTATTCACCGTGGACCGCACTGGGCCCCATATCGTATAAACATAGTAAACAGTAGAAATACCTAACAGTTGTAGTACATTCAAACTGACCACACTCACACTCTCACACACACACACACACACCCAAGCAACTGCCCTGACCATACACCCACCCACCCCCACACCCGGATCCGCTCGCACCCCAACCACCCCCCAGCCATCCAGCAACCACCAGAACAACCCTCATCCCTCCTGCTTGTAGCCCATTCTGGTTGAGAGATTGGGGTATCCTTCCAAAAGTCCGCAATAGCAAGGCAGGGCTGCCAGATCTTGGTAAACTTTTTGGGACAAGCCCTGCCCTTATGTATGCATTTAAAGATGGGTAAGACCTTATTCACCATATGATACAACATTTGAATATCAGGAGCAGATGCCCTTTTTCATTGCAACAGAATCATTTTCCTAGCATAGAATAAAACTGTGCGTATCAGAGTTCGAGCATGAATTGTAGATATAAATTCATTGAGCACTCAAAACAATCCAACCTCCGGAGTGAGGAATGGGGAAGTGTAGGGTGTCCTTAAAAAAAGAAAACAAGTCCTTCCAATACGTTGATAAAGCTGGGCATGACCAAAACATATGTATATAACCATACCACCTTCAGGGCATATTGTGGTCCAATACTGTCCTTTATAGAAAATTATCCAAACTTAATATGGTTGTTGCCCATCTCTTTCAATTATGGGTTAAAATAAAGGACTCACACTCTCTCTCATCACCCATATCTCCTCTCACATCATTTCTAGGTGACCCCAGACTTAACCTCGCATTCACAAACAAAATACGGTTCTCGTATTGGATTGATAATAACCTCATCACCCTAGCTTCACTTCAATCTAAATGGGAGTTTAGGTCCTTTGCAGCGTTACAGAGAGACTGTGGCCTTCCTTACTCAGAACTAGAAAACTACAGGCTTATTAGATCCTTTTATGCACAATTCTTTTCTTTATCCACCCTCCCCACTAGAACCTTATTTGAGAGGATATGCCTAACCTCCTCAAGAGATAGAGGGGTGATCTCTCGTTTATATGACTACCTCAATAGCACTAATATGGATGAGAAGTCCTCCCAGATGATATGTTGGGAAGAAGATTTGGGTATCACAATCTCCCCTGAGACTTGGTACTCTATGGCGGAGAATCTCCGTAAATGCAACAAAGCCATAACCTTTAGAGAAACACCAATTAAGATTTTCTCCAGATGGTATTTCACCCCCTCTAAACTACACTCCTTTTATGTATCTATCTCCCCAAATTGTTTCAGAGGCTGTGCGGAACTTGGTACCCTATTGCACACGTTTTGGAGCTGCCCCCTATTGGACCAATTATGAAAAACTGCTACAACAAAATTTGAAGCGGCCACAGGACAAAAAATTTCCCTCACTCCCCAAATCAGTATCCTCTATGCAGGGATCCCTAACATCCCCACACCAAACGTCAGACTACTACACTCCATGTGTAGCTCTATACAGTGGATGGTCACACTTAACTGCAAAACCAGCACAATTTCCTGGCAACAGGTCCTAGACCGCATGGAAACTCTTAAACTCTCTGAGAGAGTCTACCATACTCTTAATGATAGCTTACATATATATTACTCTAAATGGTCTACCTGGTCCACCCCTTATTAGGACGGACCCGGTCTCCTTTTCCCCCCACCTTCACTGTTTATGTACAACCCCATCTCCTTTTTTATGTGTAAGTAATGTCTCCATTTCTATATAACACAAGTTTTATTATAGCTACTCGATATCTCATATGGAACTACTATATTATCATTATACCATGATTGATGTACTTTCTATTACAACATTTGGCTGTATTGTGTTCTGCCTATTTTATTATTGTATTTATGCCTATTCGCATTTAAATTTACAATAAACCTTGGTAAACAAAAACAAAAACATATGTATATAATCGGCCTCAGTGCACCTAGGACAGGAAGAAATAGAAATTGGACCCATGCGGGCCAGCCTGGCAGGAGTATAATACAACTGGTGTATAAATTTAAATTTGTACATACTGATCGTTAGACCCGATAAGATCAAGGAAGCAGACCTCCGAGGCCTCCTCCCACCCCTCCTCGGACAGCCCCGGAATGTCCACCTCCCATTTACGCTGAGCAATCTGGAAGGATTTAACCCCCGCCGACTAAACTGTCTTGACCATTTTCCTAATATCTGAATAAGACATAAGCGCCTCCAGAGGCGATTCAGTGAGCTTCTGGGTCAGGCCCTCGAATTGTGCCCATGCCCGAAACACATATAAAAATTTGGGTAGGTATATCATCTTAAAAATATTCACGTGACCTATGAGATTAAGCGGTAAAGAGGCCCAAGTTTTCAGCCTGGTCTCCATGTGTGATATAATTGGGGTAATATTACGATTTTCAAAAGAAGACAATTCTGCATTAATATGTATCCCCGGACTTCCGGCGCCGCATGGAGTAGCTGCTCCTCTCCTCGGCTCCCGCAGACGGTGCCGACGGCTCTCCCGCAAATCGAGGCCCCGGTCTCGGCCTACTCGGCTCCACACGCGACGGCGCTGCAAACGGCGATGGAGGTAAGCGGCAGCTCATCCTCCCCTCCTTCTCCTCACACCTCGGGGACACCACTAGCCGGGGACAACACCACAGACCGCATAGCCCAGGCAGTGGCAGCTCTTTTAACCCCCATGATCGCCGCATCCATAGAGAAGGCAGTGAATGCTGAGATGGCGCAGATTAAATCACAGCTCAGTGAGCATGGCACCAGACTCAATATTCTAGAGCACCACTTATCTAATGCTGAGGATGAACTGTACCAGGCACAAGCCACCGAACATGCACAAGACAAAACTAACCAATATATACTACAAAAGCTGGATGATTTGGAAAAAAGTTTCAGAAGGAGTAACTTGCGCTTCGTAGGGGTCCCGGAATCGCTGCAATCGGCCGCACTCGCAGATTTCTGCTCGCAGTGCATACCAGATGCTCTGGGCCTCCCAGGCCTCTACACAGTGGAAAGGGCTCACCGCATGGGAGCTTTTAATTCTGACCGCAAAACGCCTCGGGCTATCATCGCTAAATATTTAAATTCCTCTGACAAGTCCCTTATACTACAGAAGTTCAGACAAGCCCGGCAGGTCCAAATTGATGGGATAAGGATCCTGATATTTGCTGACTATTCGATTGAGGTCTCAAAGAAGAGGAAAGCATTCCAGCAGGTATGCACGGAACTCTTTAAACAGCAAGTCAAATTTACTCTGGCCTTCCCGGCCATTCTTCGCCTCAGGGCCCCAAATGGCGATCAGTTGTCGTTTCACAAACCCTCAGAGGCCGAAGCCTTCCTGCACTCTCATCACCCGGGCCGGCAGTCCCAGACCCCTTCAAAAGCCCCTCCACTCAACCGTCCCATGGACCAGAGAAGCCTGCGGAAGGACTCTCCTAAACGCTTCAGGGCCACGATCTCGGACCCCACCCGGACCACCTTGAACCTGACCTGATCCAGCCTTTGTGATTTTTTGGCCCTTCTTTGTCTTATGACCGCACTGGAGGCATTGCCCTGTTTTTTTGACTATGCACGGTGATTCGTTCTGTTTGGGACACCTCGACCCCCACCTGCACTGGAGCTGACCCTCCCCGCCTCCTGTGTGTGTGTGGGGGGATTTTAGGTGAGTCCTTTGTTCCCCAATTCATTAATTTATTATTTTCTGCAATTGTTGTTTAATTTTTAATTGTTTGACGCCTTGTCATTTTAATTGTAGACCTTTTTCTGATGAAGCGGCAGAAGCCGCAAAACTAGTTAAGATGTTCGATATGACTTTCAACCCTCTGTTCCTCTCCCCCTCCCGGGGACTACTACATTGGTGTTATGTTGGTTGTCTTGTTTTTTTATTTCTGTACCCCCCCTACTGTATCTTTATCGATACTGCATTTAATAAAAAATGTTTCTTTTACTACTTACCTGTTCTTTTTCACACTCTACACCTATGTTACTAGTACCGTGATAGTCCAACCTTGGTCCCAATTCCCTCCTATTTGGCTCTTTGGTTCGGGGACCTTAGAACCAAAATTTATATATCACATTGGATTAGCCCAAGTCCACCATGCAGGACTTGGGAGCAGCAACGCCGCGCCAAGGCCCCAATGGTGTCGCTGTCCATTCATACCACATTCACACGGTCGTGGGGATAACCTCTCCCCGACGACCCAGGGTGACACACCTTGCTGGCAGGTATGTCACCCCGCACATTCACACACCAGTCACACTATAGCCTGCACTACTGACCGTGTGCATACACTACTTCAGAAAAACGCTCATCACCAGAGCATAAATAACAAAAAAAAAGCTCATCACCTGAGCATAAAAAAAGAAAAACGCTCATCACCTGAGCAAACAAAATCCAAAAAAGGCACTCAATTGCCCTGTCGTGAGCTCCGCCTGGTGTCACGTCTCTGGCTCCTCAGTTGCCTGGGGGGAGCCTCAGGTGGGGGTGGTGGGGCATCAGGAGGAGGCTCATCCTCAGGTCTGCCACTCCTGACAGGTGCTGGCTGCCTGCCCTCCAACGCCAGTGCAATGTGGGTGAGCACCGAGTTGGTCTCAGCCTGCATCCGCAGCTGGCGGGTGGTATTGTGCTGCTGGTGGCGCCTCCTCTGCCTCCCCTCCGCCTCGATGGCAGCCGTATTGGCCTTTACAGCCACTGTCAGGCTCTTGACCTTGTACGTGCGCCCTGGCGCAGGCTACGCGCGGTGCACGTAAGTTGTACGTCCGGCCTAAAGTTACCCCTCATAAAGCAGGTGTAACTCAGCACCAGACTTGCACAGGTCAGCTGGAGAGGTGCTGCAGCAGCACCGTTACTGATGAGCTGAGCAACCACACTTGCACGATAACACATCTGTATGCCAACATGCCGGGGTCCATCCCTTAACCTCCCAGCGTCTGTCTATCGGTTACTTTGCCCTCATGTTCGGTGAGCTGAGGTCTCATGGAGACAAGTTCTTCAATTTCACGAGGATGTCGGTGGCAAGTTTTGATGAGCTGTTGGGACTTGTTGGAGGACGCCTGACCAGAACCAATATGAGAAGAGAGATAAGTCCAGAAGAATGGCTGTTACTTACTTTAAGGTAGGCTTTCCATATCTTGAATGGATGCTAAAAGCTAATGTACATGCAGGTGTATCAATACTATTGACAAAAGTCTGTATGTGTGTGTGTGTATATATATATATATATATATATAATGTATATGTGTGTGTATGTATGTTCTTGCATAATATATATGTCTGTGTATATAAATATATATATATATATATATATAGATATATGTATGTACATCTATATCACAGCAGCGATGTGTCTGGCATCACTGCCCTTAATTAATATCTACAGTTTAGCTGATTTTTTTTTCTCATGCAGAACTCGTTTTTTACTCCTTATGTCTATTGATTTTAGTTTTTGTTATATTTTCTGAATTCTTCTCATTTTTGTATTGCAGATACCTTGCCACTGGTGCCAGTTTCACCTCTCTCCATCATCAATTCCTAATGGGAATCTCCACTGTGTCTACCATAGTGCACAGTACCTGCCTTGTTTGGGAAGAGATTAAAACGACAGTGATGCCGGAACCAACATCCAGTCTGTGGGAGGAGATAGTGGAAGCATTTTGGGAGAACACCAACTTCCCAAATTGCATTGGTGCATTGGATGGGAAACACATACGTCTCATCAAACCACCAAAATCCGGTTCCCGCTACTTTAACTACAAAAAATACTTTTCTATTGTTCTGCTGGGACTCAGCAATGCGAACATGAAGTTCATTGCTGTGGATGTTGGTGCTTACGGAAGTTCTGGAGATTCCAGAATTTTCCGTAATTCTGTGATGGGCCAGCGTTTTGAAAATGGAGAATTTTCCTGGTACTGATGGGCCGGATCTCCACTTGGTAGTGCTCGGAGATGAGACATTTGCCCTATCCACCCGCCTTCTAAGGCCCTATAAGAGGCAGGGTTCACTTCCAGGAAGCAGATTTTTTGTTTTTTGTTTGTTTCATAAAGTTTTATTAGGTGAATATGAAAGCATACAGAACTAACATATAGATACATCATATAACTGCATATTTTAACAGTAGTAAGAAATAACCGAAAAGGTGATGTCTCAGATTAAAATCTTATGATATAAAACAGTCATCGTTCGGAGAAGATAATTAAAGACAAAGAAAAAAAAAGACATAAATGAGAGCATATTATATAGCGTAAAATTCACCAAAGAGAATTTTTGTTGTGCCTATTGTAAGGGGTTCGCTCGGTAGCGGGGGTGTGTGACCCTCTGGATGGGTTCACTACACACGGAACTATACAGAAAGGCAGTCTAAGACGGTTGAAAACAAAGATTTTGCTTTATTCTTCCATCTTGCTGGAAACAAGTGCAAGCATCCAAACAGCATAAACAAAATCAAACATAAAATAAACCCTGGCCACTTGGGGCGTCTACCTTCACCACACAGGAACCTATCTATGGAGTCTGGCACAGCCTACTGCTGGGTAGACACTGCTGATCATACAGCAGAAAACTAAAGTCTTTTTGATTTTTATCACACAGAAAAATCAATAGCACCTCACCTATTCAGAAGTATTTCTGCTCACTGCACTCCTTCACCCAGAAAGCCTCAGGATGCAGCAATCAGTAGTAATCCTCTGGATTACTTATAGAGGCCTTAATTTGCCTCATTCTGAACAGCTGAAGTTTTCCAACGCCCTTAAAGTGGAGGTTCACCCGATTTCACAACTTAGCATTCAATAATAGTGGCCTGAATGTCTACTACGAATCCGCAGTTCAAACAATTATAAAAAATCGACATACCTTGTTTTCCTGTCCTGAAGCAGGCACTTCCAGGTTCTAGGTGTGCGGGACTTGGTGTGTCGCGATCGCCGCTATGCCTTGTGGGATTGATCACGAGGGTCTATTCCTCATGACGGTCACAGCGGGGAGTGTCCTTTTCAGGACGCTGCCGGCCGTTGCCATAGCAACTATGCAGTGTTGACGGCGCGGCTCGCCGTCACACTGCGCATTCACCGCATCCCGGAAGTATGTACAGGAGGGCTTCAGAGTGCCCGGAATTAAGATGGCAATGTCCATCATACATTTTTATAAAATATACTTTTCAGGGAAATCGTCATCCTATCGGTGTTACAAAAAGCTATTAAAAAAAAAAAAACGTTTTCCCGCGGAACCCCTGCTTTAAATCTTTCTGGCTACTTCTGCAGCCGACACCTAATAATAATTGGTGTATTGTCCAAACAAGGTAGAAATGTATCTCCCGTCTGTGACAACACCCACAGATTTACCTGACTTCCTGTCACATACCCCCCCTCTTGTTTCAACCCTAGGGTTGGGACACAGGTTGCCAGGCAGGCATGCACTCGGTACAACCAATCTGCATTCCCCATTTTAGCACCGGGGCGATGCGTTACCACAAAACTAAATTCCTGGAGGGCCAGGAGCCACCTATTTATTCTCCTATTGGTCTCTTTGTTCTGTGCCATCCACTTCAATGGGGCATGATCCGTCACCAGTTCAAACTGTCTACCCACGAGGTAGTACCGGAGAGAATCCAAAGCCCATTTTACCGCCAAACATTCTTTCTCAATGGTGGCATAATTCTCCTCATGGGCCTTCAACTTTCGGCTGAGGTACATAACAGGGTGTTCCTCCCCCTTCATATTCTGGGACAGTACAGCTCCTAATCCCACATTTGACGCATCTGTCTGGACCACAAAGTCCCGTGAAAAATCAGGTGAATTTAAAACTGGCTGACTACATAAGGCCTGCTTTAACGCTTGAAAAGCTGTTTCTGCTTCGGGAGTCCATTTGGTCATGACAGACTCCTTCCCTTTGGTCAAATTGGTCAGGGGAGCAGCCTGTGAGGCAAAATGGGGGATAAAGCAGCGATAATAGCCTGCGATCCCCAAAAATGCACAAACCTGTTTTTTGTTGGTGGGTCGTGGCCAATCCTGAATAGCCTTCAACTGTTTATTTGGGGCTTGATTAGACCTCTTCCAATGGTATACCCCAGATACTTCGCCTCTTCTAGCCCAAGGGTACATTTTTTTGGATTGGCTGTAAACCTGGCTTTCCAGATGGAATCCAACACAGCCTGAACTTTTGGCAAGTGTGATTCCCAATCCTCACTGTGGATGACAATGTCATCGAGGTATGCGGCAGCATAGGCTCGATGAGGCCGAAGGGTCTTATCCATGGTGCGTTGAAACGTGGCGGGAGCATTCTGTAACCCAAAAGGCATTCTCCGATATTGGAAAGATCCGTCTGGAGTTACAAATGCTGTTTTTTTTCCTGGCCGAATCCGAGAGAGGAATTTGCCAATAACCCTTGGTCAGGTCTAACGTCGTCATGTACCGGGCAGTGCCTAGGCGATCAATCAATTAATCTATGCGGGGTATAGGATAGGTGTCAAACTTAGTGATTTTATTCAGGCGGCGAAAGTCATTACAAAACTGCCAACTTCCATCTGGTTTGGGCACTAAGACAATGGGACTGGACCAATCACTATTTGACTCTTCTATCACCCCCAGCTCAAGCATTTTTTTTACTTCCTGGCGAATTGCCTCTCGCCAGGCTTCTGGAATTTATATAAGGCTTCAACTTGACCTTATCCCCTGGTGTGGTGATAATGTCATGTTCAACTCCGGAGACCCAACCTGGCAGGTCTGAAAACTTCTCCTTATTACGGAGCACAAATTCTTTAACCTCCTGTTGCTGAGTTTTGGATAGAGTCTCCGCTATCCCAACTTCAGGGACAGCCAGGTTAAATGGAGCAGAAAATTGGGTAGTCTTAGCGACCAAGGACTCTCTATCCTTCCATGGTTTCAGCAAGTTCACGTGATAGAGCTGCTCAGGTTTTCGTCTTCCCGGTTGGCTAATTTTATAATTCACCACTCCCATTTTCTCCAACACTTCATATGGACCCTGCCATTTGGCTAGGAATTTACTTTCGACCGTGGGGACCAGCACCGACACCCTATCACCAGGTGCAAAGGAACGGACCTGGGCCCCACGATTGTAAATCCTTTGTTGAGCCAATTGGGCTTGGGCTAAATGTTCCTTCACAATCGGCATCACTTGGGCAATTCTATCTTGCATTTGGGCCACATGTTCAATCACACTTCGATGAGGGAAACTCTCACTCTCCCATGTTTCCCTGGCAATGTTCAGTAGACCACGGGGGTGCCTCCCATACAGTAGCTCAAACAGAGAGAACCCTGTGGACGATTAGGGAACCTCTCTTATTGCAAACATCAGATAAGGGAGCAGATAATCCCAATTCTTTCCATCTTTATCCACCACCTTCCTCAACATTTGTTTTAAGGTTTTATTAAACCTTTCCACTAACCCGTCTGTTTGAGGGTGATATATTGATGTACGTAATTGGGTCACTTTCAGGAGTTTACAAAGTTGTTTGGTCACCCTAGACATAAACGGGGTGCCCTGGTCAGTTAGGACTTCCTTAGGAAGACCCAAACGGCTGAAAACCTGAAATAACTCTTTGGCAATGGTTTTCGCAGAGGTGTTTCGGAGAGGAATCGCTTCTGGGTAACGGGTGGCATAGTCCATTATTACCAAAATGTGCTGGTGCCCTCTAGTGGACTTCAGTAAGGGGCCAACCAAGTCCATGGTGATCTTCTCAAAAGGGACCTTGATAATGGGCAGGGGTACCAACGGACTGCGGAAATGTGGCATGGGTGGAGTAATCTGACACACTGGACAGGAAGAGCAGTACAATTCCACTTCCTTAGTGATCCCAGGCCAATAAAATCTCTGGGTGATCCTCTCCCGGGTTTTTTCTGCTCCCAAATGTCCCCCAAGAATGTGCCCATGGGCCAGTTCCAAAACCATCTTGCGGTACGGTTTAGGCACTACCAGTTGCTCAATGGTGTCCTCTATCCTCTGTGACACTCGATATAACAGGTCCCTTTCAATAATGAAGTAAGGGAGGGCAACCCTCTCGTCAGGGTTAACTAACTCCCCATCTATCTTCACTACATTCTCCCGGGCTCTTAGCAATGTGGGGTCCCTCAATTGCTCAGTGATAAAGTTTTCTCTGTGCACCTCGACGTCATCAAACCCTATTGGCCGCTGTTCCTCTTCTGAGGTAGCAGGCTCCTCCCTAGGGACTGGTGTTTCCCCTGCTAAGACTGAGAATGGAAACTCAGGAGAATCCTCACAGTTAGAGGT
Organism: Rana temporaria; assembly: GCF_905171775.1. Classification (NCBI taxonomy): domain Eukaryota; kingdom Metazoa; phylum Chordata; class Amphibia; order Anura; family Ranidae; genus Rana; species Rana temporaria. The sequence goes on along the minus strand of NC_053490.1, from coordinate 128,937,224 downwards.
TTCTGGAGTAGATGGTTCAGGCTCAGAAGAACCACCTACTGGGGAATCTGGGCAGTCCCAGCATTCCCAGAATTTTGGGAAATCCCTTCCCACAATTGCGTTATGTGGCAGTTTGGGAACTAAACCCACCTGGTGACACAAGTTACCGAGGGAGGTTTCAAAGGAAACCGTAGTCACCGGATATTCTCGAGTGTCCCCATGTACACAAACTACAGCCATTTTCCTAAGATGTAAGGTTTTTCCCACCACTAGATCACTTTTCACTAAGGTGACCAGGCTACCTGAATCCAACAATACCACAACATCTTTACCATCTAAGCACATTCTATATAAAGGTTTCTCATTTCTCTTTACTGCAGTGCATGTGGTTGCAAAAAGGGACTATCGTCTCTCTGTCAGAAAGTCACACTGCATGGGTTCATCACCCGCTGGGCAAACCGCTGCTACATCTCCCTCTTCCCGGCAACGGTAACAAATCAACCTTCTGGTCCTCTCCTGTGGGATGGGTCTTCCAGGCCGCTCTCGCCAAACATTAGCAGTAGTTCCCATAATTCCTCTAGTTGCTCCTTGGTCCCTCTCTCTACCCCCATCCCTTGATGCAGTCTTACCTATAGGTGGGAGGGTCTGGTCTTGGGGTGAAAAGTCTGTGCATCTCTGGTGGAAGAGGACAAATTCTCTGTGGTTAGGTACCTTTCGACCAGGTCTACAAGTTTGTCTGCGGTTTCCGGACCACCATGGTTTACCCATTTCTGCAGGGTGTTAGGAAGAGACCTAAGAAATTTGTCCATGACTACTCGCTCCAAAATTTTTGGTCCGGACAGAGTTTCTGGCTGCAGCCATTTCCTAGCCAAATGGATGAGGTCATACATCTGCGACCGAGGTGGCTTCTTCAGCTGATAATTCCAATTGTGGACCCGCTGAGCACAGACATCCAGGGTTACACCAAAACGTGCCAATATTTCCTCTTTTAACCGATCATAGTTTTTCGCGTCTGCCAGCTCCAAATCAAAATATGCCTTTTAGGCTTCTCCAGATAATAGGGGGGCCACTAGTCCAGCCCACTGTTCTTTAGGCCAACTCTCTCTTTCCACTGCTCTCTCAAGCATGGTCAGAAACATCTCAGGGTCCTCATCTGTAGTCATCTTTGGCAATAAGTGTCTTACCCGAAAAGTCGGTATGTTACTGGCCTGACTCCCAGCCTCGGTCTGCTGTCTCTGAAGCTGTTTCACGATGGCCTCCATTTGCTGGTGTCTCTGTTCCAAGCCTGCAATGCTCTCTCGGTGAGCTGCAAGGCTCTCTTGGTGAGCATGTTGTTGAGCTGCCATGCTCTCTTGGTGAGCCTGTTGTTGAGCTGCCATGCTCTCTTGGTAAACCTTTTGTTGAACTGCCATGCTCTCTTGGTGAGCCTGTTGTTGAGCTGCGTGAGCCTGTTGTTTCAGTATCTCCTCCATTTTGAGTTTACTTTAACTGCCCGCATTCTCCACCATGTGTAAAGGGTTTGCTCGGTAGCGGGGGTGTGTGACCCTCTGGATGGGTTCACTACACACTGAACTATACAGAAAGGCAATCGAAGACGATTGAAAACAACAATTTTGGTTTATTCTTCCATCTTGCTGGAAACAAGTGCAAGCATCCAAACAGCACAAACAAAATCAAACATAAAATAAACCCTGGCCACTTAGGGCATCTACCTTCACCACACAGGAACCTATCTATGGAGTCTGGCACAGCCTACTGCTGGGTAGACACTGCTGATCATACAGCATAAAACTAAAGTCTTTTTGATTTTTATCACACAGAAAAATCAATAGCACCTCACCTCTTCAGAAGTATTTCTGCTCACTGCACTCCTTCACCCAGAAAGCCTCAGGATGCAGCAATCAGTAGTAATCCTCTGGATTACTTATAGAGGCCTTAATTTGCCTCATTCTGAACAGCTGAAGTTTTCCAACGCCCTTAAATCTTTCTGGCTACTTCTGCAGCCGACACCTAATAATAATTGGTGTATTGTCCAAACAAGGCAGAAATGTATCTCCCGTTTGTGACAACACCCACAGATTTACCTGACTTCCTGTCACACTATCTTGACCAGTAGACAGGATATTCAATTGTAGAATTCTTTAACGGTCAAGAGAGGTAGATAGGGGGATGGGAAAAAAAAAAAAAGAGGGTGGGTATTTTATTCAGATTTACCTGACTTAGGGTAGTTAACCAGTATATTTCTTCCACTTTACTGCAAAATGTGATAGCCTTGCTGGGGGTACGTGTTCTATATGACTGTGATTCTTTGAAAACCATCCAATTATGCCATGTTGTCGAAAATGTCATTATTTTTTCCTGAGAAATGCTTATGAGTTCCTCTATTTTCTCTATGTTGTTTATTCTCCTGAACCATTCTGTTTTGGAAGGAATGACATTTGTGCACCAATGAGCGGGGATACATTGCCGTGCAGCATTGATCATAAACATTGGTAGCGATTTCAGATAGCGTTTTCTTGGGAGGGAGTTAAAGTGTAAGCGATATTGTGCTGGATTAAAGCAAAGGTTTTCCGAAGTGATTAAAGCAATGGTCTCGTGGACTGATTTCCAAAAGGTTTGTATTAATGGGCAGGACCACCATATGTGGAGCATCGAGCCCTCCTCTTGTTTACACCTCCAACATCTGTCAGAGATAAGGGGATAGAATTTGTGAAGAATAGAGGGTGTTCTGTACCATCTGGTGATGATTTTAAAACTGCATTCTTGTGTGGCTACGTTTAGCGACCCTTTATGCGTATTCGTAAAGATTTTTTCCCAGTTCTCATCAGTTAGAGAGAAATCAATATCTCTTTCCCAGTTCTGACATGAGGAACTGGAGAAATCTGTCCTATCCTCGAACAGTGAATTGTACAAAGACGATATAATATGTCTGTGAGGGGTTTCTTTTGTGCACAGGTCTTCCAATTTCGCAAGTGGTCTTGTCCAATAATGTGCTGTATCGGTCTTGGTCAGGAAATGTCTGATTTGGATGTAGTTCCAGTGTGGAATTAGGAAGGGCTTAATGACATTATTCAGGTCTTCTCTGGATAATACCTTCCTGTTTTTAAAGAAGTGTGTGATCACGATTCGCTCATGAGGTCAATGGTGCTTTAGAACGTTTTTCTCAAGTCCCGGGGGGAAGTCTGGGTTATTTCTCAATGTTGTTAAAGGGCTGAGCCAGGGGGTTGTATTTGAGGGGGTTTAAATGTGCTGTGGAAGATTCTTAAAGTAGGTCCCACAAGGGGGTGCGCCTTAATAATCTTCAAGTGGTATTTAGGGTGCATCCATGGTAGGGTATGAAGGTCTTGAGCAAACTGTATATGTTCCAAAGTAATCCAATCCTTGACTGACTGGTGTATATTCCAATCTACTATCCGTGTTAGAAGAGTCACCTGGTGATATTTTTTAAGATCAGGTAGTGCTATTCCACCCTTGTTTTTGGGTAGGTTTAATCTGGTAAGTTTTATCCTAGGGGATTTGCCTCTCCAAATAAAGGCAGTGCAAGCCTTACGAAAAGATGAAAAGAAAGATGAAGGTAAAAAGATGGGTATTGTCTGCATAACGTATAGAAAACGAGGCAGTATTGTCATTTTGATTAGGGAAGCTCTACCGAACCAAGAAACGTTCAGGGAGTTCCATCTTTTTAGGTCTTCATGCGTTTCTTTTAATATAGGTAGGAAATTAAGTTTAAAGGGGTCTTTCAGATCTTAAGGGATTTCTATTCCTAGGTAGGTTATATTGTGTTTGGCCCATGTGAACGGGAAATTCTTTTTCCACAGATCTACGACCTTTGAGGGTAATGTGATGTTCAGGGCATTCGATTTTGAGTGATTGATTTTTAAGTTGGACAATAAATTAAAATGATCCAGGTCTTGTAAGAGGTTCAGGTATGGAGATGTGAGATTCTGAGAGGAAAAGAAGCATATCATCAGCGAATGCAGCAATTTTATAGGTATTTTTTTTTTATCTCAATTCCTTTGATGTTCTGGTTGGCTCTAATTTTGTTTAAGAGTGGCTCAATGGTCAGAACAAATAGCAGAGGGGATAAGGGGCATCCCTGTCTCGTACCATTACAGAGTTTGAAGGCGTCCGATAGGTGGCCATTGACTCGTACTCTGGCTGTTGGGTTAGTGTATAGTGCAGTGATTTAGGCCTTCATTTGGGGTAGAAAGCCTATGTGATCTAGTACTGCGTCAATAAAGTCCCAGGCCACTTTATCGAATGCTTTCTCGGCATCTAGGGATAAAAAGAAGCCTTGTTTTTTATTGGATGTTAACCAGTGACTAATGTTAAAGGAACACTAAAGGTTCGTTTTTTATTAGATCAATTGATTGCTGTAAGCTACAGCATTTAAATATTACTTGCCTCGTTTTTCCTTTTGACCTCCAAAATACAGTAATCCAGGTTTGAAAATGCCATTTCCTGTCACTCCTCTTCTTGCTTTCCACCAGCATCTAAGCCGTTTTGCATGGTGGAAAGCAGAATGTGCTCACCCCCTCCCTATGACTACAGCCCTGCGTGAAGATGCTCTCTTATCCCTCACAGGCATGGAGGCTAAGCCTAATGGGAACTGTAGTTCCCATTAGGCCGTGATGTAGCAAGAATGAATGCGCACCGCAAACCAGGAAGTCAGTGAGAATAACGATTCAGGAGTGCTGGAGGTGAATAAAACAGCTCGATTTCAACAGGTATCAAACTAGTTATAATGCAAAACATTACTATTTACTTTATCTGCTACTGTCAGACGTTAATTTTAGAGGAAAATATTTTTGTCTTTACAACCCCTTTAACCTCTTGACCACTGGGCACTTAAACACCCTTCCTAACCAGACGAATTTTCAGCTTTCGGTGCTCTCACTGAAAATTGATCAATTTGATCACACCTGATGTGCTGACAGCCTATCTCATTTCTTGAGACCCTAACAAGCCAGCAAAGTACAAATACCCCCCAAATGACCCCTTTTTAGAATGTAGACATCCCAAGGTAGTTAGTAAGAGGCATAGTTAGTTTTTTGAAGTTGTCATTTTTTCCCACAATTCTTTGCAAAATTAAGATTTTTTTTTATTTTTATTTTTTTCACACCAAATTGTCACTATAACAAGTTATTTCTCTCACATGGCATGTACATTCCACAAATGACACCCCAAAATATATTCTCCTACTCCTCCTAAGTATGGCGATACCACATGTGTGAGACTTTTACACAGCATGACCACATACAGAGGCCCAACATTGAAGTAGCAACCTCAGGCGTTCTAGGAGCATAAATTACACATCTAATCTCTCAACCACCTATTACAATTTTGAAGGCCCTGGAGCACCAAGACAATGGAAACCCCCACAAAGTGACCCCATTTTGGAAAGATAACACCCCAACGTATAATCTATGAGGCATAATGAGTCTTTTGAAAAGTTCATCTTTTTGCAGAAGTTTGGGGAAAATGTGGAAAAAAAATGAAAACGCATTTTTTTTACACAAAGTTGTCCATTTATAAGATATTTCCAACACATAGCATGTACATAGCCAAAATGACACCCCAAAATATATTCTCCTGCTCCTCCCGAGTATGACGATACCACATGTGTGAGAATTTTACACAGCCTGGCCACATAGAGGCCCAACATCCAAGAAGAACCATCAAGTGTTCTAGGGACATAAATTACGCATTTAATTTCCTTACAATCTATCCCATTTTTGAAGGCCCTTCATATTTCTAGCATATACATACCAAAAATTACACCCTAAAATACATTTTGCTGAGTAATGGGTAAACAAAATATTACCTGTGGTTTTAGTAGTCCAGTTGTCCACAGGAGGAGAGCCCTGATCCAGGCAGCAGGCAGGGACGTGGTCAGCGTCGGTGAATGGAATTGTCCAGGCAGAAATATTGTCCATAGTCAGTACTGGCAGGGTTACAGTCCAGGGTCAGTGCAAGTAGAGACATTGCCAGCAGTGCCAAAATATTGGTCCTGGTAGTAAGCAGGAACATGGTCCAAGTAGCAGGCCAGGAAAGAAGGGGGACAGGGGTAGAGGCTTCTCCCACCCAAATCTCTTTGAAGCCTCCGGGCAACCAGACCCTAATCCGGGAATGAGAAAACTAAAAAACTAGTTTTTTCATCCAGAAAAACAATTCTGGAGCCCCTCACATATGTGAGACCCCTGTGTTCCCACTAGCATAGCAGGGTAAAAGATCAATCCAAGGGGCAGGCAAAAAGCGTGGTCAAACAGTCCAGGGTCAGTTCCAGAGCGGGCAGAAGTAGGTACAGTTTAGTGTTAGGCAGAAGCATAGTCGTATAACAGGCCAGGGTCAGTTCCAGAGCAGGCAGAGGTAGGTACAGTTTAGCGTTGGACAGAAGAGTAGTCGTATAACAAGCCAGGGTCGGTTCCGGAGCAGGCAGAGGTAGGTACAGTTTATCGTTAGGCAGAAGAGTAGTCGTATAACAAGCCAGGGTCAGTTCTGGAGCAGGCAGCGGTATGTACAGTGGCATAAGAGGTGTGGCGGTAAATGACAATTACGTTTACCATACTTTCCTAATAATTTAGAAAAGAATGGTAACGGCGGAAACATTGATTGAAACAAAGGCCTGGTTGGGAAGGACAGTCAGGGCAATAATATGTAGTGTCTCTTCTAGTTCCTGCTTTGGTGCACACACGGCATCTCTTCTGACGTTTTCGGCCTGATTCATGGGGGGGGATTTTCTCAATATAGTGTCGTTCATGGAGTCTGCTCACGCAATCAGAGCGAATGCCATCTGGTGAGTCTTCAGGGTACAAAAGGGAGGAGACAATTTCTTCTTGGTAATAAAGATAAGATAAGGGGTTCCTTGTAGATTTACGGTAAATGACATAAGTGTTGTAAATGGCCAAATCGAAAAGATATATGGAGACTTTTTTATACCAATGGCGGCTTTTTCTTGTGGAAAGATAGGGTTCGAGCATCTGATCATTGAAATCGACTCCCCCCATGAACAGATTATAGTCATGAACACATGCCGGTTTTTGGACAGGGCCGTTTCTTTTGGGGATTTCCACGTAGGTGTCATTATGTATCGTTGAGAGCATGTGGACGCTTCGTTTGTCCCTCCACCGGATAGCCAATACTTCTTCATTCCGCAAAGACGCCGTCTCCCCTTTTTGCAGGCTTTCCATAATGAGCCTTTGCGGGAAACCCTTCCTATTGGGTCGCACTGTACCACACGCTGGAGTGCCCATCCGGTGAAGGTTGCGGAAGAGGGGCAAGCTAGTATAGAAGTTATCCACATAAAGGTAGTAACCCTTTCCAAGGAGTGGATATACTAGCTCCCAAACAATCTTTCCGCTGGCTCCGATATATTCTGGACATTCAGGGGGCTGCAGTTGGGTGTCCTTCCCTTCGTACACCCGGAAGGCGTAGACATACCCCGTGACCCGGTCACATAGCTTGTAGAACTTAACCCCATATCGGGCCCTTTTGTTTGGGATAAACTGCTTGATGCCAAGCCTGCCTGTGAAGTGGACCAATGACTCATCCACGGAAATATTTTGGTCGGGGAAAAATAACTGGGGAATTTTCTCTGAGAAAAAGTTTAGAAGTGGCCGAATTTTAAATAATTTGTCATGTGATGGGTCATTTCGGGGAGGGCACTGGTCGTTGTCATTGTAATGGAGGAAACGCATTATCCTGTGGTATCTGGTTCTTGACATAGTGGATGAAAAGACTGGCATGTGGTGGATGGGTTTTTTGGACCAATATGAGTATGATTCATTTTTTTTTGAGAGCCCCATGTTGAACGTTAGGCCTAAAAATAATTTAAATTCCTCCACTGTCAATGCTTTCCATTGATAGGGACGGGCGTAACTTGAATCAGGGTTGTCTCTTATGAATTGCTGTGCATAGAGGTTGCACTGGGCCACGATGGAGGATAATAGGTCTGGGGTAAAAACTAAATTAAAAAAATCAATAGGGGCAAAGTTCTCTGTGTTCACCTGAACACCTGGCTGGGCGGTGAAAGGGGGGATGTTTGCTGCTCCGGAATTGGGGGGAAGCCACGTAGGGTTTTCAAGGGCATAGGGAAGGCTTGCATGGGTCCTAACCCTTTGGGGCTGAGATGACACTCTGCTAGTTATTGGCCTTTGCTGCAGTGGTACTTCATTTCTCCTGGATGGTACTGAGCTGCTAGTTGATGCCACTGTATTTCTGGTGGATGGCCGCGAGCTGCTGGTTGATGCCACAGCGCTACTTGTGGTAGCCTGCTGCTCCATGTCAATATGTCTTCGTTTCATGGGCACACTTTGCTCTTCCTCTGAATCTGCAGAAGACCCACTGCTTCCTCTGAATCTGCAGAAGACCCACTGCTTCCAACCGGTTCATATTCTGAATCAGAGAGCTCCCCGCTGCTCTCGTCGGTCAAGCACATATGTTCGTATGCCTGCTGAGTGGTAAAAAACCTTTTTGCCATACTGGTGACTGTGGGCTGTGGTGACAAACTATGGTAGGGAAACTGGAACAGATATGGCTGCACTGATGGGTGCTGATGAGATGAGGCTGGTCTAATGAGTGTGCACTGATGGGTACTGAGGGTGCACTGATGGGAACTGATGAGGGTGCACTGATTATCTGCCACTGATATGCACTGATAAGGCGGCGGTGATGAGGATCCACTGATGAGCACTCACTTATGGGCACTATTGGGCACTGTAGTGGTGCAGATGAGCACTATAGTGGCGCTGATGTGGTACTGATGGCACTAATGTGGCACTGGGCACTGATGGCACCGATGGGCACTGTAGTGACACTGGGCACGGTAGTGGCACTGACGGAGCACTGGTGGCACTGATGGAGCACTGGTGGCACAAATGGGCACTGTAGTGGCACTGATGGTGCACTGACGGACACTGGTGGCACAGATGAGCACTGGTGTAGCACTGATGAGCACTGACAGACACTGGCGGCACAGATGAGCACTGTAGTGGCACTGGTGTGGCACTGATGGAGCACTGACGGCACTGAGCACTGTAGTGGCACTGGTGGTGCACTGATTGGCACTGATGAGTACTGTAGTGGCACTGGGCACTGGTGTGGCACTGATGGACACTGGCAGCACCGATAAGCACTGTAGTGGCACTGGGCACGGTAGTGGCACTGACGGACACTGGCGGCACTGTAGTGGCACTGGTGTGGCACTTATGGACACTAGCAGCACCAATGGGCACTGAAGTGGCAGAGGTGGCACTGAAGTGGCAGAGGTGGCACTGGTGGGGACTGTATTGGCACTGGTGGGGACTGTATTGGCACTGGTGGGGACTGAAGTGGTACTGTAGGGGCACAGATGGGTACTGTAAGGGCACAGATGGGTACTGTGTGGCACAGATGGGTACTGTGTGGGACAGATGGGCACTGCTAGGCACTGCTGGTCACTGCTGGGCACAAGAAAAAACGACACTCACTTTTAAAATGTCTTCTCTCCTCACACTCTGTAACAGTGTGAGGAGAGAAGAGAAGGAGACCTTTGGATGACCTGTTTTTGTTTACATTTTGATCGCTCCCTCATTGGAGGGAGTGATCAGGTGGTGAAGAGCCGCTGTCATTGGCTCTTCACCGCGATCTGTGTTGCGCCGGGTCTCCTGGACCCGGCAAGCACACACACTCCCACGAGCGCGCCGCATGGCGCGCGCGAAACACGGAGGTGCACGAGGACGTCCCAGGGACGTCCTGTCACAATAACTCGACCGCGCTGTAGCAGTATTTCTGCTATGGCGCGGTCGGCAAAAGGTTAATGGCTTTAATTATGTTATCACGTCCCTCTCTGCCTGGGATTAATCCCACCTGGTCTAGAGTTATGAAGGAATTGAGTAGGGGCACTAGTCTATTAGCTAAAATCTTATTGTAGATGTTGACATCTACGTTGATTAGGGATATGGGCCTATAGTTTGTAACTTGTGATGTATCCTTACCCTCTTTGGGAATGACTGTAATGTGAGCTTCTAGTAGTTGTTTGGGAAGTCGGCGTTCAGATTTAAGTGCTTGGAAGGTCTTCAAGAATCTTGGTTTCAGAATGTCATTGAACGTATTGTAATATTGTAGGGGTAAGCCATCAGGCCCTGGTGCCTTGCCTATTTTCATCTCTTTAATTGCTTTGTCAAATTCTGGTCCTGATATAGGGGCTTTATCTTTGGCTAGCTTAGGTGGGCTGTATTCCCCTAGGAATTCCTGGATCATTTTAGCTCTTTTCTCTGAGTTCTGGGGGCACTTTGGGTTTGACGGGAGGTTGTAGAGGGATTGATAATATGCTTCAAACTGCTTAGCAATCTCCTCGTTTGTGGAGTGTGATTTCCCTTGATTATATCTAATTTGGTGTATGGTTGAAGATATTTTCTTACTCTGAACTGCCTTAGCCAGCAGTTTCCCGCTCTTATTACCCTGCTCATAGTATATCCTATGTCTCAGCACGTATTGTCTCTTTGTTTTCAAGTTTAATTCTTCCGCAAGAAGTGCTCTCATTTTGGTTAGCTCATCAAGTGTTGAGATAGCAATGTCTCTTTCATGTGCCATTTCTAGCTTGTGAATCTGATCTATGAGGGATTTTATTTTTGATTGGCGCTCCTTTTTTAGCCTAGCTAATTTTTTAATGAATTCACCCCTGATGACGCATTTGTGCGTTTCCCATTGAGTTAGAGAAGAGGTTTCGTCATTTTCGTTTCTTGAGAGATAATCTAATAACTTGTCATGTAGCTCTAGTACGTCTGCAGGGTCTTTTAGTATTGCAGAATTAAGTCTCCACATTTTTGTCACTGTTTTTTTTTTTCAGGGAAGGTCAGCGAAATGGTTCTAGGATGGTGGTCCGATAGCGTCATGGGTTCAATTGTTGAGTTTTTTTAAAAAGGTTAGGTCGGGTTGTGATATAAAGAAGTAGTCTATTCTAGAATATTTTTGATGGATGGTGGAAAAGTAGGTGAAGGCTTTGGTTTGAGGATACAGAGTTCTCCAGGTGTCATGTAACGTCAAATCTTTCAGTTGTAGCTTAATTTGTTTTGGTGCCCTGTAAGGAAGGCTCGATGCTCCATTCGAGGTGTCTATAAGGGGGTTTAAGGGGATATTGAAGTCTCCCCCCAAAATTAAAATGCCTGTAGCAAAGGTTGTCAGCAAATCCTTGATCTTACGGAAGAAAGTTACCTGTCCTGAATTTGGGGCATAAACGTTAGCAATTGTCATTGGATGGTTTTCAAATTTTCCTTTAATAAATATATACAGTATTTACCACTAGGGTCTAGCATGGTGTCATGTACCTAGAAAGGGGTCTGGTTTGAAATTTGTATAAAGTCTAGGGATGAGCTTCGAGTTCGAGTCGAACTCATGTTCGACTCGAACATTGCCTTTTCGGCGAACAACAAACAATAAGGGGTGTTCACGGCAAATTCGAAAAGCCGCGGAACACCCTGTTAAAGTTTATGGGTGAAATCTAAAGTGCTAATTTTAAAGGCTAATATGCAATTTATTGTCCTAAAAAGTGTTTGGGGCCTGGGTCCTGTCCCAGGGGACATGTATCAATGGCAAAAAAAGTTTTAAAAACAGACGTTTTTTCGGGAGCAGTGAATTTAATAATGCTAAAAGTGAAACAATAAAAGTGAAATATTACTTAAAATTTCGTACCTAGGGGGGGGTGTAAAGTTAGCATGTGAAATAGCGCATGTTTCCCGTACATAGAACTGTCCCTGCACTAAGTGTCATTTCTGAAAGGAAAAAAAGTCTTTTAAAACCGGACTTGCGGCTATAATGAATTGTCGGCTCTGGCAATTCAGAGCGAATTCATTCATAAAAAAAAAAAAATAGCGTGGGGGGTCCCCCCAAATTCCATTACCAGGCCCTTCAGGTCTGGAATGGATATTAACCAGTTAACAACCGCCCTATAGACAATATACATCTACAAGGCGGTTGCTTAACTCTGGGGGGACGTCCATGGACGTCCTTCCAGAATCGCGCTCCCGCGCGCCCTCTGGGGCACGCACACGGGAATGTCCATGACCCGGCGCATCACAGATCACAGTAAATCGCCGCTGATGGCGGCGGTTTACCACGTGATCGCTCCGTTCAATGACGGAGCGATCACTAGTAAACAAACCGGCGTCATGTGATGACGCCGGTTCCTCCCTCCCCTCTCTGTACCGAACGGTACAGTGTGAGAGGAGAGGGGGGGAGAGAGCGGATGCAGCACGAGTGCTGTGGGCTGGATCTGTGACACATGCAGTCACAGATCCAGCCAGCCATCCATCCCTGCTCAGCCATCCCTGCCCCATACTGTGCAATACACAATACCCATACTGTGCAATACCCCACAATACTCTGCAATACCCCACACTACTCTGCAATACCCCAGGGTACGGGGTCACGTGATGGGTGGCCCACCTCCCCTATATAAGAAATGTCACAGCTTCAGCCGCATCATTCGCTGGGCTGTGTCCAGCGGTGAGAGGAGATCGGCGATGCTGTGCTCTGGATGGATGGATCTTCTCATCGCTGGACCGGTGATCACCCGCACCTGTCGCTGGATACAGACAACGTTGGAGCAGGAAGCAGGGAACGAGTGGATTTTTTTAATTTTTTTTATTAATAAAGGACTTTTTTCTACAGTGTGTGTGTGTGTGTGTTTTTCCAACTATTTACACTTCCTTCGTGAAATGGTAGGGGTACAATATACCCCATTACCAATTCACATAGGGGGGGGCCAGGATCTGGGGGTCCCCTTTGTTAAAGGGGTCTTCCAGATTCTGATAAGCCCCCCGCCCGCAGACCCCCACAACCACCGGGCAAGGGTTGTGGGGATGAGGCCCTTGTCCCCATCAACATGGGGACATCCTCCCCATGTTGAGGGCATGTGGCCTGGTACGGTTCAGGAGAGGGGGGGCCGCACTCTGTCCCCCCCTCTTTTCTGCGGCCGGCCAGGTTAACGTGCTTGGATAAGGGGTCTGGTGTGATTTTTTTTAGGGAAACTCCACGCCATTTTTTTTTAAATTGATGGTGGGGTTCCCCTTAATATCCATTCCAGACCTGAAGGGCCTGGTAATGGAATTTGGGGGACCCCCACGCTATTTTTTTTATTTTTTATGAATGAATTCTCTCTGAATTGCCAGAGCCTACTGACCCAGTGTCCCTTGGGCAGTGCCTAAGTGCACAGTTACCAACATTTAAAAAATATTTTCAGGGACACTTTTTTTAGATTATTTGGATTTTATTTTTATTTTATTTTAGATTATTTAGAGTAGCTGAGATCCCCGATGTTCCTCTATACATCATAGTAGTAATCACAAAATTAAATGAGTACTAATAATGGGGCAGAACAAATATGAGAACTGAGATTTCCTTTAGTTGAACTAACAAAAGTGTGTCCATTCTAGAGCTGGTAACATTGAGGATATTCAGTATAATTTTAAAGAACTGTTTTTGTGGGTAAGCGACATAGGGGAGGAGTATGGACGGTATATAAGTGGGAAGTATGTGCAGGTGAGGGAGAGGAATGTGGAGGGTCTAACAGTGGGCACTATGTACAGGAGAGGAGTGCAAAGCGTACGGCAAAAGGCACTATGTACAGGGGAGGAGTGTGAAGGATATGACAATGGGCAGTATATACAGGAAGAGTGTGGGGGTATGGCAGAGTGTAGTACATACCAGAGAGAAGTGTGGAGGGTATGATGGGGCAGTATGTACAGGAGAGGAGTGTGTAGGGTATGACAGTGAGCACTATGTATAGGAGACAAGTGTGGAGAGTATGACAGTGGGCAGTATGTACAGGAGAGGAATGTGGATGGTATGATAGTGGGCACTATGTATAGGAGAGGAGTGTGGAGGGTATCACAGTAGGCACTATGTATAGGAGAGGAGTGTGGAGGGTATGACAGTGAGCAGTATGTACAGGAGAGGAGTGTGGAGGGTGCGACAGTGGGCACTATGTACAGGAGAGAAGTGTATGACAGCAGGCACTGTTTTTGTGGGTACAGGAGAGGAGTGTGAAGGGTATGACAGTGGGCGCTCTGTATAGGAGAGGAGTGTGGAGAGTATGACAGTGGGCACTATGTACAGGAGAGGAATGTGGAGAGTATGACAGTGAGCACTATGTACAGGAGTGGAAGGATATTTTGGGACTGCGTAGTGGTTAAGCGGGTCATACATGGATTGAAATTACGCCAATTATGCAGAGACCAGCCACAGTCGATCTATGAATGGGCTAGCTGGTTTTACACAAGTCAATCTATTAATCGACTTAAGTACAACCAGCCTGTTAGGTTTTTCCCAAAACAATCAGTGCTGCCAGCTATAGTTGGCAACACTGATCATTGCACTCACTGGCAGAACACAATAACACTGCAGGAGTGATTCCCCTATCCACAGGTCAGCAGGTGAGAGGGTGTGTGGGGACAGGCTGGGGAGAGATACTAGTCAGTGGCTGGGTAGGCACTGGTAGTATCAGAGCCAGATACACACAGGTTACATATGCCACGATCGTTAGAGCGAGAACAATAATTCTAGTACTAGACCTCCTCTGTAACTCTAAACATATAACCTAAAAAAAATTTAAAGCATCGTTTAGGATACCAAAAAAAATCCTGCTAACTTCACTAACTAGTGTTTTTTTTTAATGAATGAAACAGTTTTTTTCCATTATTTTAACTTTGAAAAAATGCTGCGCAAATACGGTGCTAGAGCTGCACAATTAATCGTTAAAAAAAATCGTGATCTCGATTCAACCCCCCTGACGATCTCCAATGCAGAGTTTGCCGATTCTTTCATATAACAAGTGGAAAGACTTTCAGCTATCAAAAGAAAATATCTGTGCCAGATTCACAAAAGGGATACGACGGTGTATCTCCTGATACGCCGTTGTATCCCTGTTTCTATCTATGCAACTGATTCATAGAATCAGTTACGCATAGATATCCCTAAGATCCTACAGGTAGTTTTACACTGTCGGATCTTAGGATGCAGTACCGCGGCCGCCGCTGGGGGGAGTTCGCGTCATAAACCAGCGTCGGGTATGCAAATTAGGAGTTACGGCGGATCCCCGACGGATTTTCGCGTTCGCTACGTCGCTGCTAGTCTAGTTTCCCGTCGCAAAGTTAGTCGTCGTTTTAGGTGCCCTAACTTTAGTCAGCAAACGTATTGCTGTCTAAAGTATGGCCGTCGTTCCCGCGTCGAAATTTAAAATTTACCGTCGTTTGCATAACACGTCCGGGAATACGGAAGTACGCTACGCGCGTTGCCGTTCGAAAAAATTACGTCACGGCGCGCAAAGCACGGCGGGAGTTAGGAAACGGAGCATGAGCAGTAGGTCCGGCGCGGGAGCGCGCCTAATTTAAATGGCACACGCCCATTTGAATTGGCCCGCCTTGCACCGGAGGCCGCGGGCGTAGTTTTCATCGCAAGTGCTTTGTGAATCTGGCCCATTGTAACTAACTGTGTGTAAAGAAAAAATCTGGGTAGTCTGCCAAGTTTGTAAACAAAATGAAACATTGTAACTAACTTCCTTCTTAGATCAAACTTCTGTGTGTAAATGCAGAAAATGTAACCACTTAAAGTCCAACACTTGTTTCTTAAGTTAAAAAGCAATATTATTTGCTAGAAAATTACTTGGAACCGCCAAACATTATATATATTTTAGCAGAGACTCTAGGGAATACAATGGAAATTGCTGCAATATTTTATGTCACACTGCATTTGCCCACTTTAATGAATAACAAAAACCATAAAAACAAAACAGTAAAGTTAGCCCATTTTTTATTTATTTTTTGTTTTAATGTGAAAGATGATGTTATGCCGCAAGAATCGTGAGAGAATCGTGATCTATCTTCTAAGCAAAAAAATGCAATTCTCATTTTAGGAGAAATGGGTGATCTATAGTTAGCACCCTAATAGCCGCCCAACGTTGCGCCTGTGGAGGAATGAATGATGCCTAGCTGCTGTTTAAATAAATCAGTGAACAGAAAAGAATAAATTGATCACACTCCCTGTGGGGTGTCAGCAAAATAAAACAGCGCTAACAAATATATGTGCATATTTGACTAAATATAACCAAAATTACAATCCATATATGATAATATTAAACCATAAGTAAACCGTGAAAAATAAACACTGAACAGTGATTGTAATGATATAAAACACCCGTGATAACTGAAAAAAACGTGAAATGGAGGCACTAAAAGTGCAAAAGAACAGTCTCTAAAAATTATTCTTATTTTAGCCAGAATCGTGCAGCTCTGTACCCTGCAACATAAAAAGTGCAAAGACCACCATAGAGTAATTTTCTAGCAAAAAACAAATGATGATTTTTACATGTAGTAGAGAAGTGTCAGAATTGGCCTGGGTGGCAAGGGGTTAATTACCATGAGTAATATACAAATAATTATTATAAGCCCTGTGATCCTATCAGTTTGCTGCAGTGTGTCAGCTTGTATTTATATTGGCCGCTCTGAATGTAGCTTCTGACAGGCTGTGAAAGCAGGCCCGTATCTCCGGAACCATAAATGATAGCCGTCCCATATTTTGACCAGTTGTGGGGCAGGTCTTTAACTGCCTACCCCCTAAATGTGGGGTTTCTGCGACCTCTGGTCGTCGAGCTACAACCCCCGAAGTCAATCTTCTTTTTTTTTCTTTTTTTGGGGCAAATGGGCCTATCTTTGAGAAAGGGGCCTGGAGCTGCAGCTCCATCAGCCCCCTTGTTAATCCGGCCCTGTTCACTGGCTAAGAGCTGTTTGTCTTGGTGCTCTTTAGGCACCACTAAATGTGAGTGCATATAACTTCTACTACACTATGAAAGTATTATGTTGTTGGGATTGTGGCTTTTGTCATTTATGACAGGGAACTTGCATTGAAGCTCATGGTGATACTTTATCAATTCAATATCCTCACCTTGTTTTATTATTAAGGCTGGGCAGGCCTTTAATAGTCGCAAATATCTGGTGAGTAATTTTACCACGCGTGGTGAAGCACTTTGCTTGGATAAAGGAAGAATTAATTTTCCATTGTCACTTAAAGGCACGGTGGTCGGGAAGACATCTATACACTTTATTATCATTTGATTATTGTGTATTTTGCTATTTAACTAATGATTCATGTAGACATGTGTTATTTATTCTTAATTGTATTCATATTTGTTTGGCGTTTACGTCACTGACCTTAAAGGAGTAGCGCCTACCTTTTAGATTATGTTTGTTCTTTA
Source organism: Rana temporaria (assembly GCF_905171775.1). Lineage (NCBI taxonomy): Eukaryota > Metazoa > Chordata > Amphibia > Anura > Ranidae > Rana > Rana temporaria. The sequence goes on along the minus strand of NC_053490.1, from coordinate 128,920,018 downwards.
GCGTTGTTTACACTTAAAGGGGCAGCTGCACTCGATTACATTTTTATCTGGGTTGGCGCCCTCATATTACATACACATTTTCCCCCTATAATAAAGGTCTGTGCAATGGTCTTGTAACCAGTAGCAATGGGCCAGATTCCTAAAGATCCGCGGCGGCGTAACGTATCGTCTTTACATTACACCACCGCAAGTTTTCCTCGTAAGTGCTTGATTCACAAAGCACTTGAGTGTAAACTTGTGGCGGAGTAACGTAAAGATGTCCGGCGCAAGCCCGCCTAATTCAAATGGGGCGGGGACCATTTAAATTAGGCACGTTCCCGCGCCGAACGTACTGCGCATGATCCGTTTTGAAATTTCCCGCCGTGCTTTGCGCGAAATGACGTCGCCCGACGTAATGTTTTGAATGGCGACGTGCGTAACGTACTTTCGTATTCCCGGACGACTTACGCAAAAAAAAAAAATATTGAAATTCGACGCGGGAACGACGGCCATACTTTAACATGGCTCGTCTAAAGTTAAGCCATGAAAAAGCAGGCCTAACTTTGCGATGGGAAAAACCAACTAGCGACGACGTAACGAACGCGCGTACCTTCGTGGATTGCCGTAAAAGCTAATTTGCATACCCGACACTGGAAAACGACGCCAACTCCACCCAGCGGCGGCCGAAGTATTGCATCCTAAGATCCGACGGTGTAAGTCAATTACACCTGTCGGATCTTAGGGCTATCTATGCGTAACTGATTCTATGAATCAGGCGCATAGATACTCTCAGAGATACGATGGTGTATCAGGAGATACGCCGTCGTATCTCTTTTGTGAATCTGGCCCAATATGTATATGTTTAGTTCATTGAGAATACTGATGCAATCACTCAAGGGGGGTTGCCACTCAGGACATTTACAGGGTATGCATGCCAGAAATCTGAGCAGATACGGGCACTGCCCTTTTTTGCATCATCCAGGTGGAAACTGCTCTACATGTTTTCTGGGAGTGTCTCTTTGCTCAGAACCTGTTGAGGGCCTTGGAACCAGAGCTCAAGGTCTTTGTGTCACAGACAGCCATCACACACTTTGGTGTACTGAATGGACTATTCTGTAGGACATTTTCTCAAGGGGACATTGATGGTGCCTGGCAGGTGATTTCTTTAAGGATGGCAGGTGCCTGGCAGGTGATTGCTTTAAGGATGCTTTATGGTGCACCAAAAAGCGCCTCATCCCTCAGCAGGAGAAGACGTCCATTGAAGACTGTCGAAGACTGGATAATAGTCTTCTCAGAGACTATAATCTGATGGACATCAAGAAGGAAGAGGATGTCTGAAGATTTCCCCTTTCCCCACTCTCCCTTGTGTGTCTTTGTCCTTTCAATAATCCTTCAGGCTTGTGAACTATTTTCCCTCACTCATCCTTCTTCCCCCCCCTCCCCCCCAAATCACACCCGTTGCTTCTTGAATTGTATTTGAAATGTTGAGACTGTTGCATGACTTGTTTTAATTGCAGTGCCATATAGGGCGTGTGGGGCAGGAGTTCAACTCGGGCATTACACGTCACACATTGCGCTGCAAGTTGTGTGTCTTGTCAATGCTTTTTGGGGGCAAGCAGCATAATGCATGATGTAATGGTTCGGGGAACTCTGCTCCGCACAACGCGTTAGGTCTCATACCGCAGGGTGAATGTATTTATTGTGTGATTGGCACTGTATTGTAATGTAGTGTATACATGCGCTGTGTCACAGTACATTAAGTATTTTATTTTTTAGATATTTTATATTAAAGTTTATTGTTCCAACAAAAAAAATAATTGATGCAATCACTCCCGTTTTTGAGCCGGTGTGGGTGAAGAGCGACACAGTATGTAATCAGAGATGGCAGTAGGGAGATAGGATAAAGGGAGGTAGTAGAACTTCATGTCCCAGCCAGGTGAGTATCTTGTCCAGGGGTGAACTGCGGTCAGTGCATGCTCCATACAGTCTGGCACATGGTGGATCTTGGGGTTGGACGTGTTGAGCAGTAACATTAAAACCTTGACATCTGTATGAAAAAAAAAACATACACAAAACTTTCTTTATTGACTCTATTCAAGTACAGAAACCAAGCACAAATTTGGCTTACTTCTTTTGAAAGGAGTGTGTGTACACTCGGGCAGCAAGAGATTCTTGCCAAGAATCTCGTCAGGAAAAAATACGTTTTTTTCCTGACAAGATTCTTGCCCGTGTATACAAGGTCTCAAAGTTCCTGCTCCCTAGCAGTTTCTTTAGTATCCTTTTTGCAAGTACAGAAAAATATCCCTTGATCCTGCCATACATTTTTAGTGCATTTCCTGTGCACTAAACTGAAATCCTAAACCACATTTATTACCTTTCCAGTTCTCTGTATGAGCTACAGAACACTGTCTGCATATGTTATTAGGGGGCCGGGGGGGGGGGGGGTGTTTGTAGTCCAAATGACTGGCTGACAAAGCTGTTCTTTCATAGACACAGTAAAATGCATGATGTTGTCACCCCCAAATCCTGAAGAAAATAAAACTAATCTAATCAGGGGTGGACTGACCATTCGGGCACTTGGGCACTGCCCGAGGGCATCATGCCACTAGGGGGCCCCATTAGGGTTGCCAGCCTCAGTAAAACCAGGGACAGTATGTAAAAATCGGTGTTTAAAAAAAAAAAAATACCAAGATTATAGCTGCCCCGCCTCTCCAGTACCTTTTCAGTGTGTGTATATTGTGTGTCTATTCTGTGTATGTATACTGTATGTGTGTATACTGTGTGGCCCCATAATCTCCCATTGCCCTGGGGGCCCATAATCTCCCATTGCCCAGGTGCCCCATAATCTCACATTGCCCAGGGGTCCCATAATCTCCTATTGCCAGGGGGCCCCATGAGTTGTCAGTCCGCCCCTGAATCTAATATAATACTTTTCTTGCTTTTAAGGCTCGCCATAGACAAATCAAAATTCAGATGGTTTCAGCTGGTTCCTGATCCATTGATTAACTTGAGTACAACCAGTCTGTCGTGTTATTTTCGTGTGATAGCTGACAGTGGTGATCATTGTATTCTGATGGCAGCTTTGGGGGATAACTCCATCAACACTGACTGTGTTGATGGGGGAATTGTGAAATGTTCACTCCTTCAAACTGTGGCTAAAGGAAAGGAAATTGTATAATGTACTGTATGACTTGCTTAATACTTTAACTTTCATTTTTAGTAGAGGTGTCACTCACGTTGTTGGTAATACTGTTCTCCAAACAATTCTTTGATGTTTTCAGGGAGATCATTCCATAGCTTCTGCATGTTTTTAATATGAGGATCTTTCTCAATTATTGGTGTCCTATAAGCTCCAGGTTCTATTATGCAAACTTTGACCCCAAAAGCACGAAGCTCCCTTCTGCAGATTTAAGCAACCAGAAACAAATAATAAGAGTATATATGACTAAACCACCAATACTTATTTATAAATGGTATTGCGTATTATGTGACAGAAATAATATCTGTTTTTTCTTATTCAATATATATTTTTTTAAACTGACAGTCACCAGCTCAAGACAAGTCAAGTCTATGCAGCCTGAGCAGTCAGCGTGTTTGATTGCTCAGTTCTCCATTTTAGAGCTGGCGGGATACAGATGCAGCATCAGACTGATGTTGCATCCACCTAGGTCAGTGATGGCGAACCTTTTTGAGCCAGAGTGCCCAAACTGCAACACAAAACCAACCTATTTCTTTTCAAAGTGCCGAGCGGCGATATGAAAAAGGTATACAGTGGCTTATTTAAAAAAAAAAAAACACATACACTGGGGCACATCATTCAATGCAACAGAGGGGATTGTAAAACGAAGACTTAAAGGGTTAGTAAAGGAAAACATTATTTTTCTTTAAAATAACAAACATGTTATACTTACCTCCACTGTGCAGTTCGTTTTGCACGGAGTGGCCCGATCCACGTCTTCTGGGGTCCCTCGGCGGCTGTCTCTGCTCCTCCCCGCAAGAACTCACCACATTCATGCGAGAGAGCTTGCATGGTGGTGAGTCACTGGATGTGATTGACAGCAGCGCCAGCCAATGGCTGCGCTGCTCTCAATCCATCCGTTCTAGCCAATCAGCGGCCAGGCTGAGCAGCAAAGAGGATCTTGGAACCGAGCGCAGGACTTTCGACGGGTCAGATAAGCAAAACGGGGGCTTTGGGGCGATATACACTGACGTTTTTTCACCTTAATGCATAGATTGCATTAAGGTGAAAAAACATTTTCCTTTACAACTCCTTTAAAGGGTCACTAAAGGATTTTTTTTTTTAGCTAAATAGCTTCCTTTACCTTACTGCAGTCCTGGTTTCATGTCCTCATTGCTCGTTTTTGCTTTGAAGTAGCTGTAATTCTGCTGTGATCTCCACACTTCCTGGTTGCCTGTTTCCTTATAACCATCATACTGGGAGATTTTCACGGTGGTCTAAGCTGTCATTACTGTGTGTCTAAAACTTAACAGAACCAATCACATTCATTTTAAAAACAAAACACTGCCCTGGATTTGTTTGTTTTTGTTCTGTGTGTCTCTTTACTTCGCATAAACATGAAACCAGTTTAAAAACGAAAGTGAAACTACAGGCACATTATATGATAGAATTTAATCTATTTTTAATCATTTTTAACCACTTCCCGACCGCCGCATGTATATGTACGTTCACAGAATGGCACGTACAGGCAAATGGGCGTACATGTACGTCCTCGCCTTTCCCGTGGTCGGGGGTCAGATCGGGACCCCCTCCGGTACATGCGACAGCCGGGAACGGTGTGCGGGCGATCCGGGATGAGGGGGCGGCTATTGGTTTCCAGCCACCCCCTCGCGATCGCTCCCCACGAATCAGCTTCCTCCAGCCCGCCCTGCCTGTGTAACTGTAAACACAGACAGGGAGGAAGTGACGTTTTCTCTCCTCTGGCGGTCTTTTCAGTCCAGATCCAGAGGAGAGAAGACGTCTGTACTGTGAGTTGCACCAACGTTACACTGACACAGAACACATAGGTACATAACCCCCCCCCCCCCCCGATCACCCCCCTGTCACAGTGTCACTGATTGCAGTGATCATTTATTTTCTGATCACTGCATTTAGTGTCAGTGTGACAGAAAAAAGTGTTAGGGCAGTTAGCTTTAGGCCCCTTTAGGTCCAGGGTAGCCCCCTGCCCCCCCTAATAAAGGTTTAACCCCTTGATCACCGCCCTAGTTAACCCTTTCAACCCCTATTGCCAGTGTCACTAAGCGATCGGTTTTCTGATCGCTGTATTAGTGTCACTGTTGCCGCTAGGTAGCTAGTTTTTTTTGAGGTTCGCCGCCAGGTTTCTATAGCGTTAGGTACCCCCATAAATAAAGGTTTTAACCCCTGATTGCCCCTAGAGTTAACCCTTTCACCAGTGATCACTGTATAAGTGTCACTGGTGACGCGGGTTAGCCAGTTAGTTAATTAGTTATTTTAGGTTCGCCGCCAGGTTTTTAGAAAGCGTCAGGTACCCCTATATATTACCTAATAAAGGTTTTAACCCCCTGATTGCCCCCTAGTTAACCCTTTCACCAGTGATCACCGTATAAGTGTTACGGTTGACGCTGGTTGGTTAGTTTGCTGTTTATAGCATCAGGGCACCCGCCGTATATAACCCAATAAAGGTTTAACCCCCTGATCACCCGGCGGGTGATATAAATAAAATTTTAGCGTCAGTCAGGGTCTGCGTCGCCCCAGGCAGCGTTAGGTTAGTGCCAGTAACGCTTACACCCACGCGCAAAGCATACACCCCCCTTAGTGGTATAGTATCTGAACGGATCGATACCTGATCTGATCAGATCTATACTAGCGTACCCAGCAGTTTAGGGTACCCAAAAACGCATTGTTAGCGGAATCAGCCCAGATACCCGCTAGCACCTGCGTTTTCCCCCTCTGCCCAGCCCAGCCCAACCCACCCAAGTGCAGTATCGATCGATCACTGTCACTTACAAAACACAAGACACATAACTGCAGCGTTCGCAGAGACAGGCCTGATCCCTGCGATCGCTAACAGTTTTTTTGAAGCGTTTTCTACATTTGCTTTTCTACAGATCAGGTGTTTTTTTTACCTGTGAATCATCACCAGTGTACGACTAAATTTAGAGGCCAAAATGGCAAAGAGAACATACACTGATGACGAGGCCTACTTGTTCATGAGCTTGACAGATAGTGAAGAGGAGGAGGTCACGCATCTGTCAGAATATGGCTCAGAATATGAACCCGTTTACCACAGCGGCTCCATGTCAGATAGCTCTCACGACGAAGTTGAGGTCCCTGCTAAGGCCAGGCGTACCCGATCCCGTTCTGATGTTGAGCAGCAACAGTCAAAGTCCCGACGCGTGTTCGTCACATCACGTGACTTCATCAGGGGATGAAGTCACGTGATGTGACGAACACGCGTCGGGACTTTGAGCACTGGCAGCAGCACCTGACGGACGGTAAACGAGCGCGGCGCTCGTAGGATATGTAACCGCCACAAGACTGCTCAATGTGAGTTTTTATTTATGTTTTTTACTGTTTTTTCGGCATAGGGGGGTCTCCTTACAACCCATACCAGACCTAAGGGCCTGGTATGCTCCTGAGGGGGGAACCCATGCCGGATTTTTATTTAAAATCCGGCGGGGAGTTCCCCCTCAGGATTCATACCAAACGCTGCACACGTGTAGAATTGGCGGGAATCCAAGTCGGATCCCCGTCGCTTCTATGACGCGCTCGCTGGAATGTGCTTTTACTATTCCAGTGAGTGCGAGATGTCGGCACCCTGTCGCCGAGAATCAGCGCGATGCTGTCGTGCTAAAAACACTTCTCGGCGGCAGGCACTGTGAGGTATCACTGCGAAGGGCAGATCGAGGGCAGTCATTTTAGCAGTAGACCTCCTCTGTAAATCTAATGTGGTAACCTGTAAAGGCTTTTAAAGGCTTTTAAAAATGTATGTAGTTTGTCGCCACTGCGCGTTTGTGCGCAATTTTAAAGTATGTCGTGTTTGGTATCCATGTACTCGGCCTAAGATCATCATTTTTATTTCATCAATAATTTGGGCAATATAGTGGCCCAGATTCAAGAAGCACTTGCGCGGGAGCAAGTGTGATTTGCGCCGCGCAAGTACTGATTTGCTCCCATGCAAATTTGCGGCTGATTCTGTAAACCAGTTAAGCCTGAAATGCGGCCATTTTCCCGCGCACGCAGCCTAGCTGCTCCTGCGCAATTTTCGCGCAATTTTGCGCGGGGTGTAAGTTGCGCCTTCATGGAATTCCCTCAGCGAATATGCAAATGAGGTACTGCCGATGATTCAGAAACATGCGCGTGTGATGCGCATCTTGCGCTGGAAGCGCGCAAGCTTTTTTCCCCGGGCAAACTTGCTCCTGCTAAAAGCAGGGGCAAGTTAGCAAAAGATGGCCAAATGTCATCTGAAGGAGCGCGCAACTTCAGCAGCACCTAGACAGACGAGCTGAACAAGCAGAGCACCCACATTTTCGGGACCTCACATCTGTGCACCAACATGCCAGGGGCAGCTATGGTTCTTGATATTATATTGACTGAGCCGACTCGTAGGAGGGCACGGGAGAGGATTTACAGAGGGCGCTACAACCTTTTTCAGATAAGTGATAATGAGGTGTATCGCATGTTTCGCTTTAGCCCTGAAGTCATCCTTGAGTTGGTAACAATCCTGCAGGATGACATCAGCAGCCCGACCCATCGGGGACAGGCAGTGCAGCCACTGGTGAAGGTAGTGGCAACCCTTCATTTTTTGGCAAGTGGCTCATTTCAGCGCACAGGTGGAGTGGTGGCGGGGATGTCCCAATCCAGCATGAGCAGGTGTGTGCACCAAGTGATCCCTGCAATACTCAGACGAATGGGCACACAATTTATCAAACCAACCACGGCTGACCTGCGGCAGAAGGCAATCAGTGATTTTTATTTATTAGCCAGATTTCCACGCACTGTGGGTGCAATAGATTGTACCCATGTGGCACTATGCCCCCCCGGCTCCTCGAGCATATCTACTGCAACAGGAAACATTGGCATTCGATAAATGTGCAGATGATTGTGGATGCACATGGCCTCATATGGCATGTCCGTGCCAAACACCCAGGGTCAAGCCATGACAGTTTTATTTACCGACACAGCCCCATCCCAACCGAGTTTGACCAGAACATGTATGGAGACAGCTGGCTGATTGGTGAGTGACATGGGTGTCAAGTATGACTGCCCCCCCCCCCCCATGATGCACACATCACAAGGGGCACATGCACGACTAACATCCTCCTGTCTTTTCCCTTCCAGGTGACTCTGCATATGCCCTGGGACCTCACATGATGACCCCATTTCGTAACCCTCAAACACCAGGAGAGGAAAGATATAACGAAGCCCATGCACGTACCCGTGCGGTGGTGGAGCGCACATTTGGCATCCTTAAATCTCGATTCAGATGTCTGGATAAATCAGGGGGGACCCTATTGTATTCACCCAACTTTGTGTGCCAAATCGTCGGGGCATGTAGTATTCTCCACAATTTTGCTGAGAGAAGGGGCATGCACATTGAGCTACGCAATGACCTTACCCCCGAACCACGCAACCCCCCCCCCCCCCAAGAAACACTACCGGATCTTCTGAGGGAAGAGCAATCCGGAATGGTCTTGTGGAACGTCTCTTTGCACATTAAACACACCCTGATCTTGTCACAAGTATAATGCATGTATGCACACCACTGTAGTCCCTAGCACACACCCGACACATGCACCCCAAATTGGATTAGACCCAACAATACCCCATGGTATTAGGGAGCAGCAACGCCACGTCAAGGCTCCAATTATGTTGCTGTCCATTCATACACCTTTCACATGGCAGAGGGTGACACCCCTTTTTCAGCAGGAGTGCCACCCCCCCCATTCACACACCAGTCACACTGTAGTATACACTCCTCACCGTGTGTAGGGACTACAAATAAATATAAAAGCTCATATCCTGAGCATATAAAAAAAATAGAAACTCATATCCTGAGCATATAAAAAAAATAGAAACTCATATCCTGAGCATATAAAATAAAAAATACAAAATCATATTCTGTGCATAAAATAAATTTTGAAATTAGATTATTTTTTGGTTTTTTTCTTTGGGCCAAGGGTGCCCCGGCTCTGGCTCCTCAATCTCCGTGGTGCGGAGGAGGCATGGGGTGGGGATTGGGGGGGGGAGGAGCATCAACCCCTACTTCCACACTCCTTGCAGGTGGTGGCTGCATGCCCTCCATGGCGTTGGCCAGGCGGGCGAGGATGGTGTTGGTCTGGGCCAACATCCTCATTTGGCGGGTGGTGGTATCCCGCTGATGCCGGCGGGTAACTCTCGCCTCCTCCCGCACTGCAGTGGTGTTGGCCTGCACAGCAGTGGTATTGGCCTCCACCGCAGCTGTCATCCTGCTTAATAAAGCTGGTGTGGTCTCCAGAGCCACCAAGCAGGTGACTATGGCCTTCGAGTTGCCACTAATTTCCCCCAGGCTCTGTGAGACATGTTTGTCCCGGTCCGCATGCAGGGTGAGGGCATGCTGCACAGAGGTGGAGGTGGATGCCATGCTGTCCGCCAGACGACGCACCTCTCCCACCATGGCCCCTATATGGCGGGTCTGCAGGGCCTGCTCCTCCAGCAGACCGTCACGGAGGCTGGAGGGTATATGCCTCGTTTTGGACAGAGCCTTCCTGGGAGGAGAGGCTCGGCCACGGACAGAGGGAGAAGGGGAGGGGTCCCCAATGGAGGGGCTTGCCCTGGAGGGGGATGACGTGCGATGGGTTGCCCAGGGATGGTGGTATCCTCCTGGAGGGAGCCAGAGTCCTCCTGGATGAGGAAAAAGGAATCCTCCTCCAAAACCACTTCCTCCTCCATACTTGTCCCCGGTATGATCTCCTCCTGGACCAGCATAGACAGAATGTCCATGGGGCCTGACTGGACCCCTGGCTCTGGTATGGATGGGCTGGGTCGACCCGCAGCCGAAGACGGCCCAGCTTCATCTTCCTCATCACCACCTGTGGATGACACCAAAACGAAATATTTTGCTGGTGCAACACACTTCTCACATGTTCACTTCTACCCCCTCCCATGATGCACAGCAGATATGAAAGAAAAATAATAGTTCCATCTTCACTTCTACCCACAAATATGTTCACTTCTACCCCCTCCCATGATGCACAGCAGATATGAAAGAAAAATAACTTACCAGTCCCCAAGTTCCCAACAGTGGAGTCGTACCCTTCAAGTCCCTCCACCTGCTCCTGCACGAACGTTTGGGCTATAAGCTGCTCCTCCTGATTGAGCCGGATCATACATCGCGGCCCACCTCCCGTGCCACCGGTATGTTTCCTGATAAGAGCCAGTTTATCCCGGACCCTGCGCCTCATATCGTTTAGTTTCTTCTGGATGTCATCCCAGGTACGCTCTTCATTACCCAGGGCATTGATGTCCAAGGCTATGGCTTCATAGATAGCCCTCCTTTGGGCAATGGTGGTGTTTGCCCGCTGGGCACCATATAGGACTTCTTTATGCTGCTGGAGTGCAGCAATTAGGATGTCCATCTCCGCAGCCACAAAGTTGGCCTTCCTTTTTTTGGTCCCTTTGGGAGGTGCCATGTCTTGAAAATGGGCTGAATTTCCTTGCTCAGGGGGGTAGGAAAAAGCAGAATGAAATTCAGCAAAGAACCTGCGCAAGTCTGCTCCTATTTATTTGCTCAGTGCAAGCAGCTGAGCATGATTTGCCCTGAAAGTATGCTAGGCGCAGTTTGACGCATGCGCAGACGGCAGCGCTCTAACTGCGCATGCGCGCGCCCGGCGCAAACCTCTGCTGAGCTGAAAAATCCTCATTTACATAGGGGCACACCCACTTTGACTTGCGCGGCCTTGCGCCCTCAGCTTTGCCTTAAACAGGAGCAAATTAAATGAACAAACGATTCCTGAATCAGGTGGCAATTTGGCAAAATTGCTCCAGCGCAGAGTAATTCAGCTGAGCAGCTCATGTGTAAGTAATGGGCAAATCTACCTGAATCTGGGCCAGTGTGTTTTAGTGCTTTAAAATAAAAAAAAGTGTATTTTTTTCCCAAAAAAATGCGTTTGAAAAAACGCTGCGCAAATACTGTGTGGGAAAAAAAATTGCAACACCCACCATTTTAATCTGTAGGGCCTTTGCTTTAAAAAAATATATAATGTTTGGGGGTTCAACTTAACTTTCTTGCAAAAAAAAATATGTTTTTATGTAAACAAACAGTGTCAGAAAGGGCTTTTTCTTCAAGTGGTTAGAAGGGTGGGTGATGTGCGACATAAGCTTCTAAATGTTGTGCATAAAATGCCAGGACAATTCAAAACCACCCCAAGTGACCCCATTTTGGAAAGTAGATACCCCAAGCTATTTGCTGAGAGGCATCTCGAGTCCATGGAATATTTTATATTTTGACCCAAGTTGCGGGAAAAATATATATATTTTTTTTCTTTGCTCAAAGTTGTCACTTAATGATAAATTGCTCAAACATGCCATGGGCATATGTGGAATTACACCCCAAAATACATTCTGCTGCTTCTCCTGAGTACGGGGATACCACATGTGTGAGATTTTTTGGGAGCCTAGCCGCGTACGCAGGGCCGATCCTAGGGTCACAGGCGCCTGGGTGCAGAAATATTTCTGGCGCCCCCACATGGGCGTGGTCATCTTGCCAACTCCCCTCCTTTACAAATGTTTCTATGGCAACGACTCACAGAGATGCTCCTCTAAGTAGTCTTTGTTAGCCTGGGATCCTCCCACCATCCCTTAACAATAAACAAAATACAGGAAGAGAAGCAGACTACTCTAATGGGACCTAGAGGGGGGGGTCTCTCTAATGGACACAGAGAGGGCCTCTGTTAGAAAGAGCCCCCAGACATACTACAGGAGACGGTCAGAGACTGCAGACATGATACAAGGAATGGTCAGAGACTGCAGAAGTGATACAAGAGATCAATGCAGCCTCATCAGTGCCCATCAAATGCAGGCAAAAGACAGGTTATGCTAGTAAACCAGATTTTATATATAAATATTTTTAATTATGTAGAAAAAGATCGCTTAACAAATAATCAATAGATTGGCAGCAAAAATTGCAAATGCAAGTAGATGGAACAGGCAACTGATCCAATTAAGGATGAGCAGCAATTGCGAGTAAAAATTACTATTACTATGTACTATTACCATAGTAATTTTTACTCGCAATTGCTGCTCATCCTTAATTGGATCAGTTGCCTGTTCCATCTACTTGCATTTGCAATTTTTGCTGCCAATCTATTGATTATTTGTTAAGCGATCTTTTTCTACATAATTAAAAATATTTATATATAAAATCTGGTTTACTAGCATAACCTGTCTTTTTTACCTACAGTAGCCCCCTTTTTTTGCTCTTGGGACACCTCCCTCTTTGAGGTCTCCTGGGGGCAAGCCCCTTCTTTGCCTATATTGTTTGGCTACGGTAAGATCCCATGATCTGGGAAGACCCTTTATATATAGAGGCTACCATTATTTGGCAGCTTGTCTGCAATTGGTACCTTGTTTCCCCTTCCCCCTCCCTTGCCATTATATGCCCATCAAATGCAGCCTACTAGTGCCCACCAAATGCAGCCTTACCAGTTCCCATCAATTGCAGCTATATCAGTACCCACCAATTTCAGCCTCGTCAGTGTCCACCAATTGCAACCTACCAATGCCCACCGATTGTAGCCTACTAGTATACCAGTGCCCACCAATTGCAGCCTACCAGTGTCCTTAGATTGATCACACAGAGCAGAAATCTCCTGCTGTCACGGAGCTTGGATTCAAACTCACGGGCTCCTATGATACACGTCACACTGATTCAATTTCACAGCATTGGATCAGTGTGCCTACTATTACAGGAGCCCGATCTAGGAGGCGGGACTTTGTTACAGCGCCGCAGGGCATTTCAGAAAGCTCCCCACTGTCCTCCCAACACACCCTCCCTTCCACAATGAAATTCCCCTTTACATCAAAGTCCCCAAAATTTCCGTCTTACAATCAAGGTTCTCAGTGCCCCTCTTACATCAGAGTCAGCAGAGTTCACAGATCACAGTAAAGGACAAATCACAGCTGCCCTGTGTTCAATCACCCCATCAGTACTCATCAATGCCACCTATCAGTGCCCATTAGTGCAGTTACATCAGTGAAGGAAAAAAATTACTTATTTGCAAAATGTTATAATAGAAACGAAGAAACTTCTTTTTTAAAACATTCTTTTTTCATTTGTTTAGCAAAAAAATCTGTGGTGATCAAATGCCACCAAAAGAAAGCTCTATTTGTGTGGAGAAAAAAAATATAATTTCATATGTGTAGTGTTGAAGGAGCAGTACTATGGAGGCAGTGAGATGAGAAGGAGCAGTATGATGGAGGAAGTGTGATGAGAAGGAGCAGTATGATGAGGGGCAGTGTGATGAGAAGGAGCAGTATGATGGGGGGCAGTGTGATGAGAAGGAGCAGTATGATGGGGGGCAGTGTGATGAGAAGGAGCAATATGATGGGGGGCAGTGTGATGAGAAGGAGCAGTATGATGGGGGGCAGTGTGATGAGAAGGAGCAGTGTGATGGGGGGCAGTGTGATGAGAAGGAGCAGTATGATGGGGGGCAGTGTGATGAGAAGGAGCAGTGTGATGGCGGGCAGTGTGATGAGAAGGAGCAGTATGATGGGGGGCAGTGTGATGAGAAGGAGCAATATGATGGGGGGCAGTGTGATGGGGGGCAGTGTGATGAGAAGGAGCAGTGTGATGGGGGGTAGTGTGATGAGAAGGAGCAGTGTGATGAGAAGGAGCAGTATGATGAGAAGGAGCAGTATGATGAGAAGGAGCAGTATGATGGGGGGCAGTGTGATGAGAAGGAGCAGTATGATGGGGGGCAGTGTGATGAGAAGGAGCAATATGATGGGGGGCAGTGTGATGAGAAGGAGCAGTATGATGGGGGGCAGTGTGATGAGAAGGAGCAGTGTGATGGGGGGCAGTGTGATGAGAAGGAGCAGTATGATGGGGGGCAGTGTGATGAGAAGGAGCAGTGTGATGGGGGGCAGTGTGATGAGAAGGAGCAGTATGATGGGGGGCAGTGTGATGAGAAGGAGCAGTATGATGGGGGGCAGTGTGATGAGAAGGAGCAGTGTGATGGGGGGTAGTGTGATGAGAAGGAGCAGTGTGATGAGAAGGAGCAGTATGATGAGAAGGAGCAGTATGATGAGAAGGAGCAGTATGATGGGGGCAGTGTGATGAGAAGGAGCAATATGATGGGGGCAGTGTGATGAGAAGGAGCAGTGTGATGGGGGGTAGTGTGATGAGAAGGAGCAGTGTGATGAGAAGGAGCAGTATGATGAGAAGGAGCAGTATGATGAGAAGGAGCAGTATGATGGGGGGCAGTGTGATGAGAAGGAGCAGTATGATGGGGGGCAGTGTGATGAGAAGGAGCAATATGATGGGGGGCAGTGTGATGAGAAGGAGCAGTATGATGGGGGGCAGTGTGATGAGAAGAAGCAGTGTGATGGGGGGCAGTGTGATGAGAAGGAGCAGTATGATGGGGGGCAGTGTGATGAGAAGGAGCAGTGTGATGGGGGGCAGTGTGATGAGAAGGAGCAGTATGATGGGGGGCAGTGTGATGAGAAGGAGCAGTATGATGGGGGGCAGTGTGATGAGAAGGAGCAGTGTGATGGGGGGTAGTGTGATGAGAAGGAGCAGTGTGATGAGAAGGAGCAGTATGATGAGAAGGAGCAGTATGATGAGAAGGAGCAGTATGATGGGGGCAGTGTGATGAGAAGGAGCAATATGATGGGGGCAGTGTGATGAGAAGGAGCAGTATGATGGGGAGCGGTGTGATGGAGGCAGTGTGATGAGAAGGAGCAGTATGATGGGGGGCAGTGTGGTGAGAAGGAGCAGTATGATGGGGGTAGTGTGATGAGAAGGAGCAGTATGATGGGGAGCAGTGTGATGAGAGGGAGCAGTATGATGGGGGGGCAGTGTGATAAGAAGGAGCAGTATGATGGGGGGCAGTGTGGTGAGAAGGAGCAGTATGATGGGGGGCAGTGTGATAAGAAGGAGCAGTATGATGGGGGGCAGTGTGATGAGAAGAAGCAGTATGATGGGGGGCAGTGTGATGGAGGCAGTGTGAGGAGAAGTAGCAGTATGATGGGGGGCAGTGTTATGAGAAGGAGCAGTGTGATGGGGGGCAGTGTGATGAGAAGGAGCAGTATGATGAGAAGGAGCAGTATGATGGGGGCAGTGTGATGAGAAGGAACAGTATGATGGGGGGCAGTGTGATGAGAAGGAGCAGTATGATGGGGGGCAGTGTGATGAGAAGCAGCAGTATGATGGGGGGCAGTGTGACGAGAAGGAGTATGATGGGGGGCAGTGTGACGAGAAGGAGCAGTATGATGGGGGGCAGTGTGACGAGAAGGAGCAGTATGATGGTGGGCAGTGTGATGAGAAGGAGCAGTGTAATGGGGGGCAGTGTGATGAGAAGGAGCAGTATGATGGGAGCAGTGTGATGAGAAGGAGCAGTGTGATGAGGGGCAGTGTGATGAGAAGGAGCAGTATGATGGGAGCAGTGTGATGAGAAGGAGCAGTGTGATGGGAAGCAGTATGATGAGAAGGAGCAGTATGATGGGGGGCAGTGTGATGAGAAGGAGCAGTGTGATGGGGGGCAGTGTGACGAGAAGGAGCAGTATGATGGGGGGCAGTGTGATGAGAAGAAACAGTGTGATGGGGGGCAGTGTGACGAGAAGAAGCAGTATGATGGGGGGCAGTGTGATGAGAAGGAGCAGTGTGATGAGGGGCAGTGTGATGAGAAGGAGCAGTATGATGGGAGCAGTGTGATTAGAAGGAGCAGTGTGATGGGAAGCAGTATGATGAGAAGGAGCAGTATGATGGGGGGCAGTGTGATGAGAAGGAGCAGTATGATGGGGGGCAGTGTGATGAGAAGGAGCAGTGTGATGGGGGGCAGTGTGATGAGAAGGAGCAGTATGATGGGAGCAGTGTGATGAGAAGGAGCAGTATGATAGGGGGGCAGTGTGATGAGAAGGAGCAGTATGATAGGGGGGCAGTGTGATGAGAAGGAGCAGTATGATGGGGGCAGAGTGACGAGAAGGAGCAGTATGATGGGGGCAGAGTGACGAGAAGGAGCAGTATGATGGGGAGCAGTGTGATAAGAAGGAGCAGTATGATGGAGGCAGTGTGATGAGAACGAACAGTATGATGGGGGGCAGTATGATGGGGGCAGTGTGAAGAGAAGGAGCAGTGTGATGGAGGCAATGTGACGAGAACGAACAGTATGATGGGGGGCAGTATGATGGGGGGCAGTGTGACGAGAAGGAGCAGTGTGATGGAGGCAGTGTGACGAGAACGAACAGTATGATGGGGGGCAGTATGATGGGGGCAGTGTGATGAGAAGGAGCAGTATGATGAGGGGCAGTGTGATGAAAAGGAGCAGTGTGATGGGGGCAGTGTGATGAGAAGGAGCAGTATGATGGAGGCAGTTTGACAGGGGGATATTGTGACAAGAGGGGGGCAGGGTGACAGGAAAAGGATACCTGGAAGTATGACAGAAGGGCAGTGTAATGAGGGATCACTGTGAAAGGAGGGGGGCTGTGTAACAAGAGGGGGCATTATGACGGGGTAGTGTGACAGGTGGGGGTAAATATGACAGAAGGGAGCAGTTGATGAGGGGCCAGAATGATGGAGGGGCAGTGTAACAGGAGGGGGGCAGTATGATAGGGGGTATTGTGCCAAGGGGGAGGTGTCACAGGTGGGGGGGCAGTGTCACAGGTGGGGGGCCAGTGTCACAGGTGGGGGGGCAGTGTCACAGGTGGGGGGCCAGTGTCACAGGTGGGGGGGCCAGTGTCACAGGTGGGGGGCAGTGCCACAGGTGGGGGGCAGTGCCACAGGTGGGAAGCCAGTGTAACAGCAGCAGCCCTTCACATTCCTTACATTCTTTCCTTTGTGATGGCTGGCATCTCCAGCTATACAGGGAAGGGGGGCGGGTGGGTTCGATCGGCAGCTCTGGGATGTCCCTCCAGCCAGCATAGTTCACTTCCTGAGTCTCAGTGTATACAATGGAGAGGGGAGGAGCCTCTGACCCAAGCATCTATCGGCAAGACTCTGTAGTGTACAAGCATTGGGACAAACTTGTGCACTGAATTTGGTGTCTGCTCGGGTCAGAGGCTCCTCCCCTCTCCATTGTACACACTGACTCTGACACTCAGGAAGTGAACTGTACTGAGGGACATCCCGCAGACATCGCAGAACGGCCGATCGGCTCCTCCCGCCCCCTCCCCTGTATAGTTGGATGCCAGCCGGTGACTTGTCCTCAATGTTCCACTATGGGGGAAGTTCCTTCACTGACTGCGCAGGCGCAAACTTCCCGACGGAAATCTCCTGGAACCAGCACGGCAGATCACCGGCTCAGAGGTACAGGGGAGGTGTGGGGACCCCCCACACTGGCGGAATGCCAGGGCGCAAGTGCGAGCCTGATTCCGCCACGGTAAACGGCAGCAAAAGGTGGGACAGCGTGATAAACTAGATGAGAGCAGGGGCGGCATAACTTTTCGTCACAGACAGTCACCCCTCCCCCCCCCTTCAGTGCCCTCCCGACGCCCTAGCAGCTGCCGACTCTCAGCACTGTGTGTGACTCAAGGAGAGGAGGAGGGAGCGGAGCAGTCTGAGTCTGACTCCTCGGCCGCTCAGCGCCCCGCCCTCTGTGGCGCCTGGGTGCAGGGCACCCCTCGCACCCGCCCAGGATCGGCCCTGCGCGTACGGGACCCCAAAATCCAATCACCGCCTTCAGGCTTTCTAAGGGTGTAGATTTTTGATTTCACTCCTCACTACCTATCACAGTTTCGAAGGCCATAAAATGACAAAATAGCACCAAAAAAAAACAAATTACCCCATTTTGGAAAGTAGACACCCCAAGCTATTTGCTGAGAGGCATGTCGAGTCCATGGAATATTTTATATTTTGACACAAGTTGCGAGAATATGACAAACTGATTTTTTTTTGCACAAAGTTGTCACTAAATGATATATTGCTCACACATGCCATGGTTATATGTGGAATTGCACCCCAAAATAAATTCTACTGCTTCTCCTGAGTACGGGGATACAACATGTGTGGGACTTTTTGTGAGCCTAGCCGCGTACGGGGCCCCGAAAACCAATCACCGCCTTCAAGATTTCTAATGGCATACAATTTTGATTTCACTCCTCACTACCTATCATAGTTTTGAAGGCCATAAAATGCCAAGATGGCACACAACCCCCCCAAATGACCCCATTTTGGAAAGAAGACACCCCAAGCTATTTGCTGAGAGGCATGTTGAGTCCATGGAATATATTTTTTTTTGGCCCCAAGTGATTGAATAATGACCAAAAAAATAAAATATTTTTTTTTTTACAAAACGTTGTCACTAAATGATATATTTCTCACACATGCCATGGGCATATGTGGAATTACACCCTAAAATACATTCTGCTGCTTCTCCTGAGTATGGGGATACCACATGTGTGGGACTTTTTGGGAGCCTAGCCGCGTACGGGACCCCGAAAACCAATCACCACCTTCAAGATTTCTAAGGACATAAATCTTTGATTTCACTCACAAATCTTGAAGGCGGTGATTGGTTTTCGGGGGCCCGTACGTGGCTAGGCTCCCAAAAAGTCCCCACACATGTGGTATCTCCGTACTCAGGAGAAGCAGCAGAATGTATTTTGGGGTGTAATTCCACATATGCCCATGGCATGTTTGAGCAATTTATCATTTAGTGACAATGTTTTGTAAAAAAAAATGTTTGGTCATTATTCAATCACTTGGGGCAAACAAATTAAATATTCCATGGACTTAACATGCCTCTCAGCAAATAGCTTGGGGTATCTACTTTCCAAAATGGGGTCATTTGGGGGGGTTGTGTGCCATCTTGGCATTTTATGGCCTTCAAAATTGTGATAGGTAGTGAGGAGTGAAATCAAAAATGTATGCCCTTAGAAATCTTGAAGGTGGTGCTTGGTTTTCGGGGCCCTGTACGCGGCTAGGCTCCCAAAAAGTCCCACACATGTGGTATCCCTGTACTCAGGAGAAGCAGCAGAATGTATTTTGGGGTGTAATTCCACATATGCCCATGGCATGTTTGAGCAATTTATCATTTAGTGACAACGTTTTGCAAAATGTATTATTATTATTTTTTTTTGGTCATTATTCAATCACTTGGGGCAAAAAAAATAAAAAATATTCCATGGACTCAATATGCCTCTCAGCAAATAGCTTGGGATGTCTTCTTTCCAAAATGGGGTCATTTGGGGGGGTTGTGTGCCATCTTGGCATTTTATGGCCTTCAAAACTGTGAAAGGTAGTGATAGGTAGTGAGGAGTGAAATCAAAAATGTATGACCTTAGAAATCTTGAAGGTGGTGCTTGGTTTTCGGGGTCCCGTACGCGACTAGGCTCCCAAAAAGTCCCACACATGTGGTATCCCCGTACTCAGGAGAAGCAGCAGAATGTATTTTGGGGTGCAATTCCACATATAACCATGGCATGTGTGAGCAATATATCATTTAGTTACAACTTTGTGCAAAAAAAAATAATTTTGTCATATTCCCGCAACTTGTGTCAAAATTAAATATTCCATGGACTCGACATGCCTCTCAGCAAATAGCTTGGGGTGTCTACTTTCCAAAATGGGGTCATTTGGGGGGGTTTTGTGCTATTTTGGCATTTTATGGCTTTCGAAACCTTGATAGGTAGTGAGGAGTGAAATCAAAAATTTGTGCCCTTAGAAATGCTGAAGGCGGTGCTTGATTTTTGGGGCCCCATACGCGGCTAGGCTCCCAAAAAGTCCCAATCATGTGGTATCCCCGTACTCAGGAGAAGCAGCAGAATGTATTTTGGGGTGCAATTCCACATATAACCATGGCATGTGTGAGCAATATATCATTTAGTGACAACTTTTTGTAAACATTTATTTTTTTTCGTCATTATTCAATCACTTGGGACAAAAAAAAAATATTCAATGGACTCAACATGCCTCTCAGCAGTTTCCTTGGGGTGTCTACTTTCCAAAATGGGGTCATTTGGGGGGGGGTTTTGTACTGCCCTGCCATTTTAGCACCTCAAGAAATGAGATAGGCAGTCATAAAATAAAAGCTGTGTAAATTTTTTTTTACTAAAGACATGTGGCTGAATGCATTTTGGCCTAAATGTTTCACTAAAATTTAGTTTATTCGATATTTTTTACTTTTTGTTATAAGAAAAATCATTTTTTTTCAAAATTTATGGTCTTTTTCCGTTTTATATCGCAAAAAATAAAAATCGCAGAGGCAATCAAATACCATTAAAAGAAATCTCTATTTGTGGGAAGAAAAGGACGCAAATTTCGTTTTGGTACAATATTGCATGACCGCGCAATTACCAGTTAAAGCAGCGCAGTGCCAAATTGTAAAAACACCTCTGGGTATTAAGCTGCATATTGGTCCGGGGCTTAAGTGGTTAAAAGGAATCAGTTAACTTTTATGTCTCTATACCCTGTAAACAGTCATTTTAGCAAAAAAATTGTTTTCCTTTAGTGATCCTTTAAGCCCTGTACGCATGATCGGATATCTGATGGAATCTAATCCAATGGATTTTTTCGTCGGATATCCGATAAAGCTGACTTTCATCAGTCTTGCCTACACACATCAGTCAAAAATCCGGTGTGGACGAGATACAGCTTGTATGGATGGCCAGTCAGTGTGCGCAGTCAGGGTTTGCTCTTCTTTCTGGCATGCCCACAGAGAGGGCTCTGCGTGCTAGCTGTTGCACGCATGCCACAGGTTCACCATCACTGACCTAGGTAATTTTTTATTTTTTTGCAACCTAAACCCATACTTCTAAGTCAGAGTAAGGATATGGGCTCAGAGGTGCAACCTAGAGTATCCTTATCTGGTTTTAATGACACCACAATTGGGTTGTAAAGCTTCCCGTTTTTTCACCTTAATGCATCCTATGCATTAAGGTGAAAAAACATCCGATGCTTACAGGCCCCCTAGCCCCCCCCCCGTTTACTTACCTGAGCCCCTGAAAGTCCTGCGTCGAAAAATGTGCTGGCTTCTCAGCCCGGGCTTCTCGGCTCTTCATTGCATAGATTGCTAGCAGCCATTGGCTCGTGCTGCTGTCAATCAATTGCAATGACAAGAGGGTCGGGGGCGGGGCTGATTCCTGTAGTTGGCGGCTATGGATGTCAAATACAGGACTCGGGAGCGCGCCCACAAGGTAACCCCCTTGGGAAAGCGCTTCCCAGGGGGGTTAGCTGATGCGGGGAGGAGCTGAGACAGCTGCCGAGGGACCCCAGAAGATGAGGATTGGGGCCACTCTGTGCAAAATTAGCTGCACAGTGGAGGTAAGTATGACATGTTTTTTTATTAAATCAAACCTTTAGTACCCCTTTAATTCATAGAATTAGATGGTTCAGTGCTAAAAGTTTTCCTGTATACAGAAAGCAAAAAATACAGAGGGCTGGATTCACGTAGATCCGCGCATTTTTACGGCGGCGTAGCATATTGTATTTACGATACGCCGCCGTAAGTTAGAGAGGCAAGTGCTGTATTCACAAAGCCCTTGCCTCCTAACTTACGGCGGCGTAGCGTAAATGGGGCCGGCGTAAGCGCGCCTAATTCAAATGAGGATGAGGGGGGCGTGTTTTATGTTAATGATTGGTGACCCGATGTGATTGAATATTTTTTTACGAACGGCGCATGCGCCGTCCGTGTACATATCCCAGTGTGCATTGCTCCAAAGTACGCCGCAAGGACGTATTGGTTTCGACGTGAACGTAAATTACGTCTAGCCCCATTCACGGACGACTTACGCAAACAACGTCAAATTTTCAAATTTCGACGCGGGAACGACAGCCATACTTAACATTGGCTACGCCACCTAGGTGGCAGCTTTATCTTTACGCGGCGTACCTCTGACGGAAACGGTGTATCTTTACTGCGACAGGCAAGCGTACGTTCATGAATCGGCGTATCTAGTCATTTACATATTCTACTCCGAAATCAACGGAAGCCGCCATCTAGTGACCAGCGGAAAAATTGCACCCTAAGATACGATGGCGCAGGCCGTCGTATCTTAGCTAGGTTTAAGTGTATCTTAGTTTGAGCATACACTTAAACTTACGACGGGCTTAGATTCCGAGTTACGTCGGCGTATCTACTGATACGCCGGCGTAACTCTTTGTGAATCCAGCCCATTGTTTTCAATTGTATGGAACTTCAGTAAAACTTAAATGGAACCTGGTAAGCTAGCAGTTCTTTTGTTTACGGTCCTGCATGGTGGTACTCTGTTACAAATTTGGTGTTCGAGTAATATTATGCAGGAAAGATTGTTGTAAAACGTGACACGTC
Source organism: Rana temporaria (assembly GCF_905171775.1). Lineage (NCBI taxonomy): Eukaryota > Metazoa > Chordata > Amphibia > Anura > Ranidae > Rana > Rana temporaria. Next base: position 128,897,599 of record NC_053490.1, on the reverse strand, counting down.
GGGTTTTCCGAAAACTGCGAGGAGAGCTTTTGGCCGGGAATCCCGGCTGTGTGTATGCTCCCTCGCAGTTTTTCAGACGGGAAAACTGCCAAACCCACCGGACAAAAAAAGAGAATCAGCTCTCCTTTTTCCCGCCGGTATTGCCGACGGACTGGCCGTGTGTAGCAGAAACTGGCCATTTTTGGCAGTTTTCCTGTAGGGAAAAACTCTAATGGAGCATAAACACGGTCGGGATTCCCGAGGAAAAGCTCTCATCTAAATTTTCCCTATGGGAAAACCGATCATCTGTACAGGGAATAGTAGAGAGCAGGTTCTCGGTTTTCCCCTCGGATTTCCGACAGACCTTTTCCCGTCGTGTGTACTAGGCATTACTCTCACCACTATATTCAAACCTAATTTTTGGACAGTTTTAAGTATATTTTGACTGTCTTCTGGGCCTAGTGGGTTATATTTGTAGTGCAGTACAGTTGGATTACCTTAGACTATCAGAGAATGCTTGTGTAGCATATTTTGATGGGCTGTATCCTCCTCCAACCATGGCTAGTCTTCCTGCAGCACTAGAAACATTGACGATTCGCCCCCTTGCCTTTATGATAAGATGTGCCAAGTTCTGCGTCACATCAACCATTCCCAGGAAATTTACATTGAGCATCTTAATAAAATCTTCCTTTGTTTGCCATAAATTAGGAGCAAATCCAGTTCCAATACCAGCATTGTTTACTAGACCCCAGAGCCCTGCAAAATAAAGGACACATTGAATTAAAACATAGATTGACGTGTTTGTCAGTATCCTCTGTGTGGAAAGCAAAGCAAACATTTAATATCAGATTTCAATGCCCCATGCTTGAGATAAGTTAATAAACACCCATCCTTTGAGAGTCACCTGCTGACATCTTACACAGCTAATGGCTCTGAATTCTGGTCATCACTAAAAGCAGGGATCCCTACTGAAATTGGGGAACAATCAGCGTGGTTCCCAATCATGTAATTAATAAATCAGATGTAGGCTTCATTGACAAAATAAGCTTTCAGCCTGTAGATGAACACTGCCATCCTTGCCTGCAGTACCATTTATTTCATTAGAATTTTAAAATACAGAAGAGGGCGCATGCGGGTCGATGGTGGACGCATAAGATCAGAGCTCCAGCCTCCGTTCGTTAATCTGAAGCTCCCGCTCCGTGACATCATGCTTCTACAGCCCCCAGAGCCCTCTCACCCGATCTAGGAACCATTCAGCTACCCCTCAGGCGTTTTATGGGTAAGATCGGCGATCAGAGACACATTTATCAGAGGCACGCATCGCAGGCCGTGCTCAAGCACATGGATCGTTACTTACGTAGGCCGCAATCCCTGGCCTCAGGTACTTCAGTTGACACCGTGGAACCGGCAGAGACCCTCCCGCTAGTCGATCCATACTTATTCGCTGCAAACCCCACACACAAGTCACAACCACCCGATCAGCCCTCTATGGCAATGATGGTGACTGTGGAGGTACTGGATTTAAAGCTGCAGGCCCTGCTCCAGAGTCCGACCCAAAACATTGCCAAAAAGGTAGGAAAGCTTGCACATGAACTCAAGGGGGAAATAGATCAACTGGGGGAACAAACTGATACATTGGAATCCAAATTTGACGACATAGTGCAGTATGTCCATGTCTTAGAGGAAGAAAACCCTAACCTAAAAAATGCAGTATCCCAACTGCAAATTCAACAGGAAGACCTAGAGTATAGGGAGCGCCGCCAGAACCTGTGGATCCGTGGGGTCCCTGAATCCATTACAGTTCCCTCTCCTTGCACTATTTTTTACCTTGGCGCCCCATGTTCCTGATATTGATTGGTGCCTTGATAGAGCCCATAAGTCGCTGGCTCCTAAATCTCCTCAAGGTGCCAACCCCAGAGATATCATTGTTTGGGCACCCCATATTCCTGATATTGATTGGTGCCTTGATAGAGCCCATAAGTCGCTGGCTCCTAAATCTCCTCAAGGTGCCAACCCCAGAGATATCATTGTTTGCTTACACTTTTACGAAAGCAAAGAAGCTCTTACCATTGCTACCTGCAATGGAACACGGGTTGATTTTAAAGGTGCAAAAATGTTAATCTTTAGTGACTTATCGCCCATTACCTTGGCTAAACTATGCATTCTGCACCCTGTTACTGCACACCTACAGCACCACCAGGTTCCATACTGTTGGGGCATTCCATTCTGCCTCTCAGTAACCAAAGATGGATCACAATTCTCAATGAGAGATCTCCAGGAATGTGAGACTTTCATCCGGAACCTGGGTCTTCCACCTATACCTGAAGAGGATCTATAGGCAAAGGCTCCAGCTTCCAGACCATTCTCCATCCCTGGGAAGATCTGGACCCCAGTTCGTCAGAGATCACGGAAAGCCCCCTTCACCCTCCAAAGAGCTGCAACATCCAAAGGCCCCACCTGAGGTTCATTACTGGACTGCCTCACTGCTTCACTTCCACACAGAAGTCTCGATTTCCACCTCTGTGTTATACTCTGGGCTCAGAGTCTGGATATCATCCCTGTTTTGGTTCTTTGTGAGAATATCACCCTTACCTACGCCCATTAGGTTAAGGGCCTGAACTTCATTCGTAAACGCTGGTTGTGTTAAAAGAGTTCAGATCCTCTAGCGCAGATGTGATCATGGTTCAGGAGACGCATTTCAGGGCAGGAGGATTATTCCAATTGGCATCTATGTACTTTCCCACTACCTTTTGTAGCCTCTGATCCTTGCGGTAAAGCTGGAGTGGCAATCCTCTTCAAGAGTTCATCCATAGGAATCAAATCTTCTCACCTGGATCCTTGTGGCTGGTATGTCCTCCTGAACTGTGACCACATGAATACTTCCTTTACCCTTGCTAATATTTATGCACCCAACTCGGGACAGATTAGGTTCCTAGAGGAGGTTTTTGAGAAAATTCAATCTTTCTCCCAACCCTTCATGATCATAGGTGGTGATTTTAATCTATGCATGTCTTCGACCAAAGATAGATTTACCTTGTTTCAAAATACCCCATCTCTCCAAGTGCAAAAAATGTCCTCCTCGTTACGAAAGTTGGTCCGAGTCCATAATTTGTTTGACACTTGGAGGGTGAAACTGCCAAAAATGTACGTTATTTTCCCCACCCCACAAATTATACACGAGACTGGATCACTTCTTTGTTTCGGCACCTTCACTGATATATGTGGTTAACTCTGACATATGCACGATCACCTGGTCAGACCACGCACCCATAGTACTAGATCTTCTCTTATCTGCTCTAGTACCTAGGAAATGTCACTGGCGTCTTAACGAATCCCTTTTCAACACCCCTACTGTTCAACTACACTTACAACAAAAATGTACTGAATTCTTTCAACTCAACAAGGGTACGGTATCTAGGAACTCTACTCTGTGGGAAGCCCATAAAGCCTTTTTTAGGGGTGAGTGCATTTCCTCTGGTTCTCGCTTAAAGCGGGATTCCGCATTCCAATGCTCATCTCTTTAAATTGGTCATTCGTGTTTGCCATTTCATCCAGATATGGATTTTCAGGCCCATTTATGCAAGCCATCAGAGCATTGTACTCTTCCAGTACTGATCCCAATGTCCCAACTGAAAACGCTTCAGAAGGAACTTCCTAGATTTTATATGGAACAATGCTTCCCATAGGATAGCTAGCTCAGTACTCCAAGCCCTACGAACCAGGGGAGGTCTTGGGCACCCGACATACTACTACGCCACTCATCTGAGAGCTATTGCCTCTTTGACATCCAGATGTGCCCCAAACAGGTGGTCAGAGATTGAAATGGGAATCACAATCCCTGCCCATCCATGTTGCATGCTATGGCTGTCCTCTGACAAATTCACCTCTCAATTTTGTAATCGTTTGCTTGAATCCAATGTTATTTAGGCTTTTAATTTGGATAGCCTTTTCTGATAGCTTATCTTACGACTCTATGTTGCCAAGCCAGTATATTCCAGTTACGCCATTTGGTACATCCAGTGACACGCAAACTACTCTCCTTCTCTGACTTACAAATCCAAACATAAAATCCAAAAATCTCTCTTCTACTCTTTCCTACAATCAAACATTTCTTTGCCACCAAAATTCCACACGTGACCTTAGACATACCAACTGATTTTGAACTGTCATCCAGAGGCCCCTATGAGCCACACCTGATTTCCTCTATCTCTAAAATTCTACATGCAACACCCCCCCCCCCCCGACTGAACATTCGACCCATCTCTCTAGGTTAAAGGAGGGAAATTTGGGATTCTACCTCAAAAGTTTCAAGATGTGTGGCTCAGAGGGAAACTGCATACAAAATACTTATGTTTTGCTGCAGGACTCCAGAATTCCTAGCCACTTGAAAACTGTCATCTTCTGGGCAATGCTGGAGGTGTGGTTCCTCCTTAGGTACCCACTATCACATATTCTGGGAATGCTCTGCACTTATACTTTTCTGGACGCAAGTCCACCCGATCTCTTGGAAAAGGTCCTGGTCCCCTTCAACCCCATACATCGTTTTCTAGGTTTGCCTCTCCCGAATACCAAACGAGCCATACCACAGTGTTGGCTGACCACTACCCCTCCTACTTTTGCGCAATTTCTTATAGCCATAGCAGATATACGCAGAATAGAACACCATACCGCTGTTATTGATGATTTCCTGCCTAGATTTGAAAGTATATGGGGAAATGGGATTCTGAGACGCAACCCCCAACACCATAACAATATAACTACTGTGATTTCTACTTGCTGTTCTTTTGTGTTCTGACAGGGGGATGCCCCCCTCCCCAAGAGAACACACCGGTCAGCGCTGACCGGCAGACCTTTTTCGGTCATGCCCCTTGGACAGAAGCCGGCCGAATTGTCAGACCGACTGGAGTACACATGGGCCAGATGACGGCCGGTTTCTATTGAACCAGCCTTTGCCGTCCAACATTTGGCCTGTGTATACTAGGCTTAATAAGAATTGAGTAGAAGATTAAAATGAAGATGCTTCTGGAAAGACAGGGTAGATGAGTAGGCCAGGCCTAAACCATTCCAAGGTGTCTCTGTGCTTCTTTAGACACTCTAATACCTCTGATACAGGAGGTGTGTTACTGGCTGAATCACCAAATGAAAACACCTCCAGCAGCCCTGATTTGCCATCATTGGCAGAGAGGGACACCTATGTAGATTATTTTGCATGTGGCCAGAAATGTACTGTGAGTTATAATATTTTTTTAAACTGTCCACTAGATGGCACTTATCCCTCTCTATACACACACACACACACCAGCAGTGGGGAAAATCACACCGCATTCCTGTTAAGATTGTATGCGATTCTTTGCCGTGCGATTTGCGCCAATGGTTTTTGTATTTACGCAAATCACACCACAAAATAACACATCTTGGTGAGATGATCAGCCTTTCTCAACCTTTGTACCCCAGAGGAACCCTGGAAAACATTTTTAGATATTGGGGAACCTCTGCTAAAATAAGTTTATTGGGATCAGTAAGACAAATATTCCTTATAAATGCCACCCTGAGAATGCCACCATTCAGAGCACTGTGCCACAGCCGTGGCTCCCATGCGCATGCGCAGAAGTGATGTCATTGCGGCTTGGCCGATCAAACAGCCAGAACCCGGGAAGCAAGACCAGAAGATAGAAGCCCTAGCAACGGTGACAGTATGCCTCTGGAGGGCTTCATTTTAGGGCAAGTCTTTCATAATATGCTAGTATACAATGCATACTAGCACATTATGACATTAGCTTGCAGGGGACCGGATTTTATGATCCCCACAGAGTTTACTACCGCTTTGAGGAATGTCAGGGGCAGGAGAAAAATCCCTTATATCGGTCCTCTCTCCACTCCCCACCACTAATTAACCACTTTTGAAGGAAAAGTACTTTCAGAGCAATTCTAGCACAGCTTAAATGGATGTAGTATAATCACTAACCTGCATCTCCAACAATTTCAGCAGCCCACTTGGCAGCAGACTTCACACTTTCATTTTCAGAAACATCCACTATGACTGTATGTAGTCTGCTAGAAGTCTCCTCTTTTAGCTTCTCAGCCCCTTGCGGAGTCAGGCATGCTGCCAAAACTTTCATGCCTCGTTTGTCTAGCATCTTCGCCAGTAGGCTCCCAAATCCGGTGTCACATCCAGTGATAAAGACATATTTATCTGTAATGTTTTCCAGTATCAGACTTTGTCTGTACCATCTGTACAGAAGGATCAACCCCAACACTATCAGCAGAGGGAGCAACAGGCACATGACAGTGTGTTAAAGCTCACTGTAAAGAGGATATACAGAAAGAGTAATTAGAGTAATATTCATTTTTGGCTTTTATTCTATCATCACAGGTAGGTAGATTATATTTAAATCCTAACTGGGTGACATTTAGTTTGCTATGGCACCATATATATATATTCAACAATTGACATTTAAAAAAAAAAAATCAGTGTTCTTTTGCAACTGTTTGTATAGGTCTTCAGTTAGCTCATAATCGGCCTGTTGACAAGCCAGGACAACTGCCGTGGCCCACCCAGTAGTGTCAGAGGGCAAGTCAAGGTCACATCTTATCCAATGAATGGTAGTGGGGTCTGGCACTGGATTTGGCCATTGAGTAGTGGGTATCAGTTGATCTGACAATTGTGAATCCACCACCATATAAAGTGCACGCTTACCAACTGCACAAGCTTTGATGCTTGCGGCTAATACCCAGTCAGGACCTTTTCCTCTGGAAGTTCCAAATGGATAGCAAAACGAACTTCAACAGTCTCCAGACACCACTAGCAAGCATGTAACATTGGTATGCAATCAGGGACACAACGATCAGGTATCCTTACTCGGCGATAATGTTCAAACCAGCCAAAAGAAAAGGGAGGAAAGAATTACCATAGGTAAAAACAAATTATATTTATTATATTAACAACTGTACCACTTACATGTGGGTAAAATAATTGAAGTATAAACCATAAGCCGGCCGGCTATGATATGAATGCCCGTCCTAGCGTGACGTTGAACAGCGCTGTGACATCAGCACATGCCCCAGGACGACGTCAGACTTGTGACAAAACGCATTCTGACGCCACTGCGCAATTCAACGTCCCTCTAGGACGGGCGTTCGTATCGTAGCCGGCCGGCTTATGGTTTGCACTTGAATTTTTTTACCCAAATGTAAGTGCTACTGTTTTTAATATACCAGTAATAAATATAATTTGGTTTTACCTATGGCTATTCTTTCCTCTCTTTTCTTTGGGCTGGTTTGCACATTATCGCAGAGTGAGGATACCGGATCGTTGTGTCCCTGATTGCATACCAATATTACCTGCTTACTAGTGGTGTCTGGAGACTGTTGAAGTTTGATTTGCCATTCATTTGTAACTTCCAGAGGAAAAGGCCCTGGCAGGGTATTAGCCCCAAGCATTAAAGCTTGTGCAGCTGGTATGGTAGATTCACAATTGTCAGTCAATACGTTTACCACAGTCACAGGATCTCAACACTATGGGGCTGATTTACCAAGCCTTTACTCCATGACTCATGGAGTAAAAGCAGGAGTAGCAGCCGTTTTGACATTTACTATTGAAATACGCTGCTAGTGCAGTGTATTTCAGTAGTTACTAAAGTGCTCAGTGCGCCCAGGAGAGGGCGCATGGTGCGCCTGATAGACCTGGCGCACGGCACATTGAAATGTAAATATCGGGGATTCGGGCGGGAGTTTATTAGGGGGGGAGGTGAGGTTATGCAGGGGAAGTGAAGTTACATGTGTTTGAATGTGTTTGGCGGGCCGAATTGAAAGTGTTTTTTGGAAACCGATCCCCGTACGCTTACACAGTGCGCCTGAACCTCGGGAGGTTCATTTTCATACTGGGCATGCGTACAGGGAAATTTCAGGGTTCCGCGCTGACATGCCGTGTGAGCGGCGGGCATCGACTTATATAGGGCAATGCCACCATGTGACCTCAACCCATGTGACATCACATTCCCTGGGCATGATGGGAATGTGATGTCACATGGGTTGAGGTCACATGGTGGCATTGCCCTATATAAGTCAATGCCCACCGCTCACACGGCATTCCAGCGCCGGACCTCGATGTGTCAACATTGAATGGAAGAGAAGGGAGAAGACAGCGGAGACAACCCCTGAGCTCCCGGAAGAGACAGGCAGAAGCGGAAGGCACCGCAGAAGCCCGGAGAGTGGCGCCCTCCGGCGGAAAACGACGAAGCCCGGAGCCCTCCCACATAGGCAAGGAGCCTCATGGCGAAGGGGGCTCCGGCAGAAAACAGCCCGGGGGGGGCTACAGCAGCACCCCCCCCCCGGCAGAAAACGACGAAGCCCGGAGCCCTCCCCCATAGGCAAGGAGCCTCATGGCGAAGGGGGCTCAGGCAGAAAATGGCGTAGATGACGGGGGAGAGGTAGGTGCACCCCCCCGCAGAAAGCGACGAAGCCCGGGACCCTCCCCCATAGGCAAGGAGCTTCATGGTGAAGGGGGTCCCCGCGGAAGACGATGAAGCCCGGGGCCTAATGGGGTGGTGGTGGGGGGCCCCGGCAGAAGACCCCCAGCTGACTAATAAATTAATTTATAAATGTGTGTGGTGTGTTATTTTTTTACATTTTTTCCCCAGGTGAATGGGTAGGGGTACAATGTACCCCATACTCATTCACATAGGGTGGGGGACCGGAATCTGGGGGCCCCCTTATTAAAGGGGGCTCTCAGATTCTGATAAGCCCCCCGCCCGCATACCCCGACAACCAACGGCCAGGGTTGTCGGGAAGAGGCTCTTGTCCCTATCGACATGGGGACAAGAGTGCTGTGGGGTGGGGTGGGGGGGCAGTGCCCCCCTCCCCCACAGCACACACTCCCCCATGTTGAGGGCATGCGGTCTGGTACGGCTCAGGATGGGGGGGGGGCGCTCGCTCGTCCCCACCCCCATTCCTGTCTGGGCCAGACTGCTTGCCTGGGATGAGGGCTTCGCCTGGATCTGGGGGGGAACCCCACGCTGGTTTTCGGCGTGGGTTTAACCCCTCACGTTCCGGACCAAGCCGAAGAGCCTAATGTACCCCTGGAGGGAGACCCACGCCGGTTTCTTGTTTGAAATTTGGCACGGAGTTCCCCTTTATCCCACTCCAGTCAGGGGGGGCAATGCCTGATCATCTGTTCATACAATGTATGAACAGCGATCTGTCATTTCCCCTAGTCAGTCCCACCCCCCCTTACAGTTAGAACACACTCGCTCTAACGCACGCGTCAATACCTCACGTGTGGTTTGAACGGTGTTTACATATGTGGGCGGGACTTACGCAAGTCCCGCCCACATATGTAAACATCGTTCAAACCACACATGTGAGGTATTGACGCGTGCGTTAGAGCGATAGTAATACTTTTAGCACTAGACTTTCTCTGTAGCTATAAACTGGTAACCTAAAAAAAAGAAAAAAAAAAAGTCGCCTATGGGGATTTTAAAGTACTGAATTTTGGCCCCCATTCCATGAGTGTTTGCAATAGTAAAGCGTGACATGTAAGGTATCTATTTACTCGGTGTAACATCATCTTTCACATTATCACCAAAAATTGGGCTAACTTTAGTGTTTTGTTAATTTTTAACCACTTGAGCCCCAGACCATATTACTGGTCAATGACCAGGCCAGTTTTTGTGATTCGGCACTGCGTCGTTTTAACTGGTTCCCAATCAAAATTGTCGTCCTTTTTATTCCCACAAATAGATTATTAAATGTGCGTGTTCACTTCTGACTGTAAGGACAGGGGCATTTTAATTATTATTATTTAGTTTTGTTACGTAATAATTCACTAAGACCTCCCCTTCAGGCTGGAAAGCTTGAGTTCAGGGGAAAAAAAAAAAAGTTCTCATGCCATTACAGCTTTGTTCCTACATGTGTGATGAACTGAGTCTGCTCAGACACTTAGAAAAAAATATCCTTTCTTTTTAAAAGGTGAAAATCACTTGGATGCTCATAGAAGCTTGGTTGGGTTATTACCAGGTGTAAGCACTTACAAGCTCACCCAAACTAGAGACTGAAATTTGTTCATGTGATTTCAATTGCTTCATTACTAGCACATGTTATAAAAAGCGTGGATCGATCAGTCCTCAGCTGCCCTCATAGGGGCAGGCAGGCATGCTGTTGCTAAACAAAAATGTGGTTTGTTGCATGTTTATTTTGCCAATGGTTTTTGTTTATTTTTAAATGATGTTCACTTTGATGTATTTGTCTCTGCTGCCTTATTTTGATAAACATTTGTGAAGATGTTGGGACGTTAAACCTATGTTTATTTTGATTTTTGAAATGTATTTTTGTTTGTGTGTGTGTGTTACGGAACCATGAACCAGACGTACAACAAGAGATAAGTGAAAATAAGAAGGCTTTATTGAAAATCAAGCTGTAAAGCAAAAGTCCAACGGATGGTGAAACCAGAGGTCAGGAACCAGAAGGGTAATCAGACGAAGCCAGGATCAGGAACCAGCAGGGAAGTCAGACAAAGCCAGGAACAGAACCAGAAGCAGCAGCAGTCTTAGAAGCATGTGCACACAGGAGGACCAAGCAAGGAACTGAAGTCACAGACCTCCTATATATGTGAGCCAGGCATCCAGCTCCTCCCAGTGGGAAGGAGGAGCCGCAGGGTGGGAGGCTACAAGAGACCTAGAAACCAAGATGGCCGCCAGCACATGTCAAACGAAGGAGACAGGAGAGAGGTAAGACCATGACAGTACCTCCCCCTCAAGGGCCCCTCCTCCGCGGTGCAAAAAACGGTTTCTGAGGGAAGCGTGCGTGGAAGGCTCGGAGCAAGGCAGGAGCATGGACATCTGCGGAGGGAACCCAGGAACGCTCCTCAGGGCCATAACCACGCCAGTGGACCAAAAACTGCACCCGACCGCGGACCAGGCGTGAGTCCAGGATATTGCTCACCTCATACTCCTCGTGATTGCCCACTTGGACCGGACGAGGCAGAGGAACCGAGGAAGTGAAGCGATTGCACACCAGTGGCTTCAACAGGGAGACATGAAACACGTTGGAGATCCGCATGCCAGGAGGAAGCGCAAGGGCATAGGCTACCGGGTTTACCCTGCGAAGCACTCGGAAGGGACCAACAAAGCGAGGAGCCAGCTTGGGAGTGGGCACTCGAAGGTTGAGGTTGCGAGTGGACAACCATACACGGTCTCCGACCTGGTAGGAAGGAGCAGGCGCTCGTCTGCGATCAGCCTGGAGTTTCTGGCGCTGTGCAGAGACCTCAAGGGACCTCTGGATCTGTACCCAAGAAGCACGTAGAGCAGAAAGGTGATCCTCCACAGCCGGAATATCCTGGGGAGAGAATGCCTCCGGTAACACGGCAGGTTGGAACCCATAATTGGCCATGAAGGGAGACGTCCCAGAGGAAGAGTTCACAGCCGTGTTCCTGGCAAACTCAGCCCAAGGCAGGAGGTCAACCCAATTGTCCTGGTGATCGGAGACATAGCAACGAAGGAATTGCTCCAAGGCCTGATTGGATCGTTCTGCGGCCCCATTGGACTGAGGGTGGTAGGCCGAGGAGAAGGAGAGATGAATCCCCAACTGGGAGCAAAAGGCGCGCCAGAACCTGGACACAAACTGACTCCCCCGATCCGACACTATCTCCTTGGGCAAACCGTGCAACCGGAAGACCTCCCGGGCAAAAATCGTGGCCAACTCTTGTGCAGAGGGTAACTTCTTGAGAGGAACACAGTGGCACATTTTGGAAAACCGATCCACAATCATGAGAATGACCGTATGGCCTCGGGATGCAGGGAGGTCCACAATGAAATCCATCCCCAGGTGTGACCATGGGCGCTCCCCGGTGGCTATGGGTTGCAGCAGGCCCAACGGAAGGTGCCGAGGGGACTTACTTTGGGCACAAACGGAGCATGCCGCTACATATGCGGCGATGTCGGAACGTAGGGAAGGCCACCAGAACAGACGTGAAACAGCCCAGGACAGCTGATTCTTACCAGGATGCCCCGCGGTCTTGGAGTTATGGTAGGTTCGCAACAACCGAGTGCGCAACTCCTCAGGCACAAAACATCTGCCGTTGGGTGTCCCAGAGGGAGCACCAGACTGAGCCGCCAAAATCTGCTCACCAAGGGGAGAGGTCAGGCTGGTGCGAATGGCGGCCAGGATCTGATTCGGAGGTATGACCGAAGTCGGTATAGATTCCTCCCTGGACAGCTCGGAGTACTGCCGTGATAAGGCATCCGCCCTGATGTTCTTGGAACCAGGTAGGTAGGAGACCACGTAATTAAAACGTGACAAGAACAGAGCCCATCTGGCCTGACGTGGTGTCAATCTCTTGGCCTCAGAAAGGTAGGTCAGATTCTTGTGGTCCGTCAGGATGAGAACCGGAACCACCGAGCCCTCGAGCAAGTGCCTCCACTCTTTGAGAGCCTGCACTATGGCCAATAACTCCCTGTCACCAATCTGATAGTTGCACTCCGCGGGTGACAGTTTCCGGGAGTAAAACCCACAAGGAAGCAGCGGACCCTCTGGTGTCCTACGCTGAGACAGAAGGGCGCCTACTCCCGTCTCGGACGCGTCCACCTCGAGGACAAAGGGCAACCCAGGGTTGGGATGAGACAGAATCGGAGCTGACACAAAGGCGGATTTTAGGGCCTCAAAAGCCCGGATGGCCTCGAGCGGCCAGACCTGGGAATTACTGCCCTTCCTGGTCAGATCCGTGAGAGGCTTGGCCAGCATGGAGAAGTCCCTGATGAACTTCCGATAATAATTGGCGAAGCCCAAAAAGCGCTGCAGGGAACGAAGACCACTGGGCTGGGGCCACTGTAAGACAGCCGAGACCTTCTCAGGATCCATGGAGAACCCCTCAGCAGAAATGATGTAACCTAGGAAGGTTACCTGGGATCGGTGAAATTCGCATTTCTCAAGCTTACCGAACAGCTTGTTCTCTCGTAACCGTTGCAACACTCGTTTGACATCCAGAATGTGGGCCTCCATGGATTCAGAATATACCAAGATGTCATCCAAATAGACCACCACACACTGCTGCAACAGGTCACGGAAAACATCGTTGATGAATTCCTGAAAGACTGCGGGCGCATTGCACAACCCAAAGGGCATAACCAAGGATTCATAATGACCGGTCCTGGTGTTAAACGCGGTCTTCCACTCATCGCCCGCCTTGATCCTTACCAGGTTATATGCCGCCCTCAGGTCGAGTTTGGTAAAGACCGTGGCCCCTTTCAGGCGATCGAACAGCTCAGAAATCAAGGGTATCGGGTAAGCGTTCTTGATCGTGATGCGATTGAGACCCCTGTAATCGATGCAAGGCCTCAACTCACCGCCCTTCTTTTTCACAAAGAAAAATCCAGCCCCTGCCGGGGACGAGGATTTGCGAATGTGACCACGGGACAGCGCCTCCATCACGTACTCCTCCATGGCCTCATTCTCCGCAACCGACAGTGGATAGACCCTGCCGCGAGGAGGAACGGCACCAGGTTGTAACTCTATGGCACAATCATAGGGGCGGTGCGGAGGTAGGGCAACTGCGCGTACCTTATCGAATACATCCCGGTACTCCTCGTATTCAGGAGGCAACAGAGAGTCCGAGGAAGTACACAGCAACTTGACAGGCCCATGGATGCACTTAGCCCCACACTGTGGTGACCATGAGAGGATCTCAGCCGATCTCCAGTCGAAAGTCGGATTATGCTTCTGGAGCCAGGGGTACCCCAAGACCACCGAGTAGTGTGGAGACGAAATAACTTGGAAGCAGACCGACTCTCTGTGAGCGACACCAATGGCTATCCCCACTGGAAGGGTCTCATGAGTCACGTGTGACGGCTGGAGGGGTCTGCCGTCTATCGCCTCTAGAGCCAGCGGGGAACCTCGAGCCTGTAGAGGAATGGAATTGGCGGCAGCGAACTCACTATCAATGAAAAAACCACCAGCACCAGAGTCCACCAACGCCTGGGTCGTCACCGAGCCCCCGACCCAGGAGAGGACAACAGTGATCAGTGGTTTATCAACACGGGAAACCGGGGACGAGGAGACTCCACCCAAGATCTGCCCCCGACAGGATCTCAGGTGCGAGCGTTTCCCGGACGGTTCGGACATGCCAACCGAAAATGCCCACCGAGACCACAGTACATGCATCGGCCCTCGCGTCTCCGGAGTACCCTCTCCCCCTCGGACAGGCGGGCAAACCCCAGCTGCATGGGTTCACCCCCAGACAAGTCAACACCAGGAGGCGTGGGAGGAGAGGGAGGCACGGGTGGGACAGCAAAAGTAGGCGCCAAACTGTTAGGAGGCCTCCGCAGGCGCTCCTTAAAGGAAGGTCTCTCCCTGAGTCTGGTGTCAATCAAAATCAGGAAAGAAATAAGAGCCTCGAGCTCCACTGGTAGGTCCTTAGCTGCAACCTCATCCTTCAAGGCATCCGAGAGACCATGAGAGAAAGCAGCGACCAGAGCCTCATTATTCCAACCTACCTCTGCTGCCAGGGTACGAAACTCAATGGCGTATTCGGCTACGGATCGTGAACCCTGTCTGACGGACATAAGGAGCTTCGCAGCAGAGGCGGCGCGAGCCGGCACATCGAATACCTTCCGAAGAGAAGCAACAAAACCGGAAAACTCGGCAACCACCGGATTGTTGTTCTCCCATAAAGGGCTGGCCCAGGCCAAGGCCTTGTCCGAGAGCAGCGAGATCAAGAAGCCCACCTTTGATCTCTCAGTGGGAAAGGCATGTGGCAGCAACTCGAAATAAATGCCCACTTGGTTAAGGAAACCTCGGCACTGAGTTGGCTCTCCCCCAAATCGTTGTGGAAGGGGGGCAGAACCGGACATACCCCGAAACACCGCAGGCGCAACATCAGGTGTCGGGGTAGACTCTGGCGCAACAACCGGAGCGGCAGTAGGAGCGGGCCCAGGAGCGACAACCGACCCATCGGCAACGGGAGCGACATGAGCCGTGCGTTCAAGCAGGGTTTGCAACGCCACGGCGAACTGACCCAACAGGGACTCCAGCTGATCAAGTCTGGCAACCAGCGTGGGTAGCGAGGATGGCTCTGTACCGTCAAAATTCATGGCTTGGTCCTAATGTTACGGAACCATGAACCAGACGTACAACAAGAGATAAGTGAAAATAAGAAGGCTTTATTGAAAATCAAGCTGTAAAGCAAAAGTCCAACGGATGGTGAAACCAGAGGTCAGGAACCAGAAGGGTAATCAGACGAAGCCAGGATCAGGAACCAGCAGGGAAGTCAGACGAAGCCAGGAACAGAACCAGAAGCAGCAGCAGTCTTAGAAGCATGTGCACACAGGAGGACCAAGCAAGGAACTGAAGTCACAGACCTCCTATATATGTGAGCCAGGCATCCAGCTCCTCCCAGTGGGAAGGAGGAGCCGCAGGGTGGGAGGCTACAAGAGACCTAGAAACCAAGATGGCCGCCAGCACATGTCAAACGAAGGAGACAGGAGAGAGGTAAGACCATGACAGTGTGTGTGTGTGTGTGTGTGTGTGTGTGTGTGTGTGTGTGTGTTTGTTTGTTTGTCTTTTTTTGCTTTCCTTGTTTTGTTGACCAATAAAAATAACTTTAACATTTTGAAGTTTTGTTTTTTGTTACTTTTTCATGCTACATATTTTGACAGCTGCAGCTGAAATAGGTTTGGGCCTAACAAATTATGTGTGATTTTTGTCTAAGCTTCTTTCCTGGTGTGTAATCATGAAATGTTTGCCATGTTTATTCTCCATGACTTTAAAGACAAAGTGGTAAGTATTTTCTTTTTACTGCAGTGGTCCTCAGCCCTCAAGTACCCCCGACAGGACATGTTTTGTGGATTTCTCTTATCAAGAATTGCTATCCAGACTGTCTTTTAAAGCACATGTGCAAGATGAAGGAAAACCTGAAAACATGGCCTGTTGGGGGGGGGGGGGGGGGGGATATTGGTGGACAGGCTTGAAGTGCTGATTTACAGCACTGTGCTTAAATCTAGCGCAAGTCAATCCTATTCTAATTGTGGGTGTTTGAGGGAAGCCAAGTGAGTGTTAGAACCCCTGCTTGTGTTTTTTTTGGGTTGAGCTTTGTGTCCCTTTTCTTAAAATTGGCTTCACTTCCTGTCACACAGCTGAACAGGAAGTGAGGTTAAAACCCTACCAGTGTCTTTTCTTGGGGACACAGGTCAGTCTAACTAGTGTCCCCATTAAGCAAATTGCACTCCAGCACTGCTGTGTACACCCCAAATCATGGGTCTTCAAACTACGGCCCTCCAGTTGTTCGAGAACTACAATTCCCATCATGCCTAGTCATGTCTGTGAATGTCAGTGCATTACAAGGCCTCATGGGATGTGTAGTTCTACAACAGCTGGAGGGCCGTAGTTTGAGGATCCCTGCCCCAAATGATTTAGTTTGGGGTTTAGTAAAGGCAAAGCCACTCTGCAGTACAAGCATAGTTGCTGAAAATCAGAGAGGAAGCACTCACGGTTTTAACATCCAATCCTGTAGAAGCAAAGTTGTTTTGTTTTCTTCCTTGCTTGTCCACTTGTAGTGCAAAGTGGATTTGCCTTTAGTAAATGGACCCCAAAGTCCAAGATCCCTAATAATTTGGGGTGTACACAGCAAAATGCTAGAGTGCAATTTACATAATGGGAAACTATTTAGATTGATCTCTGTGTCCCCAAGAAAAGATATTAGTAAGGTTTTACCCTCACTTCCTGTTTGGCTATGTGACAGGAAGTGAATGAATTTGAATTAGAAAGGGTGAAGACACCTCACAAATGTTGTCACTATCAGGGGAGCAGACATCCCCAAAAAATGAGCAGATAATACTTATTTGCAAATTAATAATTTTTTAGATAACATTGGGTGGTGTTTGTGGGGGGCCCTAACACACACATTCATACATATTAGCAACGCTGTATCCTGGCCTATTGGCATGGTTATATTTTCTTAGGCCTCTCAATAAAACTCTGAAATTTGTGCTTAAACTAGAACTATAATCAACACTTTTTATTTTCTTTAATTTTGGATAGAGTGAGGGAGGGTTATAGGCCCTGTCAGTTTATTTTGTATTATCTGTGTCCAATTGGGGAGATTTGCCTTCACTTCCTGCCCCATAAACAAACAGGAAGTGAGAGAAACTATGCAAATTAAGGGAGTCCAGTAACCCCCCCCCCCCCAGAACTAGTGTGTGTGTGTTCCCTGAAAATTCCTGGGCGGGTCATACAAAAACAGAGTGTGGCTTTGACAGGAAGGGGTGGGTCATTTTTCTATTAGGAGGTGCAGAAGTTTAGTTAGGCCTAGGGCAGCACAAAACCTAAATATACTACTGCATATTAGGGCTTATTTAGACAGGATCTGATTTACAGCATGTTTTTATAGTGTGGGAGGAAACCCATGCAGGCACAGGGAGAGAAAACTCCAGGCAGGTGGTGTCACGGGCTGGATTCGAACCAGCGACCCTTTTGCTGCTAGGTCAAAGTGCTATACACTACACCACTGTGCTGAACGAACATGATTGCAGCTGAAAGCATGAGATCTTTTTTTTTTTTCCAATACCATGCTTTCCAGCCTTATTGACCCCGCCTCTCTCCATAAAGAGTACCTGTCACACACTAGTCCTATTACAAGGGATGTTTAAAAAAAACGCCCCTGTTCCTAGAAGCTCGCACTCAGAAGCGAATATGCATGTAAGTCCCACCCACATATGTAAACACCATTCAAACCACACATGTGAGGTATTGACGCGTGCGTTGGAGCGAGAGCAATAATTCTAGCCCTAGACCTCCTCTGTAACTCTGAACTGGTCACCTGTAAAAAAAAATCCATCATCGCCTATGGATATTTTTATGTCCCGAAGTTTGGCGCCATTCCATGAGTGTTTGCAATATTAATGCGTGACAAGTTCGTATCTATTTACTCGGTGTAACATCATCTTTCACATTATCCATAAAAAATTGGGCTAACTTTACTGTTTTGTTATTTTTTAATTCATGGACCGTGTTTTTTTTTGGGCCAAAAAAAAAGGCGTTAGAAAAATTATTGCGCAAATACCGTTGGAAATCAAATAAAAAATGAACGCCACTTTATTCCCTAGGGTGTCTGCTAAAAAATTATAGATAATGTTTGGGGGTCCTGAGTAATTTCCCAGGAACAAAATATAATTTTTACATGGAGGAGAGAAGTGCCAGAATAGGCGCGGTATGGAAGTGGTTTAAGTGAAATAATAAAAGTGAAATATTCCTTTAAATTTCATACAGGGGGGAGGGGGTTTACACGCATGTTTCCCATGCTTAGAACTGTCCCTGTACAAGATGTCATTTCTGAAGTGAAAAAAAAAGTATTTGCTCATTAAAACTAAAAAAAGAAAAAAATGTATGGGGGTCCCCCCAAATTAAATTACCAGGCCCTTCAGGTCTGGAATGGATATTAAGGGGAACCCCGCCGTAAAAACAAAAAAAAATGGCGTGGGGTCCCCCCAAATATCCATACCAGGCCCTTCAGGTCTGGTGTGGATTTTAAGGGGAACTCCACCCCAAATTTAAAAAAAAAATGGCGTGGAGTCCCCCTAAAAATCCACACCAGACCCTTATCCGAGCACGTTAACCTGGCCGGCCGCAGAAAAGAGGGGGGGACAGAGTGCGGCCCCCCCTCACCTGAACCGCACCAGGCCACATGCCCTCAACATGGGGAGGATGTCCCCATGTTGATGGGGACAAGGGCCTCATCCCCACAACCCTTGCCCGGTGGTTGTGGGGGTCTGTGGGCGGGGGGCTTATCAGAATCTGGAAGACGCCTTTAACAAAGGGGACCCCCAGATCCCGCCCCCCCCTATGTGAAATGGTAATGGGGTACATTGTACCCCTAACCATTTCACCCAAAAAAAAGTGACAAAAGTGTGAAAAATGACAGTAGCCGGTTTTTGACAAATCTTTTAATAAAATCTTCTTTCCGAGGTTTTTCTTCTTCTTTCATTCGGGTTTCTACCTTTGCTTCTTTCTTGGGTCTTCTCGTCCACATCTTGCCCGACGTCTCCCATCTTCTTCTCTGTCCATCGAACTTCTCGTCCCGCATCTTCTTGATCTTCTGGGCGCTGAGCCTGACCGTGTTCCCGCTCCTGGGACCCGCCCCCCTCTGACGCCACAGGTTAACTCATATGAAAGTCCGCGTGTGGCATATGTGCGTCAGAGGGGGGCGGGGTCACAGAGCGTCACACGACGGGAACTTCAATTGGAAGCTCGTCCGCAGAGTGCGGCGGCTTCTTCTTCTCCGGACGGCGCGCTTGAAATTGAATTCCCCCGCCGTGTGACGCTCTGTGACCCCGCCCCCCTCTGACGCACATGACCTTCTAAGGAGTTTACTTGTGGCGTCAGAGGGGGGCGGGTCCCAGGAGCGGCTAATTCAATTTCAAGCGCTGCGTCCGGTGAAGAAAAAGAGGTGGACGAGAAGGCTGGCGGACCGAGAAGAAGACAGGAGAAGACACCGGGGAAGATGCGGACGAGGAGGCTGAAGGACGGACGGAGAAGACAGGAGAAGACACCGGGCAAGATGTGGACGAGAAGGCTGAAGGACAGACGGAAAAGATAGAAGAACACGTCGGGCAAGATGTGGACGAGAAGACCCAAGAAAGAAGCAGAGGAAGAAACCCGAATGAAAGAAGAAAAGAAGATTTTATTAAAAGATTTGTCAAAAACCGGCTACTGTCATTTTTAACACTTTGACATTTTTTTGGGGGTGAAATGGTTGAGGTATAATGTACCCATTACCATTTCACATAGGGGGGGCCGGGATCTGGGGGTCCCCTTTGTTAAAGGGGTCTTCCAGATTCTGATAAGCCCCCCACCCACAGACCCCCACAACCACCGGGCAAGGGTTGTGGGGATGAGGCCCTTGTCCCCATCAACATGGGGACATCCTCCCCATGTTGAGGGCATGTGGCCTGGTGCGGTTCAGGAGAGGGGGGGCCGCCCTCTGTCCCCCCCTCTTTTCTGCGGCCGGCCAGGTTAACGTGCTCGGATAAGGGTCTGGTGTGGATTTTTAGGGGGACTCCACGCCATTTTTTTTTTAAATTTGGGGTGGAGTTCCCCTTAAAATCCACACCAGACCTGAAGGGCCTGGTATGGATATTTGAAGGGAACCCACGCCATTTTTATTTATTTTTTTACGGCGGGGTTCCCCTTAATATCCATTCCAGACCTGAAGGGCCTGGTAATTTAATTTGGGGGAACCCCTACACATTTTTGTTTTTGTTTTATGAATGAATCCTGTCAGAATTGTCATAGCCGACAATTCATTATTGCCGCGTGTAAATTTTAAATGAATTTTTTCTTCAGAATGTCATTTTGTGCACGGACAGTTCTAATGCCCCGTACACACCATCACTTTATGTGATGAAAAAAAACGACACTTTCTGTGAAGTAAAAAATGACGTTTTTGAAACTTCAATTTTCAAAGACGAAGTTGCATACACACCATCGTTTTCTCACAATGATCTTGCAAAGTCAGGTTACGTTCCACCACGTTTTACCATTGAAGCTAGCTTCTGGGCATGCGTAGATGAAAAAACGTCTTAGAAAACGACGTTTTTTGCTACACACGGTCAATTTCTGTGAGGTAAAAAGTGCACTTTTGAAAAACGACACATAAAATTGAAGCATGCTTCAATTTTTTTCTGTCGTTTTTTAGAAGACATAAAACGACGTTTTTGCCCACACACGGTCAATTAAATTGACGTTTTTGAAAATGACGTTTTTTTCCATCGCAGAAAGTGATGGTGTGTACGCGGCATTAGTGCGGGAAAAATGCGTTATTTCACATGCTGACATTACACCCCCCCTAGGTACGAAATTTAAAGGTATTTTTTCACTTTTATTGTTTCACTTTAAGCATTATTAAATTCACTACTCCTTGAAAAAACGGCAGTTTTAAAAAATAAAAAAAGCATTGATACATGTCTCATGGGGCAGGACTGAGGTCCCCAAACACTTTTTAGGACAAAACTTGCAGATTAGCCTTTAAAATGAACACTTTTGATTTCTCCCATAGACTTCTATAGGGAGTTTGGCGCGGCTTTACATATTACTTGCAATGCGACGGCTGCTACGCTGGTTCATGCGCCTAATTAAGGCTTCACCCAGCGCACTAATTAAGGCATGAACCAGCGCAGCGCACTGACAATAGTAAATCAGCCCCTATGTGTTCTGGTCTCACTGTTTATCTGTTGGAGGACTCACTGGTTCCATATATATATTTTTTTGAGGATTCACTTGTTTCTTTTTTAAACTCGTCCAAATTATGGGATGCCAGAATATAGCATTATTGTCACAATCCAAAAAAAAAGCATATTTTTCTGTAAAGACACATACTGTACAGCGCATAGACAGTCGGGGGGGGGGGGGGTTACCCACACTTCCAGTGGCTGCAGACAGCAGACTGCCGCCTTTCAGATGAAAGCAGTCTAGTGCCTCTGGTGGTGCCACATTGCTTTCACACCCCCTATACTCACGTGCCCCCGCCATGTGTCTTGGGTCCGCTTGCCCATCTGCGGGCTCAGGACCGGCATAGTGGATGCTGCCGGGTAGGGGGAGGGAACTGAGCAGACAAACACCTGCTCTCCTCCCCTTCTTGTTGCTGACCCGGAAGTGACGTGTTTGACGTCACTTCCAGGGCACACTGTCAGTTTCCCTGGCCAGTATGCACTGCATTACATTCAGCGGAGCACTGGGGAGACAACCAGGATCTTTTAGACCCTGGATGTCTCTAGATTGTAAAGTCAGAGGGCCAGATTCATAAAAGAGATACAACGGCGTATCTCCTGATACGCCGTCGTATCTCTGAGATACGATTGTCGTATCTATGTGCCTGATTCATAGAATCAGGTTACGCATAGATAGCCCTAAGATCCGACAGGTGTAAGTGACTTACACCGTCGGATCTTAGGCTGCAATTCTAGGCCGGCCGCTAGGTGGCGATTCCATTGCGGTCGGCGTAGAATATGCAAATGACTAGTTACGCCGATTCACGAACTTACACTTTGCCCGTCGTTGTAAATTTACGTTGTTTCCGTAGAGATATGCAGCGTAAAACTAAACCTGTCCTCTAGGTGGTCAAGCAAATGTAAAGTATGGCCGTCGTTCCCGCGTCGAAATTTGAAATTTCACGTCGTTTGCGTAAGTCGTCCGTGAATGGCGCTGGACGCCATTTACGTTAACGTCGAAACCAATGACGCCCTTGCGACGTCATTTAGCGCAATGCACGTTGGGAAATTTTAGGGACGGAGCATGCGCAGTACGTTGGGCGCGGGAACGCGCCTAATTTAAATGGTACCCGCCCCATTTGAATTAGGCGGGCTTGCGCTGGGCGGATTTACGCTACGCCGCCGCAAGTTTACAGGCAAGTGCTTTGTGAATCAAGCACTTACGCTGAAAACTTGCGGCGGTGTAACGTAAATGTAATACGTTACGCCGCCGCAGCGTAGAGGCGATTCTACGTGAATCTGGCCCAGAATGTTTTTTATTTTAATGCATTCTATGCATTAAGATAAAAAGCCTTCTGTGTGCAGCAGCCCCCCCTCAGACCCCCTAATACTTACCTGAGCCCCATCTAGATCCAGCGATGTTGTAGGATTGTATCAGCTGCCCAGGACTCCCCTCATCATTGGCTGAGACAGCAGCGCGGCACTATTGGCTCCCGCTGCTGTCACTCAGTCAGTCAGCCAATCAGAAGAAAAAAGAGACAGGGCCTTTTTAAATTGTAAAAAATTAAAAGTATATAAAATCCTCCCCAACATAAACACATGCATCAGGGGCGCGTACACATGAAAACGTAGATTGCGATACACGTTACTTATCCCCACGTACGTCAGAGTGAGCAATATTTCTAGCACCAGACCTCCTCCATAACGCTAAACTGCTAACCTATAGGGGGCTTTTAAAGCATGGCATATAGAAAATATAGGGTACTGAAGTTTGTCCGCTATTCACGGGCGCACGCTAATTTAAGGTTTGACATGTTGGGTTCATATTTACTCAATCTCGTCTTTTATATTTTACTCAAGAATTGGGTTATTTTTGTGCGTTTGTGTGCCCTAAAATGAACGTTAATGTATTTTATTTATTTTTTACCTTTCTGGTAATATCGTGTAACAAAACCAACAAACTAAAATAAAAAATTAAAATATATTTACACACCCTAAAGAGTTAAACTACAAAAGATTTTTTTTAATTTCTTAAAAAGCGACATACAAAAAGTTATAGGCACAATACCCCCGATCCCCTATATAGACCAAAAAGAAAACCCCCTAAAATCGGAGGGATTCCTTGGTGGTCTAACCCTCCCCAAGACTAATTCCTCTAGCAAACAGACAGACTGTGTAAGGCAGAACCACCCCTCATAAATTGAGGAGAGGAGAGGCAAACCGCACAGTCCACAGACTCACCCTCCCCAATATAAAGCACCCCCTATAGATACCTAATTAATACTCTAAACCACCTATAAACGGAACCGGCAATTTATTCCTAAAAACGGGGTTGTGTATTCCTGTGAAAACACAGGCAATTATATCACACTATCCTGTGTAACATAAAGCTACCATGGAACTATGACTATTTTATTCTCTAGGGTGTCTGCTTTCAGAAAATATATATTTTGGGGTAAAATTACTTTATTTTTTCAGAGTACCACTTAAGCACAAATATCATTTCTAGATGTAAACTATAACATAGCAAATCGCTAACTTTTTCCTTCAGTTCCATTCTAATAAAAATAATTCTGATTTAAATTAAGGAGTGCAATGTTTTTTTCTAGAATTGGAACAATAGTTGACAGAGGGCATGTCTAAACAAGGAAATTAAAACACCTACAGTAATTATTTTGGAATGAAATAGATCAGATTTACACTGCTGCAGCAAATTAATCCCTGTTCTTATGTGTTATCCCATGTTAGGACAACTTATTCATTTAAATGTAAATGAAGGCTTTCAACACAGGGCACTACAGGGCACATAGTATTCATATCTGTGTATTGTAGTACACGTGTGTTGGAATGCACTGTGCCCTGTGTATTGGGGTGCCATTCAATACTGACTTGCCCCACAAATATTAATGCACCTTATGAGTCATGCGAACTGAGAACTGCAAGTCTGTCTGCCATAGTGGTTTATTGATTCATAAATTGTTATGAATTAATGATACTGCTGCGAGTGGGGTGCCCACATGGCCACGCTGATTTTATATGTGACAACGGCTGCATGGTGAAGAACCCCTGCCTGCTGTCACAGGGGATGGAGTTCTGATGGTAAGGGGGCTGGTGATTACCAACACGTTACATTTTAGACATGTGCACAGAAAACATTTTCGTTTTTTTTTGTTCTGTTTCGTATCATTCCGTAGGTTCGTTTCCGTTCGTTTTTCGTAAGACGCCCGTTTTCCTGTTCGTTCCCATTCGTTTTTCGTACGACGAGATTTTTTCGTATTCCGATCGTTTCGTATTTTCGTTACCGGTTTATTTTCGTACATGCGGGATGGTTCGTTATTCTGCTTAATTCATGTTCGTTACTTGTTAGACAATAATTTTCGTGAATTTTCGTCAATGATTTGCATTCTGTGTTTTGGATTCCTTTTTCTGTTCGTGTTTTCGGTCGTGTGTTCGTGTGACATCTATGACAATTTGTTGTGGATGTCATATGAACATGCGACTGAAAATATGAACAGAAAAAGGATTTTCGTCATTTTGGACTTTCGTAAATATATTGCGGGATTCGCGGCACTTTCAACACGCGTCTCATCCATATTAACGATTGTTAAGCCCCATACACTTGGTCAGACTTTTTTAACAACAAACATAAAAACGATCGTTTTCCGTTCGTTTTCAAACTCCATCAGAAAACCATTTTTGGGTTCAAAAGTCTGGCCAACTGATCTCCCTTCAGATGAAAATCCACAGAAAAGTTTATTTGGCTTTACTGTACTACTCAGCACAAAAGAGAAGCTGCTTCACTAACTACACTCACTGCCCATTCAAAAAAACGAAAATTACATCTGTGGCAAGGGATTTGCATTCTGTGTTTTGGGTCCTTTTTCTTTTGGTGTTTTCGGTCGTGTGTTCGTGTGACATCTGTGGCAAAAGATTTGCATTCTGTTGAATCCAAAATACGAACAGAGAAGAGGAATTCAAAATACAGGGTGCGGGTCTTTTGTTGTGGATGTCGTGTGAGCATACGACTGAGGGTGCGAACAGAGAAGGGATTCAAACAGGATACAGAATGCAAATCTTTTGTTGTGGATGTCGTGTGAACATACGGCTGAGGATACGAGCAGTGAGGGGATTTAAACAGGATACAGAATGCAAATCTTTTGTTGTGGATGTCGTGTGAACATACAGCTGAGGATACGAGCAGTGAGGGGATTCAAACAGGATACAGAATGCAAATCTTTTGTTGTGGATGTCATGTGGACATGCAGCTGAGGATACGAGCAGAGAGGGGATTCAAACAGGATACAGAATGCAAATCTTTTGTTGTGGATGTCGTGTGAACATACGGCTGAGGATACGAGCAGTGAGGGGATTCAAACAGGATACAGAATGCAAATCTTTTGTTGTAGGTGTCATGTGGACATGCAGCTGAGGATACGAACAGAGAGGGGATTCAAACAGGATACAGAATGCAAATCTTTTGTTGTAGGTGTCATGTGGACATGCAGCTGAGGATACGAACAGAGAGGGGATTCAAACAGGATACAGAATGCAAATCTTTTGTTATAGATGTAATTTTCGTTCTTTTGCCGTTTTCGTTTTGTCGTATTTTCGTCAGATCATTCGTTCGTATTTGCGGTTGTTCGTTATGCAGCTCATTCGTAATCCTGTCGTTTTCGTATTTTGGTGCTTTAATTTTTTCGTATGTACACATTATTCTGCGGGTACGAAAATGAACATTTTCGTACGAAAATAACATTTGTACGAACGGGAATGCACATATCTATTACATTTTACACCCTAAATATGGGTGTAACATGTGGGTAAAGGTGAACCTATTCTTTAAGGTTTGTTGCTTTAACGTGCAATAAAAAGCACATTTTACATTGCGTTCCCCCAATGCAATAGTTTTGATGCAACCCCTAGGTGTCAAATAATATAGCATATTCATTGACATCCTTGTGGATATTTGCATTCTGTCTCGTGTATAGCAAACTAGTAAAGGTTCTATAAAGGACCTCCTACAGGAGAACCTGCACTCTGGTATCACGAAAAAAAACAATATGTAGCGCTACCCCCTCAGGAGCCGCTGATTTTTTTGGGATCGGCATATTAAGTTACCTCTATGTGTTGTCTAGGGGTGAAGGTAGTGAGTAGAGCAGTAATTGAATGTCCAATCGGTAGATGAAGTTTTCTGAATGCTTTATTTCCTTGGTCCAACACGACCAACATCAACTTGAGGTAGACAGGAAAGGTTGATGAAACACAGGAACTCTGCCGTATCAGGCTTTGGATAAAGAAAAGCAATCCTGCTATTCTGTAGTTGCATCAATACGTCGCCACTCCAGCCAGAGTGGGTGAAGTGACTCCGGACAGACCCCTGCCACAGGCCTGGCAGCCGGAGTGCCACTTAAGGTTTCTGGGAAGACCAAGTCTCTGCCACAGACTTGGCTCTGATTGAATATTGGGGCCTCTGCCACAGGCCTAGTGCAAGGTTTACTTTGAATAGCAGAGCAAATCCTCCCAGTAAATTGAGCTAGGGTCACCGGTTGACAGTGCAAGTGTACCTGTCAATGTTCCGGTCACCAGATCCCCGATGGTTCGTTCAAGCCCTTTTGGATAACCTGCCTCCGGGTTCTCCTCAAGCCGATCCCCCACCGAGCGGCATACAGCCTGGGATCTTCTCAGTAGATGTGGGGACCCAGTAAGTCACTGGGGCCCTTTGGTAGCATAAGTATTTTTTTTTGGGGGGGGGGGGACTAACTTGGGGGAGAGGGGCAGCGCCCGTGCATCGTCTATGGACAGGCAGCCACTGCTCACCATCCTCCCATGAAAAGATTTCCATGCAACGATCCAGGAGAGAAGACATTGTGAACTGCATGTATCAGTTTTTTTTCTGTTATTTCCAGGTTTCTGTACACAGTGCCACTTTTGTATTGTGAAGGGTCTGTTTTTGCCACATCCAAGTGAGTGTATATTTTATTTGTTTTACATAGTGAAGTGAATAGCAGTAAGCACTAAGTTGCTATTGCTTTTCTTTGAGTTTGGCTGATTGCTGTCCCTCTGAGAGGTTGTGTTAACCAGTTGAGTTAATTGAAATCAAGGATTAAATGGAAATGTGATGTTGATTCATATAATCTGCATTGCATCTGAAAGTTAGTTACCTCTGTTGGGTCTATGCAAGAGTTCCTGTTTGATCCCGGGCTTAAAGAGTTTATGCTGTTTTGAATTTTCACTACAGAGTTCAATGTTTCATAATTCTTTATATAAAAAGTTTATTTAAAATAATTGTCATTATATTAGCACAGCACTTTTTTTGCGCTAGCAGCTGTATTTAGGCTGTTGCGCAGATTTTACATTTGCATATTCTTTACTTACCTCCCACAACATCCTAACACAATGTGTTGCGGTTAGCCCAGTATTCTGGTTATTCTTCATTGAAGAAGTCCATTGGGGAAGCATAACATCATAATTTCTCATTTTATTAGTTAAAGTAGATACACTGCATTACCAAAAGTATTGGGGTGCCTGCCTTTACACTTACATGAACTTTAATGGCAACTTAGTCCCTAGGGTTCAATATTGAGCTGGCCCAACCTTTTCAGCTATAACAGCTTCAACTCTTCTGAGAAGGCTGTCCACAAGGTTTAGGAGTGTGTCTATGGGAATGTTTGACCATACACATTTGTGAGGTCAGGCACTGATGTTGGACGAGAAGGCCTGGCTCGCAGTCTCTGCTCTAATTCATTTCAAAGGTGTTCTATCGAGTTGAGGTCAGGACTCTGTGCAGGCCAGTCAAGTTCCTCCACCACAAACTCGCTCATCCACCTATGGACCTTGCTTTGTGCACTGATCCAAATCATTTAGTGGAGGAGGGATTATAGTTGGGCTTGGCCCCTTAGTTCCAGTGAAGGGAACACTTAAGGTGTCAGCATTTTGGACAATTTCATGCTCCCAACTTTGTAGGAACAGTTTGGGGTGGCCCCTTCCTGTTCCAACATGACTACGCACCAGTACACAAAGCAAGGTCCATAAAGAAATGGATGAACGAGTTTGGGGTGGAGGAACTTGACTGGTCTGCACAGACCTCAACCCAATAGAATACACTGAATATTATGACTTTTCTGTACCATCAAACAATGGTTATAACTTTACAGCAAAGTAAAGGTAAGATTTTTAAGATCAACAACCAGAAGAAGCAATCTAATCCAAAAGGTAGAGCAAAGGAGAGAGTAGAAAAAGAAAACCGTGTCCGGCTGGGATGAGATTTAGAGTGAGATGGAGTGACTATACTACAGAAAGG